>NC_034613.1:96183911-96202788 GCF_900095145.1 Mus pahari
ATATCAGGGTCCCTTCAGCAGAATCTTGCTGGCATGAGCATTAGTATCTAGGTTTGGTGGCAGATGATGGGATGGATTCACGGATGGGGTAGAAAAGACAGCATTTTCAACAAATGGTTTTGGTTCAACTGGAGGTCAGCATGTAGAAGAATGCAAATCAACCCATTCTTGTAGAAAGCTCACTTCTAAGCTGATTAAAGACCTCCAAGTAAGACCAGGTACACTGAAATTTATAGAAGAGAAAGTGGGGAAGAGCCTCGAACACAGGGGCACAGGGGAAAATTTTCTTAACAGAACATCAATGGCTTATGGTCTAAGATCAAGAATTGACCTCATAAAATTACAACGCTTCTATAAGGCAAAGAGCACTGGAAATAGGGCAAAACAGCAACCAATAGAATGGGAAAAGATCTTGTGGTCATAAGAAAATTTCTTGAAAGAAAAGCTATCATAATTTATTTAGGGGTGTAGCAATACTAGAAAAATTAACTAATTAAAAACTCCTTGAGTCTGCTATTCTGTTTGGAAGAGTTACCATGATGTTAGTAGTTTTCCCATGGTAGTCATTATAAGATGGCCCCTATACTTTCAAGAATCATGCAGCCATGCATTTCGTCATAAAGTAACATATTACACACATTCCAAGAAGAATTTCTTTCCATTTTACTGTGATCTTCCTGAAAAATGATGAAAATAGGAAAAGTATTAGCTTCTTAGTGACACAGATGAGGAGCAGAAAGGACAATATATCAGTTAGGTTATAAATTGGATCTGTGAAATCAGGCTCCAGTGGTCAAGAGTGCCATTAGTATAAGGAATAATAGAAACAAGAGGTTGCTGAAATATGTTGATTTCACGTGTCCACTAATATACTTTATTCCTTCAAGATGGAAAAAATATCAGGTCAAAGTCACAATCAAAAGCTAAATCAAATTCTAACTGTCCAATATCTGGGATCCACTCACGATCTTCTGCGTCACTTCTCCAGCTCTGCCCTTTGTAGTACAAACCTTGTCTTCTAGGCTCTAGATGCCTGTACTACACTGCTGCTGCTGTTCTTGGTGGTCATCTCATGATATTGGCATCTCCAAAACACTGCTGCTGTCTTCCACTGAAACTAGATTTCACCAATAGCCTCTCATAGGCTCTCTTTATGGTGCCAAGCCTCAACTCCTTTGCATCAACCCTTCAGGCCTGGGCCAAAAATTGCAACTGAGGCTGTATCTTCATCAATGCCCTTTTGTGCCCTCTCATAGTGCTGAGCCTCAGATGCTTTTCATGACCCTTCATGCCTTCAAAACCGGTACTACTTGGGTGACTCTTACACATTACAAAGTCCAGCTGCAGCACAAGGTATCCCTGGAACACAGTTTATTTGCTCTCAGAAAATACTTCCCAGAGGGTTTTACCTCAATGATGCTGGTCTTTCTTAATCATTACTGATTTCTTAGTTCCAGCTAACCAGCATCAATAGTCCCAGTAATACAAAGGTTTTGTTTTAGTAGTTCCAGTATCTTGTTAATCACAGCTGACTTTTCAGCCCCAGCTAAACAAAACCACAGAATCTTCACAATCAAAATCGCAACAACCCTGATAAGAGTCGTTAATCTTCCCTCTGAAATTTCACATGCCAGGCCTCCATATTCTGCATTGTTCATGTAGAATCCAAAATAAATTCAAGACCACTTAGCCCTTCCCCGCACCCCCCTCTAAAGAGACTTTCAGAAACATAGTGGTCAAAATGACTAAGTCTATAGCTGCCAAAACAAAATGAACTGTTCTCAAAAAAATAAATAAATAACCATAACAAGATTAGCAGATCCCAGAGGAATTCCCCTACCCCTCCCTACACGGAAGTCAGAGAAAAACCACAAACCACCCTGACCTTGCTAGAATTCCCTATGATATTAATAGCTGTGATGTTAATAGCTGACCCATAAGTTCAAAATATACTGCTGCTTTGCTGACCAAATCATAATACCCCACCGTAAGGGCAGGCAAATTGAGTCACTAGGACACCAATAATCCAGCTAGGACACCAATAAGCTACCAATAAGCTAGCTAGCCCTGTTGCCTAAATCTTCCCCTTACAGGGTATTAAAAGTGTGTTCTTTCTTTGTTCAGGGTCTCTCCTCTACCCTGTGTGCTGAGAGGGGGGTCCCCAATGTGTTGGATTAATAAAACTCCTCTTGCGATTTGCAACGATGGAGGTCTCTGTGGTCTTTGTGAGTGAGGGTCTTTTGACAGACTCCATCATTTGGTGCATTGGCTGGGAAGACCCTCTTCAGGAGGACCCAGACTCCATCCATCACAGGGCTGCTCAAGCAAGGTAAAGTGGGATGTCTGTCTGTCTGTCTGTCTGTCTGTCTGTCTACCAGTCTACCCGTCTGTCTGTCTGTCTGTCTGTCTGTCTGTCTGTCTGTCTGTCTGTCTGTCTGTCTGTCTTGTCAGTGTCTGCTGTCTATGTCTGTTAGGTCCCAGAAGGAGACTACTGGTTTCAGGTTCTGGTTTCAGGTCTGATTTTGGTCCCGGGGGGTACCAACTGATCTCGGGTTCTGGGGTTCTTGTGAGAAACCCGATCTGGGTGATGATTTGTGACATGCAGATGTGCCAACATGTCACGGGCCATGGGGAACTGGAGGATGCTCCCGAATCCCACTGTGGGGTTGGATCTGAGGTGGTCCTTCTCAACCCAGTGGTAGCTGAGAGGCAGCTACTGCCTGGTACTGATAGTAACAGGCTTCTCTGGAATTGCATTTAGGATGCTCTGTATTGGTTTTGTTTTTGTAGTATTACTGTGAGACTTTATCTGGACGGTTTCTGTGTGTGTCTTGTGTGGCTCCCTGTGTTTGGACTTGGATTTGCGACTGTTTTGAGAATCATGGAACAGGCACTACCCATCCCTGTAGGCCCTCCCTTTTCTCCCATCCACAGGTCCCCTACCAGTTGATACTTTTGCCCTCTGGGAAAAGTATAAAAAGAATCCTGTCACCCCCTTCGTGGTTCGCCCCCTTCATGGGTTTGCCCTTTTGTTTCACTTTCAGATTCTCTGCAGCCACCCTGCCCCCACTCTCCACCTCCAGGGAGCAGCCAGCAGAGCACAGCAAGCTGTGAGCCCAGTGCTCCCTCCCCTGCTCCTACTGGGGAGATGGCTCAATGGTTAAGAGCAATGGCTGCTTTTCTAGAGAACTTAGGTTTGACTCCAGCACTCAAACAACAGCTCATAGCCATGTGTAACTCCAGTTCTAGAGGATCTTGTGCCTGCTTCTGGTTTCCATGGATTCTGCATGTAGGTGGAAAACAGACATACATGCAGGCAAAGTACAAACGTGCATAAAATTAAATAATATTTTTTTAAAAAGAGAACATGAACCTGAGAGTGAAAATCAGGGTATGTGTAGGAGGAATTGAAAGCAACAGAGTGGGGTATGGATATGATTGGTCTTGCGAAGATCATATGCCCCAGTACAGGAGAATGCCAGGGCCAGGAAGCAGGAGTAGGAGGGTTGGGGAGTGGGGAGCAGGGTCTGGGGGAGTATAGGGGGCTTTGGGGATAGCATTTGAAATGTAAAGGAAGAAAATATCTAAAAAAAAAAAAAAAAAAAAAAGCCAGTCGGGGGCCAGCCCCACCATTATCTGCCTGAAGCCCAGGCTACTATACCCAGCAAAACTCTCAATTACCATAGAGGGAGAAACCAAAGTATTCCATGACAAAACCAAATTGACACAATATCTTTCCGAAAATCCAGCCCTTCAAAAGATAATAAAGGGAAAACACCAACACAAATATGGAAACTACACCCTAGAAAAAGCAAGAAAGTAATTCTTCAACAAACCTAAAATAAGACAGTCACAAGAACAGAATCCCTACTTTAACAACAAAAATAACAGGAAGTAACAATTACTTTTCTTTAATTTCTCTTAGCATCAATGTACTCAATTCCCCAAAAAAGACATAGACTAATAGACTGGCTACACAAAAAGGACCCCACATTTTGCTGCTTATAGGAAACCCACCTCAAGGAAAAAGACAGACACTACCTCAGAGTAAAAGGCTGGAAAACAATTTTCCAAGCAAATGGTCTGAAGAAACAAGCTGGAGTAGCCATTCTAATACCGAATAAAATCTACTTCCAACCCAAAATTATCAAAAAAGACAAGGAGGGGCACTTCATACTCATCAAAGGTAAAAATCTATCAAGAGGAACTCTTAATTCTGAATATCTATGCTCCAAATACAAGAACAGCCACATTCATTAAAGAAACTTTAGTAAAGCTCAAAGCACACATTGGATCTCACACAATAATAATGGGAGACTTCAACACCCCACTCTCACCAATGGACAGATCCTGGAAACAGAGACTAAACAGAGACACATGGACACTAACAGAAGTTATGAAACAAATGGATTTAACAGATATCTACAAAACATTTTATCCTAAAACATAAGGATATACCTTCTTCTCAGCACCTCATAGTACCTCCTCCAAAACTGACCATATAATAGGTCACAAAACAGGCCTCAACAGATACAAAAATATTGAAATTATCCCATGCATCCTATCAGATGACCATGGACTGAGGCTGATCTTCAATAACAGCATAAATAATAGAAAGCCAATATTAACATGGAAACTGAACAACACGCCACTCAATGATAACTTGGTCAAGGAATAAAGAAATTAAAGACTTTTTAGAGTTTAATGAAAATGAAGTCACAACATACCCAAACTTATGGGACACAATGAAGGCAGTCCTAAGAGGAAAACTCATAGCCCTGAGTGCCTCCAAAAAGAAACTAGAAAGAGCATACACTAGCAGCCTGACAGCATACCTAGAAGCTCTAGAACAAAAGGAATCAAATTCACCCAAGAGGAGTAGACAGCAGAAAATAAGCAAACATAGGGCAGAAATCAACCAATTAGAAACAAAAAGAACTATTCAAAGAATCAACCAAACCAGGAGTTGTTTCTTTGAGAAAATCAACAAGATAGATAAACCCTTAGCCAGACTAACTAAAGGGCACAGGGACAGTATCCTAATTAACAAAATCAGAAATGAAAAAGGAGACATAACAACAGATCCTGAGGAAATCCAAAAAATCATCAGATCCTACTACAAAAGTTATACTCAACAAAACTGGAAAACCTGGATGAAATGGACAACTTCCTAGACAGATACCAGGTACAAAAGTTAAATCAGAATCAAGCCAAACAGTGGTGACACACGCTTTTAAGCCAAGAACTTGGGAGACAGAGGCAAGCAGATTTCTGAGTTTTAGGCCATCCTGGTCTACAGAGTGAGTTCCAGGACAGCCAGGGCTATACAGAGAAACTCCATCTTGGGGGAAAAAAAAGGAAAGAAAAAGAAAAAGAAAAAATCAGGATCAGACTAACAATCTCAGACCTTCAAAGTAGAACTAATCCCAACTCTCCTCAAACTATTCCACNAAATAGAAACAGAAGATACTCTACCCAATTCATTCTATGAAGCCACAATCACTCTGACACTTCACCACACAAATACCCATTTCCCCTAAAGAAATAGAAGCAGTCATTTAAAAAAAGCCCGGAACCAGATGGGTTTAGTGCAGAGTTCTATCAGAACTTTAAAGAAGAACTAATTCCAACTCTCCTCAAACTATTCCACAAAATGGAAACAGAAAGTACTCTACCCAATTCATTCTATAAAGCCATAATTACTCTGATACCTGAACCACACAAAGACCCAACAAAGAAAGAGAACGACAGACCAATTTCCCTTATGAATATCNATGCAAAAATACTCAATAAAATCCTAGCAAACCGAATCCAAGAACACATCAAAATGATCATCCAACATGATCAAGTAGGCTTCATCCCAGGGATGCAGGGATGTTTTAATATATGGAAATCCATCAATGTAATCCACCATATAAACAAACTCAAAGACAAAAACCACATGATCATCTCATTAGATGCTGAGAAAGCATTTGACAAAATCCAACAACCCTTCATGATAAAAGCCATGGTAATATCAGGAATTCAATGCCTATACCTAAGCAAAGTAAAAGCAATCTACACCAAACCAGTAGCCAATATCAAAGTAAATGGAGAGAAGCTGGAAACAATCTCACTGAAATCAGGAACTAGTCAAGACTGTCCACTTTCTCCCTACCTATTCAATATAGTACTTGAAGTCCTAGCCATAGCAATTAGACAACAAAAGGAGATCAAGGGGATACAAATTGGAAAGGAAGAAGTCAAAATTTCACTATTTGCAGATGATATGTTAGTATATATAAGTGATCCTAAAAATTCCACCAGAGACCTCGTAAACCTGATAAACAGCTTCAGTGCTATAGCTGAATATAAAATTAACTCAAACAAATCAGTGGCCTTTCTCTAAACAAAGGATAAACAGGCTGAGAAGGAAATTAAGGAAACAACACCACTAACAATAGTCACAAATAATATAAAATACATTGGTGTGACTCTAAGGAAGTGAAATATCTATATATCAAGAACTTCAAGTCTCTGAAGAGAGAAATTGAAGATCTCAGAAGATGGAAAGATCTCCCATTCTCATGGATTGGCAGGATTAATATAGTAAAAATGGTTCTCCTGCCAAAAACAATCTACAGATTCAATGCCATCCCCACCAAATTCCAACTCAATTCTTCATTGAGTTAGAAAGGGCAATTTGCAAATTCATCTTAAATAACAAAAAACCTAGGATAGCAAAAACTATTCTCAACAATAAAAGAAACTCTGGGGGAATCACCATGCCTGACCTCAAGCTGTACTACAGGGCAGTTCTGATAAAAACTGCATGGTACTGGTACAGTGTCAGACAGGTAGATCCATGGAACAGAATTGAAGACCCAGAAATGAACCCATACATCTATGGTTACTTGATCTTTGACAAGGGATCTAAAACCATCTACTTGAAAAAAGACAGCCTTTTCAACAAATGGTGCTGGCACAACTGACAGTTATCATGTAGAAGAATGCTAATTGATCCATTCTCATCTCCTTGTACAAAGCTCAAGTCTAAGTGGAACAAAGAACTCCACATAAAGCCAGAGACACTGATATATAGAGGACAAAGTGGGGAAAAACCTCAAAGAAATGGACACAACCTGGTGACCTTTTTGCTATTGGTGGAGACATATCTCACCCAAAGTCCCCAGAATGAATCTCCCAGACTCTTCCCTCCCTAGACCATGGCCCATCTTTAGGGGAAGATGTTGCAAGAACTTTATGTCCTACTGACCTCGATGCTATCAGTCAGAGACCACACTAGATTCCAGACCTTTTGGCTATAGATCTCACCCTCACGGTCACATGTACTTTGTAAAACCACTTGATGTAGTCAGACCTACGCTCTTTTGTGCACCTGGAACTGAACTGACTGCACTGATTGTTGCCTGGAAACCTTTCCCAAGTTGTAATGTGTTTTATGTATGCTGACAATGATCTGTCTGGCATTAGACTCCCTGAAGTCTGATCCATGTTGACAAAGTCAATCTGAACCTGGTTTTATTCTTATCTCTTGGTGGGGTTCACTTCTGCCTGGATACCTGCATGTACCTCCACAATAATCTATTCTTACCTGTGGGGATAAGGATATGTATTTAGAATGCAGTTAGAAATGATATTTGTTTAGGAAAGTGGCAGTAGTTGCTTCTCCTCTTAGACCTATGGCCTCTCTTCCCAAGGGTAGTTAGGCATACATCATCAAGCATGGAGTCCTTTCTATTGAGTGGACCTTAATTGCAATTAGACAGCTGTTGGCTACCCCCAAGATAAAAGTGCCAATCTTGTGTCATTATGGCTATCTTGCCAATCTAGGCATTATGATAGTTTTTAGGCTTTACAGATGGGTATGTAAGTTAATTGTTTTCCTCCCTTGAGAGCTTTTGCTACCACTTTGGATACTAGGAAAGCCAGCACTTGGGGAGGAGATTTTTAAGTCAGTTATAGCTCAAATGCTTCATGTACTATGTTCAAAGTAAATCCTCTAAGAGGTACCTTCCCATTCTCCCTATTTTTGACTTTTTAAAAATTTGAGAACTTTATAAATGAGCACTGCATTTGCATTACTTCTGCTCCCTCTTCAAACTCCTCCTGTGTTTCCCCCATTCCACTCAAATTCATGATCTCTTTTATTAGTAGAATTAGTATTAGTGTTACATATACATATAACCTACTACATCCGCTTAGTTTTGCTTATATTTACATATTTACATAAATCTGTGTCCAGATTTTACAACTTGGAATTATATAATTTATTCAATACAAGCTCACCTTTGAAGGACATTCATTGTATCTCTTTCAAGAGCTGCTGACCACCAGTATGTCTTCATCTAGGCGGAAGCAAGTAAAGATTCCCTTCTTTGTAATAGCATTTTAACTGTTGTCTTTATGTCTTTCTTGTTCAGGCAACTGTGTTGTTGATATTTCATGGATTCATTTCCCTTCTCATGTCTAGTGGATGCTATAAAGTAGCAGGGATCCTGGTTGTTTGGCTCTTAAAATCATTCTATCTCCCATTTCATCATTTTCCATGAGTCTTAAGTGAGTTAATGTTTGTGAGTGTGTGTGTGTGTGTGTGTGTGTGTGTGTGTGTGTGTGTGTGTGTGTGTCTGTAGTTGTGCCATGCTGGGCAATTGGATTCACCCCCAAGAGTCAGATCTAAGAAGTCTTTGAGTCCCAAGCATGGATAACTTGTGAGTTATCCTTCAGAGGAATGTAAGAGGCTTCCCAAAACAATATTACTTTAACAAGAAGGAAGGCCCAAATAAGGATGCTTCAATCCCACTTAGAAAGGGGAACAAAATAATCATGGGAGGCAGAGGGAGGAACCTGAGTGGTAAAGAGGAGAAGAAAGTGGGGGAAGGGTCAAGTATGTGGAAAAACAGGAGAGAAGCCCAGAGGGAGAGGAGAATCAATGATAATATGCAGCTGTGAGGCAGAGTGGGGGCACAGAGGAAACCTCTAGAAAGTCCTAGAGACCTGGGATACAAAAGGGTCCCAGGACTCAATGGAGTTGACCTTAGCTGAAATGCCTAACACTGGGAAGATGGAACCTTAAAAGACCAACTCCAGAAGATAGACAGGACCCCCAGTGGAGAGATGGGGCAACCCACTAACCTTCAAAATTTTTGATCCAGAATTGTTCCAATCTAAAGGAAATGCAGGGACAAAAATGGAGCAGAGACTGAAGGAAAGGCCATCCAGAGATTAGGCCATCTTGGGATACATCCCATGCACAGGCACCAAACCCTGACACTACTACTGATACCATGCTATGCTTGCATACAGGAGCCTAGCATGGCTGTCCTCTGAGAGGCTCTACCAGCAGCTGACTGAGACAGATGCAGATACTTACAGCCAACTATTGGACTAAGGATGGTGAAAGAGTCCTTATGGAAGAATAAGGACTGAAGGAGCTTAAGGATATTGCAACCCCATAGGAAGAACAACAATCAACTAACCTGGACCCATCAGAACTCCCAAAGGCTAAGTGATCAACCAAAGAGCATAAATGGGCTTGTCTATGCCCCCTCCCACATACACATACTTATGTAGCATAAGACTGCCTTGTCTGGCCTCAGTAGGAGACGATGAGACCAATAATGTAGAGAGTTGATGCCCCAGGGAAGGGGGACATTGTGGGGCCGGGGGTGACAGGTGTATGTAGTAAGGTGGGTGGGTGCCTGAGTGATTGGGTGGGGGAGCAACCTCTCAGAGTCAAAAGGGATGGGTCAGGGGGTGAAGAACTCTAGAAGGGTGACTGGGAAGGGGGACAACATTTGGAATGTAAATAAATAAAACAATTTTATTTATTAAAAAAGGAAGAAAAAGTCAGAAATAGATATACAGTAAGATTCAACAATCTTATTATTCTTTCATGTCAATAGAAATAAAATTAGTACCAAAGAAATAATTTCACTCACATGCTTATTACAGTATCTAGGATATATCATACAAAGCATCTGTTAGTGGATGTGTAATAGAATATTATTTTTACATAAAATGAAATCCTGTCACTTGAAGAGTTACTATGTTGAGAGTATGTTAAGTGCAATAATATGAGTACAGAAATATGGATGCTGTATGTACTAATTTATTAGTATAAGCAAAAATGATTACTTTCTAGAAGTAAATGGTAAATCATGGCTCTGAGAGCCTGTTACCAACATAGGATGAGGGTGGAGAATAACTATAAAAATGCAACTCAATAGGAGCAATTAGTTCTGCTACAATATTTTATGATAGAGGTAGAAGAAACATTCTACAAAAAAATCCTTTGTATTCTAAAATTACAAGAGGAAAAAAGCCTCTTTACTACCACCACATAAAATTAATAAATGTTTGAGAAATGGAAATGTGAATTACTCTGGCTTGACCACATAATATACAAAGATAAAACCTCACAAATATGTTTAAATACTATGTCAACCAAATGCTTAAAATTGTGCAAAAATGATAATTATCCATAACAATTGCAATTATATCATTTAAACACATAATAAAATATATTGAAGAAAATTCACTTCTGAATAAAGAGGGGTCGGCAGGCATTGGAAAATATATGATATATGAACCATTTCCTCTATGAAGAAGAGATCCTAGCATGGTTTCAGGATGCTGACAAAGGAAGCTTTGGGAAACTAAGAAAAATAAATAAATTAATAAACAAACAAATAAATAGATGAGGATTGATTTATTGATTCCTAGAAATTGATTAGAAATTTATACGAAGCAGGGCGGTGGTGGCGCATGCTTTTAATCCCAGCACTTGGAGGCAGAGGCAGGTGATTTCTGAGTTCGAGGCCAGTCTGGTCTACAGAGTGAGTTCCAGGACAGCCAGGACTGCACAGAGAAAAAAACCCTGTCTCAAAAAACCAAAAAAAGACAAAAAAAAAAAAAAAAGAAATTTACATGAGTTAACTAAATATGTGTTATTATGTTAATTTTATGTTGATACATATATGAAGTTCATAAAATATGCTGTATTTCATGAGACCTAAGATGATACTAGAGAAAGGACAAGAAAATATTTTCAAAGAAAAAAGATTGAATTTGAAATAAATATAGTTGATTATAGTTGTTCTTTTTAAAGAGAAATTTTATATTATATTTTCTTTACATCTTATCTTTAAATAACACTCACATATATGGCCACATATGTCCACTCAAACTTAGTGTTCATTAACTTGTCATAAAATAATTAGTTGTTTTTCCAACAACAAGGTAGAATCAACTAATGAATAACTGACTAAGTCTCTTACTTAATAGTTTTTTAAATATGCAAGCACATGCATAGTTTTAAAATAAAATTAAGATGTACTAGTATAGGGTGGAAAACATAGTGTGTGCTTTCCCTTTAAATTTTTGTAACTGAGTCTCTTTATGACATCATGACTCAACATTATTAGTTTGAACATACAAATGCTGAAGTCCTGGCAGAAGATAGGCAAAGGAAATGTCTCTTTCAAGACTGTAAGCCCTCTTTATAATACTTCTTAGAATTCTTAATGATTAACATATATAATGAACTTACATAGTTATGTGTAAAGTACCATTATTCCCTGGGCATTTTTATAGGATAATGTTTGTGTTTAAACAAGGTAACAAATTTTCCATCCGGCCTTGGGTACTTTCCTTTGAAATACAGTCAATTCAGCTTTTGAAAAATTTACAAATGACTGTGGCACTTTGAGTGTCTTGTTTCTTGTAGAATGGAAAGAATGTCTGTGTGGGTTAAGCTATAAGCCTAAACATAATAGCCAATAACCTAAATTGTATGAGTAGGAAAATTTTGTCAATCTACTGTTCCAATACAGAGACTTCATATTACGCTTGATAGAATGACTGCTTTTTAAAGGTTCCAAGTGTGGATACTTCGCTCCTTCTTAGAATGGGGAATAAAATACCCATGGAAGGAGTTACAGAGACAAAGTTCGGAGATGAGAAGGAAGGAAGGACCATCCAGAGACTGCCCCACCCTGGGATACATCCCATAAACAACCACCCAACCCAGACATTACTGAATATGCCAGAAAGATTTTGCTGACAGGACCCTGATAGAGCTCTCTCTTGTGAGTCTATGCCAGTGCCTGGCAAATACAGAAGTGGATGCTCACAGTCATCTATTGGATGGAACACGGGGCCCCTAATGAAGGAGCTAGAGAAAGTACCCAAGAAGCTAAAGGGGTCTGCAACCCTTTAGGAGGAACAACAATATGAACTAACCAGTACCCTCCAGAGCTGTGTCTCTAGGTGCATATGTAGCAGAGGATGGCCTAGTCAACTATCAAAGGGAGGAGAGGCCCTTGGTCTTGTGAAGATCATATGCCCCAGTACAGAGGAATGCCAGGCCCAGGAAGTGGGAGTGGGTGGGTTGGGGAGCAGGGTGGGGGGGGTATAGGGGGCTTTGGGGATAGCATTTGAAATGTAAAGGAAGAAAATATCTAATAAAAAAAGGAATGCTATTATAGGTAAAAAAACAAAAAGGTCTATTGTGTAAACATATATAAGGTTGACAACAGTGCTTTTATTCATTTTACTGGCTATATCTTTCAATGTTGGTTTAATAGTCAATCTTATCATAAAGACGCCCAGGAGTGGTATTGCTGGATCTTCCAGTAGTACCATGTCCAATTTTCTATATATTCTGGAACTAGGGAAATAAACACAGGATGAATTCCAGTACCCACTGGACACACTGTAAGTCAGACTTCAGCCCAAACTCCATTAACCACCTGACCTGCATGAGCCCCTACTTTAACTGGAGGGCCACAATATTTCTTATGGTCTTGGAGAATCTGTCAATTTGGAACCAGTATCCAACAGACCTCAGAAAGTTTCCTTTCCTTTGGATCAGTTACCATTGTAAAAGATTATAGGTCACTCTGAGGAAGGACTGGAAAAGGGCTAATAGTAACAGTCTTAGGCATTTTATCTCAGGGTCCTTCTTCAGGGGAAGCTGGCCATCCCTTAATTCAAAGAATTCTAGTTCTGCTAACTGGCTCAAGTCTGGAAATTGGTTCATGTACCAAAAGCCCCTCTTTCCATAGTCTAATGTAACATTTCTTTCATTTTTTTGAGAAAATTTCTGCTTATACAGATCAAACAACAACTGCAGTAAGCTTATCTATTTCATAGCTAGAAACAGCATGACTGACTGGCCAGAACCAAAAGTCCACACAAGTCATGCCACCATAAAAATCATTTGACTTGTGCTGTCCATAATGTGTCAAACCATGATGGACATTGATTTGCTTATTCTGGCCACTATAATAATTATAATCACTTTGGTGATTCAGTGCAGTTACTTGGCCTGTGATACTTTAGAGCCCAATTAAATCCACATGTCTTTTAATTCATATGAGAAGCAGCATCTCTGGCCCCAAGATCGAGCACAGGAAAAGGGCAACAACACAGATCTTCAAATGTGCTAATGCCTCATTTTTTATCTTATAAGACTGATGTTTTCTGAACCTTCCTTTTGTAGAGGATTGAATTTTGTACTGTATATCCACTCTAGCACTGTAAATTCCCTGAGCATTAAAACTAAGCCAAGCAATATCAAGTATTTCCAGCTCCTTTTCAGTAGGCCATATTTGACAAAGGCTTTAGTTAACCATAAGGTATGATACACACCATATTTAACTCTTTTGCTTCCAAATTAAACCTAGACTCTCATTAGACACATACCAATAAAGTCACCCTGACCTAGTTTTATATTTCTTCCACCAAAATCCTATATGCTTAAAATTCATTTCTACACATAATCCCCATATTTCTGCTTGAAAAAATTAGCAAACAGATTGAGCTCTTCAGTGATATATCTGTAGTGATGTATCTATCACACATCCTCATGAACTAAATGTTCTTTTAGTTATTATTATCCACTTTACCTCCCACCCACTGCCCTTCCTCCTGATCATACCTCCCACAATCTTCTTCCTCCTCCCCTTCTCGTCTGAGAGGGTGGAGCCTCCCCCAGTGTATTCCCCCACCCTGGCACATCAAGTCTCTGCAGAGCTAGGTACATTATTTCCCACTGAGGTCAGACAAGGCAGCCCAAATATAAGAACATATCCTACACACAGTCCACAGCTTTTGGGATAGCCCGTGACCCAGTTGTTTGAGACCCATATGAAAGCCAAGCTGCACATCTGCTATGTATGTGCAGGGGGTAGGAGGGAACTATGTCCAAGTCATGCATGCCGTTAGGTTGGTGGTTCAAGCTCTGAGACCCGCAAGGGTCCATGTTAGTTAACTCTGTTGGTCATCTTGTGGAGTTCCTATCCCGATAGAGTCTACGATTCTTCCTCCTGTTCTTCCATAAGAGTTCCCAAGCTCCATCCACTGTGTGGCTGTGGGCATCTGAATCTGAGTCTGTTGCTTGGTGGAGCCTCTCAGATGACAGCCATGCTAGACTCCTGTCCGCAAGTATAACAGAGTATCATTAATAGTGTCAGGGATTGGTGCATGCTCATGGAATGGGTCTCTAGTTGGGCCATTATTGGTTGGCAAATCCATCAGTCTCTGCTCCAGCCCTGTCACATTTCTTGTAGACAAGATAGATATGTGGTTAAAGGTTTTGTGGGTGGGTTGATGTCCCTATTGCTCCATTGAGGTTCCTGCCTGGCTACAAGAGGTAGTCTCTTCAAGTTCTAGATCCCTAATGCTGTGAGTGACAGCTTTGGTCACCACCATTGATTATTGTGTGTCTCTCCTAATGCAGGTCTCTAACATGTCCTCAAGATGTCCGCCACCCATGTCAGTTGGACATTTCCATTCATTCTCATGGCCATCTGCTCATCTGACCTGTCCCTCCCCACACCTTATCCTGAAGCCTCCATTCCTCTCTATAACTCCTCATCAAACACAGTTTATTATTTCCATCTGTTTCCTATGACTATTTTATTCCCACTTCTAAGTGAAACTCAAGCATCCTAGCATGAGTTTTCCTTCTTCTTTAGCATACTTTGGTCTGTGGAATGTATCTTGGGGATCCTGTATTTTAGGGTTAATATAAATGCATAATTGAGTACATACCATGCATGTCATTTTGGGTCTGGTGTACCTCACTCAGGATGATATTCTCAAGATCCATACACTTGCCTATAAAGTTCATAATGACTAGCTGAATAATATTCCATTGTGTAGATATACCACATTTTTAAAATCTATTCCTCAGTTGAGGGACATCTAGTTTTTTCCAGTTTTTGGCTATTACAAGTGTCTTGTGGCATGGTGGAGCATATTTTGAGTATATGCCCAGGAGTGGTATAGCTGGATCTGTAGGTAGAACAATTCCAAGTTTTCTCAAAAACTGCTAAATTGATTTCCATAGTGGTTTTACAAGTTTGCACTCCCACCAGCAATGGTAAATTGTCCCCCTTTGTTCTATATCCTCACCAGCATGTGCAATCATTTCAGTTTTTGATCTTAGACATTTTGATGGGTATAAGATAGAACATAATAGTGTTTTGATTTGCACTTTCCTGATGACTAAGGACTTTGAACACTTCTCTAAGTGCTTTTCAGATATTCAATATTCTTCTGTTGAAAATTCTGTTTAGCTTTATAACCCATTATTTAATTGGGTTACTTGGGTTTTTTGGTGTCCAACTTAATTGAGTTCTTTATAAATTTTGGATATTAGTCCTCTGTCAGATGTAGGGTTGGTGAAGATCCTTTTCCGATCTGTGGGCTTCTTTGCAGTTTCATGAGGTCTGATTTATCAATTTTTAATCTTAGAGCCTGAGTCTTTGGTTTTCTGTTCATGAACTTCTCTCCTGTACCAATGCATTCAAGGGTATGTCCCACTTTCTCTTCTACAAAGTTTAGTGTTTCTGATTTTATACTGTGATCTTTGATCCACCTGAACTTGAATTTTGTGTAAGGTGATAAGTATGGATCTATATTCATTCTTCTACATGTAGACATCTAGTAAGTCCAGAACCATTTGCTAAAGATGCATTCATTTTTCCATTGTATAGCTCTGGCTTCTTTACCAAAAATCGTGTCAATAAATGTATGGTATTATTTCTGCATCTTTGATTTGATTCCTGTCTGTTTCTATACCAGTTTTTTTTATCACTATTGCTTTGTTGTACAATTGAGGTCAAGGAGGGTGATTCATCCCAAAGTTCTTTTATTGTTCAAGATTACATTTGTTACCATGAAGATTTTTGTTTTCCATATGTAGTTGAGAATTATTCGTTCAGGGTATATAAAAAGTTGTGTTAGAACATTGATGGGGATTGCACTAAATCTGTAGATTGCTTTTCATAAGATGGACATTTTCACTATGCTAATCCTACCTATCCATCACCAAGGGAGATCATTCCATCGTCTGATAACTTCTTTAATTCCTTTCTTTAAGGACTTGAAGTACTTGGAATACAGATCTTTTACTTGCTTGGGTAGAGTTAAACCAAGATATTTCATATTATTTTTGGCTATTTATAGGGTGTTGTTTCCTTAATTTCTTTCTCAATTTGTATAAAGGAGGGCTGGTGCTTTCTTTGAGTTAATATTGTATCCAATCATGTTGCTGAAGGTGATTAATAGATCTAGGAATTCTGTGGTAGAATTTCTGGATTCATTTATCATCCACAGATAGTGATTCCTTTCCAATTTGTATCACTTGATCTTTGTTAGTTGTATTATTGCTCTGGCTAGAATTTCAAGGACTACTTTGAGGAGTTAGGGAGAGAATGAGCAACCTTGTCTTGTCCTATATTTTAGCGGAAATGCTTTATATTTCTCCCCATTTAGTTTGATGTTGGCTATTGGCTTGCTGTATATTGCTTGAATTAGGATTAAGTATGTGCATGTATCCCCGATTTCTCTACTACCTTTAACATGAAGGGGATTTGGATTTTAGCCAAAGCTTTTTCAGTGTCTAATGAGATCATCATGTGATTTGAGTATTTTTGCATCAATATTCATAAAAGAGTTCTTTCTTTGATGTGTTGCTGTGTGGTTTAGGTATCAGGGTGACTTTGGCCTCATAGAATGAGTTTGGCAGTATTCTTTCTGTTTCTGTTTTGTAGAATAGTATGAAGAATATTGAAATTAGCTCTTTTTCCCCGATTTTTTATTAGGTATTTTCTTCATTTACATTTCAGATGCTATCCCAAATGTCCCCTATGCCATCCCCCACCCTGCTCCCCTACCCACCCACTCTGACTTCTTGGTCCTGGTGTTCCCCTGTACTGGGGCATATAAAGTTTGGAAGATCAAGGGGCCTCTCTTCCCATTGATGACTGACTAGGCCATCTTCTGCTACATATGCAGCTAGAGACATGAGTTCTGTGGGTACAGGTTAGTTCATATTGTTGTTCCACCTACAGGGTTGCAGACCCCTTCAGCTCCTTGGGTACTTT
Organism: Mus pahari; assembly: GCF_900095145.1. Lineage (NCBI taxonomy): Eukaryota > Metazoa > Chordata > Mammalia > Rodentia > Muridae > Mus > Mus pahari. The sequence continues at coordinate 96,201,308 of NC_034613.1, forward strand.
CTCTAGCTCCTCCATTGGGGGTCCTATGTTCCACCCAATAGCTGACTATGAGCATCCACTTCTGTGTTTGCAAGGCACTGTCATAACCTCACAAGAGAGAACTATATCAGGGTCCTTTCAGCAAAATCTTGCTGGCATATGCAATAGAGTCTGCATTTGGTGGCTGATTATGGGATGAATCCCCAGGTAGGGCAGTCTCAGGATGGTCCATCCTTTCATCTCAGCTCTAAACTTTGTCTCTGTAAACTCCTTTCATGAGTGTTTTGTTCCCAATTCTAAGAAGGGGCTACACTTTCGTCTTCATTCTTCTTCAGCTTCATGTGTTTTGCAAATTGTATCTTGGGTATTCTAAGTTTCTGGACTAATATCAACTTATCGGTGAGTACATATCATGTGAGTTCTTTTGTGATTGGGTTACATCACTCAGGATGATAGCCTCCAGATCCATCCATTTGTTTAGGAATTTCATAAATTCATTGTTTTTAATAGCTGAGTAGTACTCCATTGTGTAAATGTACCACATTTTCTGGATCCATTCCTCTGTTGAGGGACNTCTGGGTTCTTTCCAGCATCTGGCTATTATAAATAAGACTGCTATGAACATAGTGAAGCATGTGTCCTTATTACAAGTTGGAACATCTTCTGGGTATATGCCCAGGAGAGTTATTGCTGGATCCTCCAGTAGGACTGTGTCCAGTTTTCTGAGGAACCACCAGACTGGATTCCAGAGTGGTTGTACAAGTTGTAATCCCACCAAAAATGGAGGAGTCTTCCTCTTTCTTCACATCCTCACCAGCATCTGCTGTCACATGAATTTTTGATTTTAGCCAGTCTGACTGGTGTGAGGTGGAATCTCAGGCTTGTTTTGATTTGCATTGCCCTGATGATTAAAGATGTTGAACATTTTTTCAGGTGCTTCTCAGCCATTTAGTAATCCTCAGTTGAGAATTCTTTGTTTAGCTCTGTGCTCCATTTTTAATGGGGTTATTTGATTTTTTGGAGTCCACCTTCTTGAGTTCATTATAAATATTGGATATTAGTCCCCTATCTGATTTAGGATTGGTAAAGATCCTTTCCCAGTCTGTTGGTGGCCTTTTTGTCTTATTGACAGTGTCTTGTGCCTTACAGAAGCTTTGAAATTTTATGAGGTCCCATTTGTCAATACTGTTATGTTGCTGTTATGTTCAGGAATTTTTTCCCTGTGCCCATATCTTCGAGGCTTTTCCCCACTTTCTCCTCTATAAGTTTCAGTGTCTCTGGTTTTATGTGGAGTTTCTTGATCCACTTAGACTTGACATTAGTACAAGGAGATAAGAATGGATCAATTCGCATTCTTCTACATGCAAACTGCCAGTTATACCAGCACCATTTGTTGAAAATGCTGTTTTTCCCCCCACTGGATGGTTTTAGCTCCTTTGTCAATGATCAAGTGACCATAGGTGTGTGGGTTTATTTCTGGGTCTTCAGTTCTATTCCATTGA
>NC_034613.1:96202799-96208077 GCF_900095145.1 Mus pahari
TTGGAGCCTGTCCTTCCTATAATCCCAGTTGATTCAGGACTCCTCAGAGACCAGCTTTTACTGTGGTCCTTTGATTGGGGGCTCCTGTGAACCTGAGATTCTGGGTGTGTCAGAGTTCTTGGCAATCAAGCTCTTCTAAGACCCTGAAATAGTGGTGTGACTCAGTTCCTGTTATCCTGCAATCCTGTTGTCCTAAGATCCTGGGCGTGTTACAGTGCCTGGAAATTGTGTCTCCTTTGAGGACCATGGAGCTGTCTGGTCTGTTTGAAACCAAGGTAAACCAGAACTGATCAAAAGGAACCCAAGCCTCTAGTCAGGAGATCCCTTGGAGAGTCCTCTAGGGACCTTGGGTGTGTTCACTTACTCTGCACCCAAGGTGAATCAGTGCTGGCGCTGACCGCAAAGGACTTGTCCAATTAGCTCTTTTTTGTTAGACTGATAGGATCTTATTTCTTTAGGGATTATGGGTTTGTTTAGATACTTTACCTGATCTGGATTTAACTTTGTAAGTAGTATCCATCTACAAAATAGAAAATTTTCCATTTCATTAAGATTTTCCAATTTTGTGGTATATAGGTTTTTGAGGTAAGAACTAATGATTCTTTGAATTTCCTCAGTGTCAGTATCTCCGTTTTGATTAGTGATTTTATTTATTTGGATACCCTCGCTCTGCCTCTTAGTTAATTTGGCTAAGGTTTTGTCTATCTTCTTGATTTCCTCAAAGAAACAACTCTTGGTTTTGATAATTCTTTGTATTATTTTCTTTGTTTCTATGTGATTGATTTCATCCCTCATTTTGATTATTTCCTGCCTTCAGCTCCTCTTTTGTGTGCTTACTTTTTATTTTTCTAGAGCTTTCAGGTGTACTTTTAAATTGGCAATATGAGAACTTTCTCGTTTCTTTATGGGGTCACTTAGTTCTATGAAATTTCCTCTTACCACTGCCTTCATTTTCATTAGATTCTAGAGAGTCTTTAATTTCTTTTTTATTTCTCCCATGACCCAGAAATCATTGAATAGAAAATAGTTCAATTACCATGAGTGTGTAGATATTCCAGTGTTTCTTTTGTTATTGAAGTCCAGCTTTAATCAATAGTAGTCTGATAAAATATAAGCCATTATTTCAATTTTCTGGTATCTGTTGAGGCTTGCTTTGTGACTTATTATAAAGTCCATTTTGGAGAGGGATCTATGAGACACTGAGAAGTTATTTTCTTTTGTGCTTGGGTCAAATATTTTATGTCTGCTAGGTTCATTTGATTCATAATGTCTATTAGTTTAGTTATTTCTCTGTTTAGTTTTTGTCTGGATGAACTGGCAATTGGTGAGAGTGGGGTGGTGAAGTCTCCCAGTATTTTTTAATCATTTTGTTTGTTTACATTTCAAATTATACCCCCTTCCTGGTTACACCTCCACAACATCCCCCATCCCATCTGCTCTCTGACCCCTCTCCTTTGCCTCTATGACAGTGCTCTTTCACCCACTCACCCACTCCTGCCTCACCACTCCAGCACTCCCCTATGCTGGGGCATCAAACCTTCAGAGGACCACGGGCCTGCCCTCCCATTGATGTCAGATAAGTCCATCCTCTGCTATATATGTATCTGGAGCCATGGTTCCCTCCATGTATACCCTTTGGTTGGTGGTTTAGCCTCTGGAGCTCTGGGTGGTTTGATTAGTTGATATTGTACTTCCTCTGGGTTTGCAATCTCCTTCAGTTCCTTCTGTCCTTCCCCTAGTTCTTCCATTGGGGTCCCCTGGCTCAGTCCAATGATTAGCTTGGAATATCTGCATCTGTATTGGTAAAGCTCTTATTGACAGTATCTTTTGCCTTATAGAAGCTTTGCAATTTTATGAGGTCCCATTTGTTAATTCTTGATCTTACAGCACAAGCCATTGCTGTTTTATTCAGGAATTTTTCCCCTGTGCCCATATCTTCGAGGCTTTTCCCCACTTTCTCCTCTATAAATTTCAGTGTCTCTGGTTTTATGTGGAGTTCTTTGATCCACTTAGACTTGAGCTTTGTACAAGGAGATAAAAATGGATCAATTCCCATTCTTCTACATGATAGCCACCAGTTGTGCCAGCACCATTTGTTGAAAAAGTTCTTTTTTTCCCCTGGATGGTTCTTGTTCCCTTGTCAAAAATCAAGTGACCATAGGTGTGTGGATTCATTTCTGGGTCTTCAATTCTATTCCATTGATCTACCTGTCTGTCGCTGAACTAGTACCATGCAGTTTTTTATCACAAAGCAGGGGATTCTTATCTGGGATTCAGGTTCCTATTCTGGCCTCTGATAGGGTAGGAGGCTTTTGCTGATTTTCAGGGAAATGGTAAGCCTCTGGTGAAGTAGGAGAGTTCTAGGATTCAGGAAGCAGGCTTGGCCTCTGCTGTGGTAGAAGATTATTTTTATATTGTCAAAACCAATATCTTTAAAATCTCTATTTTTTTAAAAAACTATCTTTTTACTTCTTTTATCATTGCATATTGTTTCAATATATAATGATACACTATTAAAATTTTGAATAAATATTTAAACTTAAGCAGTATTTTCATTAAATTATGTATTTATTTACTTTACATCCAGTCCCTCCTCTCCTCTCAGTCCCACCCTCACAAATCCCTCCCCTATTACAGAGGAGGGGAAGCATCTCCCCATACCAGTCCAGCCTGGGACATCAAGTAACAGAGGACTAAGTACATCCTCTCCTACTGAGTCCAGATCAAACAGTTCAGCTATGGGAAGGAGATCCAGTATCAGGCAACAAAGTCAGAGACAGCCCCCTCTCCAATTGTTAGGGGACTCACATCAAGACCAAGCTGTACATCTGCTACAACTGTATAGAGAGCCTAGGTCCAGCCTATGCATGCTACTTGGTTGGTAGTTCAGTCTCTGTGAGCCCCCATGGGCCCAGGTGAGTTGACTCTACTGTAGGTCTTGCTGTGGTATCCTTGACCTCTCTGGATCCGTCAGTCCTTTCCCTCACTCTTCCACAAGACTCCCCTCCATCCACCTCTGACGTCTAATTTATTTCCTTTTTTTTTTAATGCAAAAGCAAGAGGTTTATTTTCTACATCAAGGTCAACCCTCAATCAGTCCCTCAAAGAGAGTGATGAGAAGGCAACCTTATTTCCTTTTCTGAGTGAGAGTCTCATATCCTCCCTTGGGTCCTATATTGCTATCATTAAGATAATTTGCTGCCTACTAATTATTTTGGTTTTACCTTGTATTTTTATGTATAAATCATTTTCTGTTTATTTGAATGTATATTAAAAGATAGTTTTCAAGGAGGACTTATTTCTTTGTAGTCATTTCAAATATATCCACATGTCTATATCCATAATAATTTTTATTGTCTCTGCTTCAATACAAGAAGCTAAGAGTTAAATTTTTCAGCATGGTAAGTATTAGCTAGGCCTATAGGATAAGGTTTAACTCAAATCCTGCTCTCACACAAGGAGTTTTAACATTCTGAGTAAATAATTTGCTCCATGGGATTCAGAGACCATATCCTTTTGATGTTTAAGGTTTTAGTTATGCTAAATAAAATTGTGATATATAAAATTTTACAACAAAAAAATTGATTTGCTTCAAAATGTTCATTCTTTTCAAGCTTTCAAGAGATGTTAATGGGCTAGGATCTTATTATAAGGCTTCAAATTAATTTAAACCTTTCAATTTTATCTTGAGAGATGCAATTTCTTTGGTAAAAAACAAAAGTCCTTGCAAAAAACAAAGGAAGCTTTTCTAATTGTTATCAATTGTACTCATTGGTAACTTAATACTAGCTGCTTATATTAGTAATTGTGCTGTATATCTTAAGGCATGCTATTTCCCCAAATTAGACTTATATATCTTTTAAATTTTATTTTAAGAGTGTGTGTGTAGGAGGGTGTGAATGGAGGTCAGAAGAGGGCATCAGATCCATTAGAAATAGAATAATAGAGAGTTGTGAAACATCCTTTGTAGGTACTAAGACCTGAATTCAGACTTTTTTGAAGAGCAACAATTGCTCATAAAACCTGCATCATTTCTACAGTATTTGAGTTATATCTCTTTTTCATGTACCATATCAAATTTAAAACCTTATCATAGAAGTAAAAACATAATATACTGGAAGCATAAAGAATATGTTAATTTAGGGAGAATTGATGTATGTCTTCCAAAATCTCAAGATGGTATGCACCTCCATTTAACTATATTTTCTTCAGTTTTCTTAATATTGGTTTCTACATTTTAGTACAGAGGTATTACATATATATTATTTAGCTCAGGTCAAATATATATATATATATATATATATATATATATATATATATATATGAATTATTTTTGAATTTTTTATGTGATGCTCTGTTGAAATATAATTGATTTGAAATTTTTCTCCTTATTTCTAGTAATCTTAATAAATTTAAAAAATTCTAATATTATATGTTCAGGTATTTTGAATTTTTATATAGATCATTTAGTTCCTTTTAAGTAACTACATTAATTTCATACTTTTCTAAAAATTTTGTTATTTGCTCAACCTTTCTTTTTACTAGATTAAGTTGAGTGTTTCAAGAATATGTGAACACAAGGCTTTTATTGGGTAACCTTATTTGTTGTTGTTCTTGAGCTAGGCAGAATTTTCTAATTTTTTTGAATGTTTATAATTTTTCACCATTTAGAATTCCATTTGTTATATACTTGTATATATTCTCTTTGCTAAAATTTTAAAATTCCTAAGCTACATCTACTATAAATTTTATCAAAAAGTTTTAAGAGGTAATATTATCATGCACTGATATAATCATTTTTAATCTTTTGTTAATGTTCTAATATTGTAAATTTTATATATTGAACTAACCTAGTATAATCACCACTAATTTTTAATTTAATATCCCTCCTTAAAGTTTAATTTGCCAAAAAAAGTGTAAGGATATCTATAGGAGCAATATAGAGTCCTGGAATTTTACTTTCTATTAGTGATCTTGCCAGGCTTTCATGCCAAGACTATGTTATCATCATAAAATTTTATGAACTATTCCCATTTTCACTATTTCTTTAAGCATTTGTAATTAATATTTGCTTTTACTCAGGGATGGTGAAACATTGATCATTGAAGATGTTCAAACTTCAAGTTCTTCCTGTCGGTTAGTTTTCTAGTAATGAATGTGCAATTTTTCTTTATTTCAGTTTTTTTTATTATTATTTTCTTTATTTACATTTCAAATGCTATCCCGAAAGTTTCCCATACCCCTCCCCCCACCTCTGTTCCCCTACCCACCCACTCCC
>NC_034613.1:96209052-96218338 GCF_900095145.1 Mus pahari
CAGGGTTGTTTTGATTTGCATTTCCCTGATGGCTAAGGATGTTGAACATTTTTTCAGGTGTTTCTCAACCATTCGATATTCCTCAGTTGAGAGTTCTTTTTATATGTGTGTTTAAGAAATTGTCCATTTCACCTAAAAATTTAAAACAATTAGTGCAAAATTTTTATTTTTTATTTCTCCTGTTACATGTATTTTTCCATATACACTTTGGCTTTAATTTACTATCCAAAATATTGTTATCCCACCCTTTATTTATTTTTCCTTAGAATTTTAAAATTTGCAAATCCTTAACATCAAAAAATTATTAAGAATTGTTATTCTTGGTGTTTGTGACATGGTATAGTTGTAAAGTATTTGCTGTATAAACCTTACAACCTGAGTTCACATCCTCAGAACATGTAAATCCTATAATGATAGAGGCCATTAAAGAGGATATAAATAATTCCCTCAGAGAAAGGCAGGAAAACTCAGTCAAACTGGTAGAGGTCTTTAAAGACGAAATAAATAAATACTTTTAAAAAACATAGAAAATACATTCAAACAGATGAAGGAAATGAACAAAATGGTCCAAGACCTACAAATGGAAACAGAAATACTGAAGAAAACAAAGAAGGAGGCAGCCCTAGAGATGGAAAGCTTAGGGAGTAGAACAGGAACAACAGATACAAGCATCACCAACAGAATATAAGAGATAGGAGAGAGAATCTCAGGAATAGAAAATACAAAAGAAGAAATTGAAACATCAGAAAATGCTAAATGTAAATAGTACCTAACTCAAATATCCAAGATATTTGGGACATAATGAAAAACCATATCTAAGAATAATAGGAATAGGAAAAGGTGAAGACTCTCAGTTCAACGGACCAGAAAATATCTTTGACAAAATCATAGAAAACTTCTCTAATCTAAAGAAAGAGATGGCTATAAATGTACAACAAGCATACATAACATCAAATAGATTGGACCAGAAAAGAAAATCCCCTTACCACATAATAATTAAAACACTAAATGTACAGAACAGAAAAGAATATTAAAAGATGTAAGGGGAAAAGCCAAGTAACATATAAAGGTCATATATCAGAATTACACCTGACTTCTCAATAGAGACTCTAAAAGCCAGAAGGTCCTGGACAGTTTTATGGAAAATCCGAAGAGACCACAGATGTTAAAAACCTCCCTAACCTAAAGAAAGAGATGGTTATAAATGTACAAGAAGCATACAGGACATCAAAGAGATTGGACCAGAAAAGAAAATCCCCGTAACAAATAATAATTAAAACACTAAACCAGACTAGTGTACCCAGCAAAACTCTCAATCACCATAGATGAAGAAACCAAGATTTTCCATGACAAAACCAAATTTAAATAATATATTTCTACTATTCCAGACCAACAGAGGATACTAGGAGGAAAACTCTAACACAATGAGGATAACTACACTCAAGACATTAATCATCTTACAGCAAACCCAAAAGAAGAAAATCAGTCACAGTACCACCTCTAAAAGCAAAATAACAAAAACAATCATTGGTCATTAATATATTTCAATATCAATGAACTCAGTTCCCAATAAAAAGAAACAGGATAACTGCCTGGATATATAAACACAATCCATCATTGTGCTGCATACAAGAAACATGCCACAACTACAAAGTTAAACAGTACTGCAGAGTAAAGGAATGGAAAAAGGTATTCCAAGCAAACATTCCCAAGCTGGAGCAATCATTGTGTACTGGCTAGTTTTGTGTCAACTTGACACAAGTTGGAGTTATCACAGAGAAAGGAGCTTAAGTTGGGGAAATGCCTCCATGAAATCCAGATGTGGGGCATTTTCTCAATTAGTGATCAAGCACCCTTGTGGGTGGTACCATCTCTGGGCTGGTAGTCTTGGGTTCTATAAGAAAGCAAGCTGAGCAAGCCAGGGGAAGCAAGCCAGTAAAGAACATCCCTCCATGGCCTCTGCATCATCTCCTGTTTCCTAACATGCTTGAGTTCCAGTCCTGACTACTTTCTCTGTGATAACTCAGCTTGTGTCAAATTGACACAAAACTAGCCAGTAAAATTGACTCTTTGTCAACTTGATACACAAACACATCACTAGTAAGCTTCAACCTTACTTTCTTATTCATCTTCAAGATCCAAATAACTTTAAAAGTCCCACAGCCTTTACAAATTCTTAAAATTTCAATCCCTTTAAAATATCCAATTTCTTTTAAAATTCAAAGTCTTTTTACAATTCAAAGTCTCTTTATGCGCTCCACTAAAATACTTTCTTCCTTAAGTTGGAAAAATATCAGGTCACAGTCACAACCAAAAGCAAAATCAAAGTCTAACTGTCCAATATCTGGGATCCACTCACGATCTTCTGGGCTCCTCCAAGAGAGCCCATCATCACCTAAGGAAGTCAGGACTGGAACTCAAGCAGGTCAGGAAGCAGGAGCTGATGCAGAGGCCATAAAGGGATATTTCTTACTGGCTTGCTTCCCCTGGCTTGCTTCCTCTGACAAAGAAAAATGTGAAAACTTATGTCACTTCTCCAGTTCTGCCCTTTGTAGCACACACCTTGTCTTCTAGGCTCCAGATGCCTATATTCCACTGCTGCTGCTGTTCTTGGTGGTCATCTCATGGTACTGGCATCTCCAAAACACTGTTGTCTTCTGATGTAACTAGGCTTCACCAATAGACTCTCATAAGCTCTCTTCATGGTGCCAAGCCTTAACTCTTTTGAATGACCCCTTCAAGTCCTGGACCATCAACTGCAACTGGGGCTGCACCTTCACCAATGGCCTTCCATGGCTTTTCACAGTGCTGAACCTCAGCTGCTCTTCATGATCCCTTCATGCCTTCAAAACCAGTATCACCTGGGTGACTCTTACACATTTCCAAGTCCAGTTGCAGCACAAAATACAACCTTGGATATCTCTGGAACAAAACTTCTTTGTGCTTTCAGAAAATAGTTCCCAGAAGACTTCACCTCAGTGATGCTGGTCTCTTCATAATCACCACTAATTTCTTAGCTCCAGCCAACCAGCATCAATAGTCCCAGTAATGCAAAGTTTTCTGTTTAGTAGTTCTGGCATCTTGTTAATCACAGCTGATACTTCAGCCTGGCTAACCAGAACCACAGAATCTTCACAATCAAAATAGTAATGGCCCTGATAAGAGTCTTTAATCTTCCCCCTGAAATTTCACAAGCCAAGCCTCCATCTTCTGCACCGTTCTCAACATTATCTTCCAAGCTCTAACACAACATCCCACAGAGCTCTTAACACTGAATGGATCTTCTAGCCCAACATCCCAAAGTTCTTCCACATTCCTCCCCAAAACATGGTCAGGGTGTCACAGGAATACCCTACTCCTGGTACCAATTTGTCTTAGTCAGGGTTTCTATTCCTTCACAAACATCATGACGAAGAAGCAAACTGGGGAGGAAAGGATTTATTCAGCTTACACTTCCATACTGCTGTTCATCACCAAAGGAAGTCAGGACTGGAACTCAAGCAGTTCAGGAAGCAGGAGCTGATGCAGAGGCCATAAAGGGACATTTCTTACTGGCTTGCTTCCTCTGACAAAGAAAAATGTGAAAACTTTAACTATTTAAGAAATCTACAATAATTCTATTTTCAAAATATTCTAAGGAATGACTACGGTATAGAGCTTAATACCTAAGTTTTTAAATGGAGGCTTGATTAACAAAATCTTGGGATTGTGATTCATAAATTAGAATAGGCTCATGTTTTTTTTTTAAATATTCCTAATTAATTCTGATATTTGCTTCTTGTCGAAAGCCTCTGAATTATGTATATTTTACAATTTATTTTTAATATTTTATACATGTGTACTGTATTATTTCCCCCTGTGCTGGCTAGCCTTCTGTCAACTTGACACAATTTAGAGAGCCATTTGGCAAGAGAAACCCTCAGTTCAGAAAGTATGGTGATTGTGTGAGTAGTCATAACTCAGGGGAAGGGGCAATGACACTTCTGACCTTGAAATATCTGAGAAAGCAGACTGAGCAAACCATTCTGAGTATGTATGAAGCCAGTAAGCAGCACTCATCCACGACCTCAGTTTCTGTCTCCAGGATCCTGCCTTGACTTTCTACTCTGACTTTCCTGGATGATGTATTATAAATTGTAAGATGAAATAGTTTTTCTCCTCACATTTTTTTTTTTTTGGTCATGGTATTTTATCACAACAATAGAAACACTTCACCTCCCCCTTCCAACACCTTCCAACTCTCTCCATGCTCCCTATTCCCTCTCACATTTGTGAACTCCTTTTCTGTAATTATTACTGTTACATATGATATATGAATAAATATATAAATATAATCTGCTGACTCTATGAAGATTACTTATTTATATGTTTTAGGGCTGAACACTTAGTACTAGATATACAATTTAGGGGTTCATCCCTGGGGAAAACTAATTCTTGCTTTCTCGGCAATCATTGTCTGTAACAAATCATCTAGGGATAAGACCCCATGAGATTCTCCTCATCTGTGTTGGCATGAGAACTGGTATTGTCACGGTTCATAACTCCTTTGGGCAGCCATGTTGCTGAGATTTCATGGGTGTAACTTCCCTGTCACTTACAGAAGATACTATATCACAGCAGACTCCTGGGCCCTCTAGTTCTTGCAGTCTTTCTGCTCTCTCTTCTGCAATAGTCTTTGAGTAATTTTAAAGCTTTAAATATAGTATTTATTCACTTATGATTGTGGGCTTGATCTTTTCTGGGTATTAGGCCTTTTCTGGGTATTTAAAAAATATAAATAGTTTGGATTCAAAATTAATTATATCATATTATTTGGTTTATTTTATTTTAAATTAAAGGATTTAACAATAAAAGAATGCATTAAACAGATCAAAGTGTTGGTACTGAAAGAATAATGCATAATAATGGTTACCCATACTACAAATTCAACTTAAATGTTTTCTTTATCTTTTACAGACAAGAAATAAATACCACAACATATGATGATTACATTTTGAGTAAGTAATTGTTCTTTGAAATTTGTTTTTATTTACATTTCTAAATACTGAAGCAGCAAATAACTAGTACCCCCTACTAAATGTGGTAAGATAAAAACTGTCCTGAATTTGTTGCAGTTCTGACACTTGCTTGTATATATGTACAAACACACACACATACATGCAAACATGTGGATATATTGATGCATGTGCAAAAAAATGTTTCTGACTTGGAGCATGTATTACTTCAAATATGAAATTCACTGAGTTTGTTCTCCCTTCTCATATGTAAATCATGCTTACTCTCATAAGCTCCTCTTGTGCTCAAAGTTCACGATTAAAAAACTTTAAGTGAAAAGGGCAAGAAAAATTAAAGCAATGAGAGTAGTTAGCAAACAATCTATTTGTTGAAAAACTGCAAGTTTACAGAGGTCAACATGTTAAACTAAAATCTGTCTACAAAGGCATGTATTATTTCTAGTAGTTCCAACTCTACCCTCAGCAAACTTATAAGGAACGTTTAACACTTCAGTGAAGAGATTGATTCTGAAGTCAAATTGTATGTGAATCTTAACTCAGCTGTTTACTAGCTTTGTGATTTAGAATAAGAAATTTAACATGTGGCAGTGTGTAATTTTTACATATTTGTAGGATATGCAATGGCATTATCTAAGTCAAAAAGAAGTTTCAAGGATTGAGTTTAAAATTATGAAGGTATAGAACATAATACAGCATATAAAAACATTAACTATTAACAGTATCAACAATGCTATAATTATTGCTATAATTAACATATAGGAGCTCTTCAAATATATGTAAAAGGCAATCACATATCTCATTAGCCTCTTTCTTTCTAGGAAAACTATCTGAAATGTTGTTCTTAATTCTTCTTTTGTCAATGTTTCCATATATATATATATATATATATATATATATATATATATATATATCCTTATAGAATTTACAGAATGGAAGACAGTAGTTATATATATGGCTCTAATTTCTGTGGCTGACAATGCTAATAAATTCAGAGGGGTAAACATTCTGGGACATCTTTGAAAATTAACACTTTCACTGGTTACTTTATGCTTAGTGTCATGCTATTTATTAAAAATCAATCATAAAATATTAATCATATCTACCACTTAACCAAAATGATATTAAAAATCAAAACAAGGGAGACAATGTAAGCATTTGAAAAGAAACAGTGGAAGTATGTCTGTATTTTATTTCTATTGTTTTATTACAGTAGTTGAATATCATTATTTAAGCAACTATTTGTAAAAATAATTTTATACAAAAACAAAAGTCGGATGTTAAACCTAAGCCAATAATAACTTGGAAAAATGGTTTTTATGTTCCCTAATTGTTATTCAGATATACTACAAGGAAAACAGCTATATTTTATTACAACTTACCTTTATTTAATGCCTATAGTTCTTGCTTAACAATGTTTTTCTGTGTAAGAGTCTGGCTACTAACTCTAAATTTTTGTAATTTTCTCATCTCAGTCAGTCAAACCAGGGAAAAACAGAATCAAGAACATTTTGCTTTGACATTTCCCCAAACATCTATGCCAGATATAAAGAAGAGATCAGCATCTTCAGAATTAGAAGTTGCAGTTCCTGTAAGTATAGAAGAATCATTTTTATAGTAAATGAATGCTAATGGCAGCATATATAAATATAAAGAAGACATAGATAATTTTAGTTTTATTATGCAGAAGTAGAACTTAAAATTTATGACTCTGTAGGTCAAATTGTTCCCACATGTTTCAAAATAAACTTTTTTTCTTTTACTTTTGAGATTTTAATTATATCATATCACTATTAGAAAAGAATCATTAGTGGTACTCATCTTTCATGAAGGCTCCTGTGTTTTGGTATTATCTTTTGAAACAGTAATACTACTGTGCTATATTTATGTATTGTTTACATTTTAATCTTGTGTTATAACTGTTCACTTCCATAAAATTATTTTGATGTTATTTGATTTATTGTTATTAGTGTCTGTGGGTGTATGCATAATGGGTGTTTGAGTGAGTGCAGACATGAGGGTACAATGGTTCAGAAGATGCTTCTCTTCCACTATAGGATCTAATTCAGGTCACCAGGATTATATAATAAGCGTTATTATATGCTGAGCTACCTTACCAGTTCTATCAACTTGTTTTTAACTAAAGCATAAAACTTAAAAAACTTACATCATCTCCCCTTCCATTTCCTCCCTCCAAAACTTCCCATATACCCCTCTTTGCTCTCTTTCAAATTCATTGTCTCTTTCTTCATTAATTATTGTTATACACACACACACAGAGAGATAGAGAGAGAGAGAGAGAGAGAGAGAGAGACAGAGAGAGAGAGAGAGAGAACATTAGGAATGTTAAATACACACACAATCCTGAAATAAAAAATGTTTATTTTTAATATATGACTGGTTTTTATTTTTTACGCTGTGAATGAAAATATCAACCATTTACATTTTCTTATTATCACCCATTCTCCCCAAACTTTTCAGATACAAGTGAAAAGGAAAATTGAGGAAGATCAGAAACCAACTCATGTATGGATAAACCAATTTTTAAGAGACATTTTCTTAAAGTCATCCTTTTCTCTAGCTTTTACTACACAAGCTCCATTCAAATATCTTTATAATCCTCAAAACCATTATATAATGGCAGAAACTAGAAAGCCCAAAGATGATAAAAGAAGAAAAACTTTGAAGAAAAAATTCAGGGAAAAAACGAGCTCATGCATAGTAAATCTGGAGCCCATGAGAACAATAACCAGTGGGGAACCTGAAATACTAGGCAATACAGAAAAAAATACATCAAAATCATCACATAACATTAGATTGCCTAAGAAGTCAAATTCTACATCAGAAACAAATCTAGAATGCAACAATTCAAAGAAAACCTTGGAAATGAGTTGGAGAAATGGCAACAAAAATTCAATGAATTTTGGTATGAAGGAGAATGCAGCCACATGTCGCAAGGATAATCCCAAGGACTCTAAGAAGGGTGTTGAGGACATTTCTGATGAGATATCAGAGTGTATACACAGCTCAAATATGGATTTAATGTTCCGTCTAAATGAGTTCAGAGCTGAATTCACAGATTTTGATGAATGGTCAACAAATTGCTCACAGAACAATGCAAAGAAGCCTTTAAAGAAGGGAGGAAAGAAGGAAAGGGACTCAGATATTGATTCTGGAGACTCAAAAAATGCAAAGAAAGAGGGAAAGAAAAAAGACAAGAAAGAATCCAGGAAAAAGAGGGATACAGAATCTAGTGATGCTGAATCCGGTAACTCCAAGGATGGAAAGAAAATAACAAAAAAAGATAAAAAAAATGAAATTAAGAAAAAGAAGGATACAGACTCTACTGGTAGTGGATCTGGGGCGTCCAAGGTTTCAAAGAAAGGTAAGACAGAAAAGAAGAGTACAAGCAAAAAGAGTACAGGATCTTCTGGTAGTGAATCTGTAGATTCAAAGGGTGCAAAGAAAGTAAAGAAACAAGAAAAGAAAGATGTCGTGAAGAAAGCAGTCTCTACTGATTCTGAATCAGATGCATCATCAAAGAAGGGAAAGAAAGATGAAAAGAAGGAAAATAAAGGGAGAAAGAGGAAGCCTATTAAAGATACAGAGTCTACTGATGCTGATTCTGAATCTGAAGGTGACTCAACAGGTAAAAAGAATGAAAAGAAGAATAAGAAAATTACAAAGAAAGCAGAAAAGAAGGATACAAAAAAGAAAACAGCATCTTCTGAAAGTGAGTCTGATTTGGGACTAAAGGAAAAGAAAACTAAAATAAAGGATGTAGTGAGTTTCAGTGATTCAACATCTGATACATCTTCCAAGACAGGCAGAAGAAAAAGTTTAAGGCTCTCAGATTCTGAATCTGAAGATTCATCAGGGTTCAGAGTTTTAAATTCAACTGATGATTCAGAGGCCTCATCCACAGACTCAAAGATGAGAATTCCAGGAATGAGGAAAGGGTTCAGATCATTATCCAAAAAGACTACTTTCAATGAAAAGGGGAAAAGAAGTGTGACTGGTAGAATCCCTTCATCACGAGAAAGACTACCTTTCCCTCCTTGTGAGCCTTTTAGAGCATCAGCTAAGCCCATACGTGTCTGTCAGTGCAAGAAAACTACATCTCCAAAAGCAAGATATGCTCCTTTGGTATATTTACTAATATTTAATACTTAGAACAATTTGGACTTTGAAGTGAAGTGAGTGTGTGTGTGTGTGTGTGTGTGTGTGTGTGTGTGTGTGTGAGAGAGAGAGAGAGAGAGAGAGAGAGAGAGAGA
>NC_034613.1:96219635-96238922 GCF_900095145.1 Mus pahari
CTATAGGATAGAACACAGAGACCCAAATGGAAGTGCTAGAGAAATTACCCAAGGAACTGAAGGGGTCTGCAACCCTATAGGTGGAACAACAATATGTAATCAGTACCCCCAGAGCTCATGTCTCTAGCTGCATATATAGCAGAAGATGGCCTAGTCAGCCATCGTTGGGTAGAGAGGCCCCTTGGTCTTGCAAACTTTATATGCCCCATACAGGGGAACTCCAGGGCCAAGAAGTGGGAGTGGGTGGGCAGGGGAGCAGGGTGGGAAGCAGGGTGGGGGGAGGGTATAAGGGACATTCGGGATAGCATTTGAAATGTAAATGAAGAAAATATCTAATAAAATAATTTAAAAAAAAGAAATTTGCCAAAAATCTTTTCATAGAAAGTAAATAAAACTATGCATAATCATGAAGATTATAATATAGAAAAATTCTGAAATTAAAAATATAAAATGATTGCTTATCAAACATGAAATTATTATGTAAGCATACATACATAAGTATACATATACATATATGTATACACATATACATATATATATATTCATATGATGCCTATAAAGTTAAGAGAAAGAAATAGGAAAAATACTATGACATTGAAACTAAGAGAAAAAACTATGTACTTGTAGAAAGACTAAATAGCAATTTATCATGTAAAAATATTTGTATTAGTCTTGTAAAATTAGTGTTGTATTTTCAAATGTGAATGTTTCAGTCATAAAAACAGTGGTGCTAACACAGACAGTGTGACTTTTAGTGGGTTTTAGTTACTCGAAAAAGAATGGTAACTACTCCAGCATTTAGAATTTACCCCCTAAGTGCCATTAGGTACACCTTAGGGGTTGATGTGTATACCACTGGACTCTATCTTCAGAGGCTTCAAAATTACAGATCTATGGTGGAGTCCAGGGAGGGACAGTCTTTAGAAACAATTCAAGTTTTCCTCAATCTACAATACTACTGTTTGGTTGTAATCTTTAACATATCAGGCATTCTCTCTAATTAATGATCCTTTCTTTTTATTTCCATCTTTCAACTTTATTCTTCAGCCTGGAGTGGAGTGGATTCATAAACTTCTCTGAAGGACAACTGAGTCCTAGGTTTCACAGAACGGCCTTATGGAAGCAAACTCCTTTCAAACCAGCCTCCCTGCTTCTGTGGAACTATAATAAAGCAGCCTCCCTGCTTCTGTGGAACTATAATAAAGACCAGCATCCAAATATCAAAAGCTGTGAGTTAGTGTGTGTGTGTGTGTCAGTGTGTGTTAGTGTGTGTTTGTGTATGGATATATTTGTGAGTGTATTTGTATGTGTGTATCATGATTTTTTCACTATTAATTAATTTATTTATTCATCTTACATTCTGATCGCTGACCTAACCTGTCCTAGTCCCCTGCTCACAGACTCCTTCCTCCCATCCCTCCACTCTAGCACACCATGTCTCTACAAGGTTAGGGGCACCCTTTCCCACAGAGGCCAGAAAAGGCAACACAGTTGGGCAACAGATTCCACAGATAGGCAACAGCTTTAGGGAAAGTCCCTGCTCTGCTTGTTGGAGGACCCACATGAACAATGAGGTGCACATCTGCTACATGTGTGCCTGGGGCCTCAGACTAGCCCCTGTATCCTCTTTGGTTGATGGGTCAGTCTCTGAGAGCTCCAAGGATCCAGGTGAGTTGACTCTGTTGATCTTCCTGTGTTGTTACTATCACTTTCATGTGCTCAGTCCTCACTCTAACTCTTCCACATGAGTACCCAAGCTCCATCTACTGTCTGGCTGTGGGTCTCTGCATCTCTCTGAGTCAGATGCTGGGTAGACCCTCTTAGAGGACAGCCATTCTAAAATTCTGTCTGAAAAAATAGCAGAATATCATTAATAGAGTCAGGGATTTGTGCTTGCTCATGGGATACGTCACTAGTTGGGCCAGTTATTGCTTGGCCATTCCCTCAGTCTCCGCTCTGTTCCCCATCCCTGCATTTCTTATAGACAGGATACATTTTGGATTGAATGTTCTGTGGGTAAGTTTGTGCCCCTAGTGCTTCAGTGGGGTTTCTGCCTGGCTATAGGAGGTGGTCTTTTCAGAGCCTATATCCCCAATGTTATGAATAACAGTCACACTCATTGATTCTTGGGCACTTCCCCTATCATAGATCTCTGGCACATTCTTGAGATGACCCCCCCAGCTCCCCACCCATGTCAGTTGCATATTTGCATTTCTTCTCATGGTCATCTGGCCATTCTCATGTCCCTCCTCACACCTGATGCTGGAAACCCCCATTCCCATCCCTGTTGGGGCCCAGAAGCCCCTGGAATCTTGTCCCAGGGCCATTATCTAACACTCTTATGCTTTTTCCACTATTTCACTTCTGTTCTATAATTGACGGGGCATTTTACAATGAGGGTATTCCTTTCCTTTTACAATGAGGGCACTCCTTTCTGAACCTTTTTACAATGGGGACATTCCTTTGACCTTAATGTATTACCTAGCACCACTGGTTTGGTCTATATACCTGAGAAAATTCCATTTGCGATTTTCAGCTTTAAAAAGACCCCCATTTTCCTTGAATAAACAAGGCTTGAACAGAATTTTTGTCTTGCCTCCTTCCTTCGAGTTTTCTGAACCCTGTTGTTTAGGTCCTGCAGCCTGTGGCACTTCCCCAATTACCTCTCCCTCCCCCTTGCTCCATCTGCCTCCTATGGCTATTTTATTCCCCCTTCTAAGTGAGATTCAGCCATCCTTGATTGGGCCTTCCTTCTTGTTTACCTTCTTTGGATCTGTGGAGTGTAGCATGGAGATTCTGTATTTTATGGCTAATATCCACTTATAAATGAATACTATGCATGTCCTTTGGGGTCTGGATAACCTCACTCAGGTTAATATTCTCAAGTTCCAACCATTTTCCTGCAAAATTCTTCTTTGTTTTTAGTAGTTGAATAGTATTCCATTGTATAGATGTACCATATTTTATCCATTCTTCAGTTGAGGGACATCTAGGCTGTTTCTAGTTTCTGGCTATTACAAATAAAGTTGATATGAACATAGTACTATAGTGGGGCATCTTTTGAATATATGTCTAAGAGTGGTGTAGATGTGTATTGAGGTAGAACTATTCCCAGTTTTCTGAGGAACCACCAAACTGATTTCCACAAGTACAAGTTTACACTCGCACCAGCAATGGAGGCATATTCCCCTTGCTTCACATTCTCACTAGCATGTGCTATTTCTTCAGTTTTTAATCTTAGTTATTCTGACCAGTGTAAGATAGAACCTCTGATTACTTTTGATTTTCATTTCCCTCATGACATGGACTTTGAACATGTATTTAAGTGCTTCTAGGCCATACAAGATTCCTCTGTAGAGAATTCTGTGTTTAAATCTGTATACCATTTTTTAATTGGGTTATTTCAGTTGTTGATGTCTAAGTTCTTGAGTTCTTTATAAATTTTGGATATTAGCATTCTGTCAGATGTAGCATTGGTAAAGATCTTTTCCCAATTTGTAGGCTGACATGTTGTCTGGTTGACAGTATCCTTTGCCTTACATAAGCCTTGCAGCTTCATGAGGTACCATTTATCAATCTCGTTGGTCTTAGAGCCTCAGCCATTGGTATTCTGCTCAGGAAGTTATCTCTTGTAACAATGAGTTCAAGCCTATTTCCAACTCTCTTTTTAAATAGATTTAGCATATCTGGTTCTAGGTTGAGGTCTTTAATCCACTTGGACTTCAGTTTTGTGCAGGATGATAAATACAAGTCCATTTGAGTTCTTTTACATGCAAACATCCAGTTAAAACAGCACCATTTGTTGAAGATACTTTTTTTTTCCATTGTACAATTTCGGCTTCTTATAAAATAGCAAATGCTCATAAGTGTGTGGGTTTATTTCTGGTAGGCAATTCATTTCCATTGATCAACCTATCTATGCTTTGTCAATGCTATTGCTTTGTAATACAACTTGAGATCACAGATGCTGATTCCTTCAGAAGATTTTTATTGTTCAGGATTGCTTTAGTTATGCTGGATTTTTTTTGTTTTTCCATATGAAGTTGAGAATTGCTCTTTTAAGGGCTGTAAAAAAAAGAACTTGAATATTAATGGGAATTGCATTGAATCTACAGATTGCTTTTGGTAAGAATACCACGTTCACTATGTTAATCCTACCAGTCCATGAGCATGGGAGATCTTTCCATCTTCTGAGATCTTCTTCAATTTCTTTCTTCAGAGACTTGAAGTTCTTGTCATACAAATCTTTCACTTCCTTAGAATAACACCAAGGTATTTTATCTTATTTTTAGCTATTCTGAAGGGTGTCATTTCCCTAATTTCTTTCTCAGCCGGTTTATCATTTGTATAATGGAGAGTTACTGCTTTCTTTGAGTTAATTTTTATCCAGCCACTTTGCTGAAGTTGTTTATCATCTATAGGAGTTCTCTGGTAGAATTTTTGGTTAATGTTATCATATTGTCTATGAATAGTGATACTTTGACTTCTTCCTTTCCAATTTTTATTTTGTTAATACCTTTTATTATCTTTTTGCTTTAGCTAGAACTTCAGATATTATATGGAATAAGTAGGGAGAGAGTGGGAAACCTTATTTTCTATCTGATCTTAATGGAATAGTTTTAAGTGTCTCTCCATTTAAATTGATGTTTGGTATTGTCTTGTTGTATATTACTATTATTGTTTAGATATGTGCCTTGTATCCCTGATCTTTTCAAGACTGTTAATATAAATGAGTGTTGGCTATTGCTTATGCCAGAAAGATTTTGCTGAAAGGACTCTGACATAGCTGTCTCTTATGAGGCTATGCCAATGCCTGGCAAATACAGAAGTGGATGTTCAAAGTCATCTATAGGATGGCGCACAGGGCCCCTAATGAAGGAGCTAGAGAAAGTACCCAAGGAGCTAAAGGGGCCTGCAGCCATATAGGAGGAACAACAATATGAACTAACCAGTACCCACCCCACCCCCCAGAGCTGTGTCTCTAGTTGCATATGTAGCAGAGGATGGCCTAGTCGGCCATCAATGGGAAGAGAGGCCCTTGGTCTTGCGAAGATCATATGCCCCAGTACCAGGGAATGCCAGGTTCAGGAAGCAGGAGGGGGTGGGTTGGGGAGCAGGGTGGGGGGGGTATTGTGGGCTTTGTGGATAGCATTTGAAATGTAAGTGAATAAAATATCTAATAAAAATGTCTTAAAATTAAAATTAAAAGTTAATTTAAAAAAGTAAATGAGGGCTGGTGAGATGGCTCAGTGGGTAAGAGCACCCGATTGCTCTTCCAAAGGTCCAGAGTTCAAATCCCAGCAACCACATGGTGGCTCACAACCATCCGTAACAAGATCTGATGCCCTCTTCTGGAGTGTCTGANCATGGTGGCTCACAACCATCCGTAACAAGATCTGATGCCCTCTTCTGGAGTGTCTGAAGACAGCTACAGTGTACTTACATATAGTAAATGAATAAATCTTTAAAAAAAAAAAAAAAAAAAGTAAATGAGTGTTGGGTTTCTAAGAGGTTTTTTAAGCATCTAGTGAGATGATCATCTGATTTTTTTTCTTTCAACTTGTTTATATGGTGGATTACTTGGATGGATTTTCATATGTTGAATCATTCTGGCATCCTTGGGGTTGAAGCCTAATTGATCCTCTTGAATGATGTTTTTGATGTTCTCTTGGATTTGGTTTGCAAGAATTTTATTGATTATTTTTGCATCTATGTTCTTAAGGGAAATTGGTCTGAAATTCTCTTTCTTGAGTCTTTGTGTGATTTAGTTATCAGGGTGACTGTGACATCATAGAATGAATTTGGCAGTGTTTCTTCTGTTTCTATTTTGTGGAGTAATTTGAGGGAAAAAAAATGGTATTAGTTCTTTAAAAGTCTGGTAGAATTCTACACTAAAACCATCTAACCCTGGGAATTTTCTGCTTTGGAGACTTTATATAACTGCTTTTCTTCCTTAAGGATTATAGGGCTAGTTAGATAGTTTACTTGACATTTGTTTTGGTAATTGGTATCTGTTTAGAAAATCATCTATTTCATTTAGATTTTTCAATTTTGTGGAGTACAGGCTTTTGAAATAAGGCCTAATGAGTTTTCTAATTTATTCAGTATCTGTTGTTATATCCCCCTTTTTATTTTCTGATTTTGATAATTTGAATACTGACTCTGTGCCTCTTAGTTTGGCTAAGGTTTTGTCTACCTTGTTGATTTTTCTCAAAGGACCACCTCTCAGATTTGTTGATTCTTTATATTGTTCTCTTTGTTTCTAACTGATTGTTTTCTGTACTGATATTGACTATTTTAAGACATTTACTCTTCTTGGGTGTATTTTCTTCTATTTCTTGTAGAGCTTTCAAGTATGCTATTAAGTTGCCATATGAGATTTCTCTATTTTTTTATGAAGGTAATTAGTGTGATGAACTTTCCCGTTAGCACTGCTTTCATTGTATCCCATAAGTTTGGGTATGCTCTACTTTCTTTTTCATTGAATTCTAGAAAGTCTTTCATTTCTTTCTTTATTTCCTCCCTTACTAAGTGATCATTGAGTAGAGAGTTGTTCAGTTTCTGGGAATATGTGAGCTTTCTGTTGTTTCTATTGTTGAAATAAAGCCTTAATCCATGTTGATCTCATAAGATGCAAGGGGTTATGTCAATCTTTCATCTGTTGAGGCTTGCTTTTTACCAGAATATATAGTCAGTTTTTAAGAGATTTCTGTGAGGTGCTGAGAAAAAGGTATGTTCTTTTGGTTTTGTGTGAAAGGTTCTGTAGATATCTGTTAGATCCATTTGGTTCATAGCATCTTTTACTTTCATTATTCCTCTGTTTAATTTCTGTTTCAGTGACCTGTCCATTGGGGAGAGTGGGGAGTTGAAGTCCCTCACTATTATTTTGTGGGCTTTGATATGTGATTTCTGCTTTAGTAATGTTTCTTTTATGAACTTGGGTGTCCTTGCATTTGGGGCAAAGATGTTCAGAATTGAGATGTCATCTTGGTGGGTTTTTTCCTGTGATGGGTATAAAGTGTCCTTCCCAATCTCTTTTGATAAGTTTTGGTTAAAAGTATATTTGAGTTCATATCTTTGGTCCATTTGTTTGGTATACATTTTTCCAGCTCTTTGTTCTGAGGTAGTGTATCTCTTTGTCACTGAGGTGTGTTTCTTGTATGCAACAAAGTGCTGAATCCTGTTTACATATCCATTCTGTTAACCTGTGCCTTTTTATTGGGAAGATGAATCCATTGATGTTGACACATTTTAAAGACCAATGATTGATATTTCCTGCTACTTTTTGTTGTTGGAGGTGGTATTATGTGTGTGTGAGTGTCTTCTTCTGGGTTTGTTGTGAATTGATTAATTTCTTGTATTTTCATTGGTGTAGTAACCCTCCTTATGTAAGAGTTTTTTGTTCTAGTTTCTTCTGTAGAGCTGAATTAGTAGAAAGATATTATTTAAATTTGGTTTTGTCATGAAATACCTTGGTTTCTCCATCTATGGTGATTGAATTTTTTGCTGAGTACAATAGTCTGGACTGATATCTGTGATCTCTTTTGGTCTAAAGACATATGTCCAAGATCTTCTGGTTTTAAATTCTGTGTTGAGAAGTGAGGTATAATTCTGATTGGTCTGCCTTTATATGCTATTTCACCTTTTCCTCTTGCATCTTTTAATATCCTTTCTTTATTCTGTACATTTAGTGTTTTAATTATTATGAGGATTTTCTTTTCTAATCCAATCTATTTGGTATGCTGTGTGCTTCTTATACATTTATAGACATCTCTTTCTTTAGGTTAGAGATGTTTTCTTCTAGGATTTTGGTGAAGACACTTTCTAGGCCTTTAAACTGGTAATATTCTCCCTTCTGTATTCCTATTATTCTTATGTTTGGTCTTTCATACTGCCCCAAATTTTCTGCATGTTTTGCATTAGAAACTTGTTAGATTTGGCATTTTCTTTGACCAATGTATCAATTTCTTCTATTGTATTGTCAACACCTGAGATTCTTTTCTCTGTGTCCTATTTTCTGTTTGTGATGGTTGTGTCTGTAGTTTCTATTTTCTTTCCTAGCTTTTCCATCTCTACACTTGCCTCTGTGTTTTCCTTATTGCTTCTCTTTCTACTTTTAGGTCTTGAGCAATTTTATTCATTTCCTTCACTTGTTTGTTGTATTTTCCTGTATTTCTTTAAGGGATTCATTCATTTCCTCTTTAAAAATGTCTATCGTCTTCATAAGGTGAGATTTAAGGTCACAGTCTTGCTCTTCAAGTGTGTAAGAATATCCAGGGCTTGCTGTAGTAGAAGAACTGGGTTCTGATGTTGCCATATTTCACTGGTTTTTTGTTGAGTGTGTTCTTGTACTGTCCCTTAGGCACCTGTTTGTCTTTGGTGTTGGCTGTCCTGGTAGTCTTTGGGAGTAGCAGGCATCTGAGACTGCTTGTCCCAGGTGGCAACAGGCCTACCCAAAGGCAGGCAGAGCTGTGGGCTGGGAAGTGACATGTCCATGTGCAATTGCCGGGATGATTTATAGAGATATGTTCTCCATTTGTCAAATGCTTGAACTACTCAGACCAAAATGATGTGATATTTTACTCCATTCACTGAATCTACATTCTGATACAAAATCTCTGTTTGTATGAAAATGAAGCAATCTGACGGATGACCTTGCCACATTTTTGTATTCCTATTACACTTAACATATGGAAAATAAAACAGAAAAAAAATATGTCAGATCCTTCTGCATTATGAAAAAGGAGGAAGAATCTAGGATCCTGCTATCATCTCAATGAAACTATAGTAAGCAAAAGGCTTCCCACTAGGTTCCAAACTTAAAAGTTTGTACTACTTTCCAATAGTGCCAAGCTATAGATGAATCTTTAATATGTGTGCTTTTTAGGAACACTGAACATTCAAACTATAGTTTGGTCCCAAAATTCTTATGTGCTTCTTAAAATACAAAATATTTTCAGTTACTTTTCAAAACTGTCTGTAGATTTATTCCAGTAGTGCTCAAAAGTCCAAGTATAAATTCTCTACTGAGACTCAAGACAAACTCTTAGCTGGCATAACCTGAACAAAATAAAAAGCAAAGTTCAGTGCTTCCATGATAAAATGACACCAGATAAAAATTCTAATTCCAAATCTTGTCACAAGAAAAGGGCAAAACCTGTTTAGAAAGCAATATATAAATCAATCATGAAAACATTAAATCATAATGCTCCATGTTCAACATGCAAGAAATACTAGAACAAGAAGTAGGCTGAAAAGAATTTGGATAGACCTGTGTCTTAAGTGTCTTATACTTGATGCCTGAACTTTTTCTCAGTGGGCATTCCGTATTCTTAGCATCTCCAAATTGTTTTCACTCACAGAACTTCACGCATCATGGTATCAGAGATGTTTGCTTGGAGGGTAGTCTGATTGATGAGGAAAGGAAATAGAAATTGGTCAGATAGGGCAGGTTCTCGAAAGCTGCAATTCTTAAGATGTCCTTTCTGGAAGTTCTGACTGCTATTTTCTTGTTATATATCCACCTAATTGAGTGGCTCTGCCTATAGTCTACAGCTGGCATATGACTGAAATTCAGAGAAGGTTCCTGGACACCTTATGGTTGAACCAACTGAACTGATGAGTTCATCCCAGACTCTGTGCCTTGCTCCACTTTCTGTATGAATTTTTCAAAGTTGTTCAGTGTTTTTGTTACTCTCCATTGCTCCTTGTCTACCCAGCTTTTCCATCCCCACCATATTTAACCTCCTTTGCCTCATTATCATCCTTTCTTTATTATACTACCTGTATTTCATGTCTTTTCCATTGAAATCCTCCATCATGACACCTTACTAGTTTTCTAACTTCTGTGAAAACTCCAATTTAAATATGCATATGTATGGTTTTAAAGCTAGTTTCCTTCATTACATATAACCATCTGGTATTTGTACTTCTGGGTCTTGGTTACCCCATTCAGGAATTATTACCAGTTCTATCTGTTTACCTACAAATTTCATAATTTTTTTGCATCTGAAAAAAAACAGTGTTTATATACTACATATTTATCACTTGGTGAACATCTAGGCTGATTCTATTTCCTAGCCCCTATGAATATAGTTTATACAAACATGAATGCACAAGTGCCTCCATAGTAGAATATGAATTCCTGAGGAGTATATGATTGAGCATATAATAGATTTGTTTCTAGTTTTGGAGGAAACTCTACGTTGAAGTGTTCAGAGTCTGGGAACTTTGGGCTACAGGAAATGGGAAGGTGCTGCTTATGAGACACATATATAGCTCAGTGCAGATTCTCAGGTGGAAAGAACTTGATCTCACCTTAATTCTAATCTTGAGATCAGTCTGCTCTCATTGATAGAGAGCAGTTTAGTGACTGTGGTCCTAGCTTGAGTGCTGCAAGCCCTCAAAGGAGCAGCAGCTAGAAGCTGGCAACCATATACACTTCTTATAGTAGTATCTCATTCAAAATAGGTCCTGAACAGCAAAGTATGACTGTCATGGAACATATCCATTTCTATATACATGTCGACTCCAGGGTTATTCTCCTCAGAATAAACTGAAACAAAAAATACAGGAGTGAAATAAAGTCAAGCATCACTGTAGTTTGGTATACTTCATCGTAGAGTGTCCTTTCACATTCAGTAGTTGCTAGTGGTGTATAGTCTCATTTCTTCCTTAATGGAACCAATGTGTTCAAAATAAACCTAATTGTCAGACTAACAACAGAAGGTGAGGTAGGGAAACTTCTTAAACAACATCAGTTAATGTATAGGACATGAAACTCATGCAGGGTGTCTTAGTCAGGGTTTCTATTCCTGCACAAACATCATGACCAAGAAGCAAGTTGGGGAGGAAAGGGTTTATTCGGCTTACATTTCCATACTGCTGTTGATCACCAAAGGATGCAGGACTTGAACTCAAGCAGGTCAGAAAGCAGGAGCTGATGCAGAAGCCATGGAGGGATGTTCTTTACTGGCTTGCTTCCCCTGGCTTGCTCAACCTGCTTTCTTATAGAATCCAAGACTACCAGCCCAGAGATGGCACCACCCACAAGGGGCCTCTCCCCCTTGGTCACTAATTGAGAAAATGCCCCACAGCTGGATCTTGTGGGGGAATTTCCCCAACTAAAGCTCCTTTCTCTGTGATAACTCCAGCTGTGTCAAGTTGACACAAAATTAGCCAGTACACAGGGTCTTCCTATGTGAGAGAAATGTTGGCTTTCACTGAGTGATGGGTCAACTCTGTCTGTACTTTTCTATCACTTCCCTGGTTCTAAAGGCTCAGAAATGCCATGCTATTCAACAGTAGACAGCATCATCAGTTCTTTTAGGCCCCCGAGCTTTTCCAACCAGGACTCTGAACTTAGAACAAGGCATTTTCTTTGGCCAAGGATTATGTCTTCAGATTTCTATTTCTGTGTGAATTACTGTTTTCTCCTTATCTGAGTCAGTTATATACTGCAAAATATAATAGCTTCCTTTTAAGCTATTATGGAAGGTCTTTAACTATGACAATTAGCATTTAGCTGAATATTAACTACCTTCTACTAAATGGGAAAACAAATATGTGAAAAACAGACAGTACCATTGTCTTTGTTTACTATCCCACAAGTATTTTAAATCTCTGAATAATTACATTGGCAAGACAATTTCCAAAAGTGAATGTTTTAGCATCCAGACCATAAACACATGTCAATATTAGGATAAATTGCTCCAGCATCAAAAAATGTCCATGTTATCTGTTTTCCTCAAACCACATCCGATAAAATTGTCATCACCATTATCTGTTACTTACTACAAATATTATCATTTATTGATTCAGGTATTCTGGGGAGCATATATCATGTTACATTCAAAGTAGAAGATATTTATTAAAAGAAATATTTATAAAGTATAAAGATAGCAAACAAAGTGAGTGCTTTCAAACAATGCAGAACCTATGGAAAGAAAATGAATAAAAGAATTCAACAGAAAGACCCTCTACTGGCCAATATCCAGTCCCCAAAACTGAACATTTATGGAGTTCCTTACAGGGCTGGAGTGAGCCAGCAGCATTACTGAATGACCCAGCTAAGTAATTAACTAAGAGCTACCCTTGGAGATCATGATCTCACCATGAACACTGTGATGGATTCCATAGGTATATGAGCCAGAAAATGCGACTCAACTGCTTATCCTGCTACTTTATAATTCAGAAACATGATGGTTATTAAGATGATTTTGTTGGCCTAAAATCTACTTCAGATTTTTTAATGAAATTTACCAAATTACTTTACTAATATACATGTGCATTTTCCAGAAAGCTTATAAGTCCCTCAGGATTTTGAAAGCAGTTAAAACAGGAAGCAATCTCTATCAAGAAATAACAAAGTGTTGGGCTAGAGTGAAACAGGCAATGTGCTTTAGGCACAAAATTTAATGAGGCACTTTTTCTCCTGTTTATAGAAATGCTCAGTGTCTGGGGTTATGTCAATATAATAGCTGATTACATATGCCTAGGGCACAAACTTCCACAAAAGAAGACCAAAATCGGGGGAGGGACACCCCTGCTCTTCCGCAAGTGTATTTGATAGAGTATGCAAGAGTGCAGTGTGCATGTAAAAGAGAAATGAAGTGTGGAATACATGCTGGACTTATAAATAAAACAGGTGATTAATTATACAATCTTTCATCATTTCTCCTTATTTAAGATCAAAAGTGAGAAAAGACTACATCGTGGTGAGCGGGTAAATAGGAGATGCACAGATCTTCATGAGCCGTTATGACACCTGAAGTAGTTTCTGCTAGAGAACACTGAAGCCCTCACATATCCTGGGGTTATATTGAGAGAGTTTGGAAATCCAGGTTGCTGCATTCCCTAAAGAGGAATCTCGGTTTATGTTGTGCTAACTCTCACTTAAGCTCCTATGCCACAGTGCCACCATAAAATATGTTCACCTCTTTTTTTTTTTTTTTTTTAAGTAGCTAAGTAACTGCCACTAAGAACTGAATATATAGAGCCTTGAAAACCAACTGCATGGCCCTGGTACAAAACCCTTATCCCTCACAGTCTATCCTGAGAAATGAAGCATGCTAATAATCAAGTAAGTAGATGGGCAAGTTGTATTTTCTAACATCAGTGAAAACCAAAAATAAATGAGGCAGGTCACAGTAACTAGTTTTACAAACCCCACTCAGACCTTCATAATACTCGGAAACTGCTAAGTGGCACAGCATGAAAAGGTAGGCATCCATCCATTGGTGCCCAAAGGCATCTTTGCCACATTTGGACATCACTGGCTATTGTACCCAAGTCTATACATACTCATGTCCTTGTGAAACCTTCACTGATAGAAGCTCTGTTCCCACTAAGGGTCACAGTACAAAATATAGACCTCAAAAGAAATGGTCCTGTTCCAGCACTGTCCACATAATCAAATAATCACTTAATTTAACTGCTAAACCAAATAGAAGTCACCTATATGGATCCATCAGAAAACACAAAGCCCTAACAATCCAAAAAAAAAAATGGAACAATATGGCCCACCTCACCTGATGCCAAGTATGCTAAGCTCAGAGCATCATGTGAATTTAGACCATCTAAAAGAATAACAATAGTGGTTAAAAGAGTCACAGGAAAAAGTTAGCTTTCTCCAATGGAGTCTCACTGGATGTATTAACCACACTTAAGGACATGCCTCATATCCAGCAGTACATGCACAACAAGAAAATCACATCAATTGTATTTTTGCAGATATTTGCTCATATTGCTGTATTTCAGAACTTTTGTTCTATTTGGTTTATCCATATATATTATATTTTACAATTTTGTGCTTTTATGTGTTTTATTTGCAGGTATGTCTTATTTTTTCTTCATTTTAAAATTCTTCTTTGTTTGGGGTTTTTATTTACCTCTTTGTTTCATAAGTGGAGGGGGAAATGGTGTGTATTTAGATGAATGAGAAGTTAGGATTTGACATGCAACTGGGGAGAGAAAACCATCATCATAATGTGTAAAAAAGATGATTTTTTAAATTACATTTAAAAATAAAACAAGAGAGTAAGAGCAAAGCAGTAGATAAACCCTTGCATTAATTTTCCCTCCCTGCTTGATCACCAACTCCAGCATACATCACAGCACTCTCTGCTAATGCTGAGAAAATTAGTTCAGGAATAAAACCTTTTTTCAGTACAATAAAATGAAAAAAAGTGAAGTAGGAAAGACAGAATTATTTATGTCATCTGTGGTGCTTTGAATATGCTTGACCCATGGGAAGTGGCACTATTAGGAGATGTGGCCTTGTTAGAAGAAATGTATCACTGTGGGGACAGGCTTTGAAGACCTATGCTCAGGCTCTGCCCAGGTGCAGAAGAGGCCTCTTCCTGGCTGCCTTCAAATGCCAGTCTCTCCTGTATGCCTTTGGCTTAAGCTTGAGAACTCTTAACTCCTCCAGCACCTTGTCTGCCTGCGTAGTGCCATGTTTCCTGCTACAATGATAATAAACTAAAACTCTGACACTGTAAGCCAGCCCCAATTAAATATTGTAAAAATTGCCTTGGTCCTAGTGTCATTTCATAGCAATGGAAACCCTAACTAAGACAGAAATTGGTACCAGGAACTGGGATATTGCTGTGACAGGCCTGATAATGTTTTGTTTGGAGGAATATGGATTTGAGGACTTTGGATTTGGGAAGCAGTGGAATGCTTTAAGTGGGGATTAATGGACCATCCTAGTAGGCCGGACTTAAACTGTGCAGCCCTTGCTCAAGAGGTTTCAGAGGGAAGAATTTTAGTATGTTGCCTGGAAATTGTCCTTATGATGTTTTGGTGAAGAATGTGGCTGCTTTTTGCCCTTGTCTGAAGAGTCTGCCTGAAGCTAAAGAAAATGAATTTCAATTAATTGCATTGACAAAGGAAGTCTCAGAAAAGCTCAGCATAGACTTTATCCTCTGGTTTAGTCTCATGAAGAGCATTTTGAACAAGGGTAGCAAACTTAGAAAGGTAAAATTCAAAATGCATGGTTCAAGTAATAAAAGGACACCAGGAAGTACAATGGAGCTAAATCCTGTATTCAAGGATATTAAATGGAATTAAGGGAGGGAGTGGTGACCTCCAAACAAAATCCCACCCAACTAAGCTTATTGATGTATTTGCAGTTAAACAAGGAACAGGTGTATGCTAGCTGTCATTACCTGGTTATTGTTTTCATTTGGATTTTTATTCTGTAATGAACTATAATCCTGAACTGGAGGGTACACCTGTGAAGACACAGGCTTTTGATATAGATCTTGACATGAGATGGTACACATTTTGATCTGGATCATAAGGCATAGTGGCCATGAAAAGCTTATGCTCGGGCATAGTGGTACACACCTTTAATCCCAGGGGACAAAAGCAAGCAGATCTCTGAGGTCAAGACCAGCCTGGTTCAGAGCAGGTTCCAGGTAAAGGAAAACTTAGGTCCAGGGGTGGTGATACATGCCTTTAATCCCAGAAGTCAGGAGACAAAGCCATGCAGATGTCTGTGTTGAAGATAACTCTATAGACCAAATTCCAGGACAGCCAAGTTTAGGCAATAAAGAAACTGGAAAACAGAAAACTGGTGATGATGTAATAGAACAAGAAGGGGGGGGCATGTTACAGCCCCAGTAAGCAGCAGAACTTGGCAGCTTTGGCCATGTGTCTGGCTTTAGAGTCACAAGTGGAAGGGGTTACTGAGACAATTGATGCTAGTTAGCTATGCTTAAGAAGACTCCAGCATCACTGATGTGAAATCTTCTGGGAGGTGTTCTCTGAGAGTACAAAGAAGCTGTGTTCCAGAGATAATCAAGGTTGTACCTCATGTTGCATCTGGACTTAGTAATGTATAAGAATCAGTCAAGTGGTACTGGTTTTGAAGACATAAAGGGGTCATGAGAGCAGCTGAGGCTTGGCACTGTGAGAGGCCAGGGAAGGCCATTGGTGAAGGCACAGCCTCAATTGCAGTTGATGGCCCAGAACTGAAAGGGTTGTAAGACTCTAGCAAGCCTTAACTAACTGGAGACACCTGAGGGAACAACACAGAGCTGGAGAACTGATGCAAAAGCAAGAGGAATTTTATTGATCCACCATGCTGGGATTGCCCTACACAAGAAGGAGAGAGAGAAAGACCACATGCAGCCCTTTGGGCGAGTTTTTATACAGTTTTCAGAGCAGCAGACATTAGGCACAATGTGATTGGTGGAACAGTGCAGCCTTTAAACTGATTGGTCTTTAGGAAATGAGGTAGTAAGGTAGTAGGGGCTTAATTAGCCTCTTCCTTCTGGCCTAAGTGCTCTCTGTCCTGTCTCTTCTAGGAGGGGAGGAGTGTGGTGGAATTTTCTAATGGCTCTGAGCTGCCCTCTTCATTCCCCCATTTTTCTTATGCATGCTTCAATCCTAAAGCGATTGTAGATAGTCATGCAGCTCATATCCCTGGCACTCTGTACTTAGCTCTTGATATCTTTGTCTCATGACCATCAGCTGTACTGTACCTATGCGATCTTGAATAAAAGCTAATAAGCGATTTAGAATGTAAGAGCCAAAGGTCAGAAGCAGGAGCAAAATGATCAGGGGTTATAACAATGTAGAAATCAAGATAGTAAACCAGGGGAAGCTGTTAAACCAAGACTCAAATCATCCTTGGGCTTGTTCCCTTTTTCTCTTTCTCTTGGCTAGACCCCCTTGTACCTTTGCCATAGAATTTTTAACCCCAGAATGGTCTATATAAAAGCAACACTCTTCAGCTAAGGCAGCACAGAGCCCTCCTTTCTGGAGGAAAATTTAAGTCTAATCTGCTCCTGTTCTGTAGTACCACTTCTGATAATGAAGTCAGTGAATCTTTAAGGTGACTGTTGGAAGTTTCTATTCTCTCTCTATCTAAAGCAATGACTGCCCTCAGATTGTAAGACAAAAATGGAGGTCCCAGTGGCTGCTTTGGCCACCCCCAACCCCAATAGAAGGAAGATAGTGAGTGCTGTAACAGGTTTGGCAGACAGGCACATAGGATGAGGGAAGGAACCAGAATCCAAAAGTACCACCAGGCAGTCATGATCAAGGTTGAATGATCTTGAGCTTGAGCAGATTGTCCATCTTCTGTACTGCCCAGGGGGAGACCTCTGGGGAGCAGAGCATCTGTAGGTTTCCCATGGGAAGCATGTACCCAGGCCACAATACCATCCACCTTGAGGGCTGTGGGAGTGGCTTAGCAGTGCGAGAAAGGGTTCCTTCCACTGGGGTTCCAGTGACTGTGACCGATGCCTCCTTACATAGATCCAATCAGCAGTCTGGAAGCGATGAGGGGTCTCTGGCATCCCTGGAGCATTTAAGGCAATCAGTTTGGGCCAAATCTCATGACTGAAGGGCTTGGAGCCTCAAGAAGAGGTTCCTATCAGTGAGTTGGGATACCTCCAGGGGAGGGCACAGTGGACACCAAGGGAGTTGGGGTACCAAACAGGATCTCTAACAGGGTCAGGTTAAAATGGTAGGGGGTGTTCCAGGCTCAGAACAGGGCCAAGGGGAGGAACACAACCCAGTCAGAGCTAGTCTCCAAGGTCAATTTAGTCAAAGTATCTTTTAAGGTTCTACTTATTCTCTCTACCTGCCTGAGCAATCGGGATGGTCTGCACAATGGGGTCTGCACAATTAGTCCCCAATGTCTCTGCCAATCCCTGATTTACCTTAGACACAAAAGCAGGACCATCATCTGATCCAATTACCTTGGGCACTCTGAACCTCTGGAAATTTTCCTCTAATTTCTTCTCAGCTGCCATGGTAGCTGTTTCCTGCTTGGTGGGGAAAGCCTCAACCCATCCAGAGAAAGTGTTGGGGTCTCCCAGCTCCTTGTTGCCGCCAAGCCTACCAAGAGGGTCCCCAGATCTCCCAGAATGCAGCATCCTTGGACCACCTACGTCAACAGACACTCATCCCAGCCTTGATCCTTGGACCCACCTACAATCCCTTGGACCCGCCTACGACCAGACTGCTGCCAGCAACTCCAAAGATTCAGGAGGAGGGACTAAAGATCTTTCCATATATTTAAACAGAGTTCGATTATTAAACTTCAGAGCCTTGAACAGAATCTTGTCTAGGCTTCCATTTTCCTCTTGCACATTCCATTTCAGCCAGCCTGCCTCGCAGGATGAACCTAGACCGGATTAAAGTGAGTTTTGTCAGAAACTCACAGCTGGCGCCCAACGGATGGGACCTAGACATGGCAGAGCAGACTCTGTCTTTGTGAAGCTTCACGTAAAAGAGTAAGAGAGTATATCGTATCGTGGCCCTCATCCCCTGGAAACAGGTAACCGTGTAACAGGCACGATGCAGGCTGGTTGGATGTTAACCCAACATCTGTACCGCCTAGGTTGGCAGCATAAAATGGAATTAGAAATTTCAGGCATGTTTATGTCCGCAGTCCTTGAGAGCTGCATCAGGCGAGAGGAACTGGGTTTAAAAAAAAAATTTAGATTCTTGCTGGCCATGGCCTATAGATTAAATGTATTTTAATATTCTCCTGGAGACAGACCAAAGTCCAGAGACGTCTGGCTTTCGCTCTGGACTCCTACAGGAAANGTTTGATACCTTCTATGTATTGTCTATGTCTGGTGCACCAATTGTTCACGTGTCAAGTCATGTGTTCTTGTTTCATTGTCTGAATGAGTGACTGTTCTGTGTTCCTTGTCTAAAGATATTAAAGGTGCCTAAAACATTGCCTGATGGCGCAGCCTTGGCGCTGCAAACTGAAAGAGGCTTGTGGCTTAGCCAGGAATCAAACACAGCAGGAGGGCCCCTGCAAAAAACTGCCTTTTAGAGTGCCTTTAAACTCTGAATTTTAAAGCAGAAAACGCTGATGGTCTTTTTTTTCCTAAAAATTTCTTTCAAAGATGATAAGGTGTTTTAAAATAGGGCTTTGCCTTCCCACGTGGGGAGAACAAAGCTCAAAACAGCCTTGGCGGGCCTGTGTGTCTTTTCCTTTGTTTCACAAACCTAGCCTAAGGAAGTTCTTGTGGCCTCACACCCTGCCTTCAGGGAGACTGCCCACATGTTACTTATAATAAAGATTTAATTCAAAATTTATAAGAGGTCGATCAGGCATTACAAAACGGCTTGCCTACTTCATATAAAATTATTAAAGAGTTTGTTTTTCCTTGATAATTGTTAAGGGTTTGCTTCTGGTAAACTGGTTATCACTAATAAGTTTTGCCTCTGAGTATAGCTTATACAGCTTACATTATATAAAAATAATTTTTATTGTCTCTGCTTCAATACAAGAAGCTAAGAGTTAAATTTTTC
>NC_034613.1:96239512-96245221 GCF_900095145.1 Mus pahari
CAAGATATTGCTATTTGGCCTACTGCATACCATCATTTTTAGATACAATTGACAATCATCCTAGAGATAAAAAATTGCCTTTATGCATGCATTTGTATGCATACACCCCTTCTTACTGTATTTATAAGCAGCTTTTTATAAAGAAAAATATTTGTGAATCGGATCACATGTTTATCCTTTTTAGCTTCCTCCTGTTTCAGCACAAATGATTAAACTGGGTGCTTTAGACAGTTTTTTTTTTAAAAAAAGTTAATCAAGCTTTAAATTGTATATTAATAGTCAATATATCTCAGCTTAAAGTTGCTCAAATATTGTTCGTCTCTCAAATGCTATAATTCTCAACTTGTCTCAATTTGCAATTGTTTGTGCATATACAACTCATAAGATATAAATGCTATTCTCTTAAGAAGACTTATCTTTGGACATTAATAATTTGTCCTAGCTTGCCTGGACAAGGCCTCTTAAGACAATATCATGTTAAATTTTTACCAGGCATATGTCAGACCTTACATAAAAATAATTGGCCATATAATATTATTCTTTACAAAATAATATGGCTTACATAATAAATTGGTATTTTCAAAGATTGTGCACATCAAATTGTAAAAAATTGTTCTTAAGTGTCCTCAGCTTCTACCTATTTCCACCTAATGGTGTTAATTCTTGAGGACTTAATCAATTACTGCAAATGGATGCTTTTATTTCAAGGTACTGCAAAACTTTTAAAACTTTATCCTTTTAACAAAGAAAGGGAGGAATTATCCCTGTGCACATTATTTAAATCTCATTTGTTATTTTTGAAATTTTAAAATTTGAATGTCAAACTTACTGAATGCCTTATAGCATCCTAAAACTAGACATACTCATGTCTAGGCAAAATAAAAAAGATCTACTTGTTGACATATGGCTTATCGTAAACAGCTACCCTTATGGGGTAGAGAAAAAGCTTCTGTTTTCTCCACAGAATGCTGCAAAGTACAACAACTTGCAAAAAGGTTTGCATGCCAAGCTGACCTGAGAGTTGCTAATTTGCAAATTATTGGAGTACTACCTGGCCTTTCCCAAAGAAGTTTGTTATCCTGTTACTGTTCAACTGTTTGGCTTTTGTTTTCAAGCAGGTCAACTACACCGGGAGGGGATGGTGTGCAGCCAATGTTATTCAGACCCATCCCCCTGCATGGAGCGGTGGCAAAAACCCTTTGGCATCAAAACATATATATTGTGGTTTGGTCTGATTTTTTCCTTATAAACAAACTTGGAGGCCAAGGTTAACACCCTTAATAAGTGGGGCTGGCATTAGGGCAAGATGTTAAAAATATCATGGTTAGGCTAGCTACTAAGTGTCATGCTTCCTTCCATTCTGTTTGTGTCTCACCATTACCTTATAATACAACCTTTGATTGGAATAATACTAAAGCTCAATTGCAGAGAGTTTGGACTTGGTTCAGTTAAATGCATAAAATTTCAGATATTAGCAAAAGTCATTTAGACAATTAAAACATTGATAAATTGGCTACATTCTAAAACTTCGACTAAAACTACAATTATTAAGGAGAAAATGCCACCGCCACTCTCGTAGTGACTCACATCAGGCCTAAAAACCTAGAGGAGTCCTGAGAAAAAAAGAGTCTCAAAAGAGACTCAGCCTCCTAGAGTCCTGGCATTTCCAATCACATATTACAAGAATCCTATCCGCATGTTAATAATGCCTCTGGCAGAGTCAAGCCCAGGACATAGCTTTGAGTATATACCTGCATATTCTAGTATTTACCCAGGCCTAGAAAATAGGAGAATTGTGGTATTGCTTTGGCAGAAACCCAAATCAGGTTTTTCTGCTGGGCCCAAAGGAATCAACATAATTGAGAATTTACTAAAGGACCCCTGGTGATGAGATTATATTCTGACTAGCCTTGCACTGGGCTTCCTCCTAGCTGCCTGGTCGCACCCCTAGACTATCAGTTCAAGAAAATCTGCGTCAAGTGTGGCCTCCAGCCACCATGGTTCCTGGGCAGGACAATAGAGCATAAATATATTTTGTGCCAGTCCAGCAAAGTTTTTTTTTTAAATATTAAGGGCGGAAATATTGGGGTCTCCCAGCTCCTTGTTTCAACCAAGCCTACCAAGAGGATCCCCAGATCTCCCAGAATGCAGCATCCTTGGACTGCCTACGTCAACAGACACTCATCCCCTCCTCGATCCTTGGACCTGCCTACAATCGGACCACCACCGGCAACTCCAAAGACTTAGGAGGAGGGGCTAAAGATCTTTTCATATATTTAAACAGAGTTCTATTATTAAACTTTGGAGCCTTGAACAGAATCTTGTCTAGGCTTCCATTTTCCTCTTGCACATTCCATTTCAGCCCACCTCTCAGGATGAACCCAGACCAGATTAAAGTGAGTTTTGTCATTTATAAATACTAGAAGGTATTTGTAACCTTATTTTCCTGGCTTAACTTCTGTAAAATTGACCTCCCAGTATACTCCAAGCCATTCTCCCCCAGGTCTTTTGCCATGTTTACTCTTGGCTGCATAAGCATTCACTTGCTGTCATACCTTAAACTATTCTGCTATCTTTCTGGCCCCAAACCTGAATATATATATATATATATATATATATATATATATATATATATATATATATATTCCCTTAACTGATTGGACAAGCTTTTTATTCCATAAACGAGTCCATCTGTACATTTGGACTAGTAAGTCTTTTGCTTCCTTTCTTTGTTGTGTGCCCCATTGCCCTTCCTTGGTTGGTAGGGTGGCTAGCAATTTGAGTCCTTTCTTCTTCCATATATTTTAAGTGAAGCCATTGCTTAGTTCAGTCGCATTTCCCAGGAGGTGTTTCTTGCAGGCCCATAACTTGGATAGGGTCCTGCATAGCCACTTCTGGAGCCACTTGATCTGTCTGGTTATTGCCCCAGGCCACTGAGTCTCTTCCTTTCTGATGTCCTGGGAAGTAAATAATACTCAGAGTTGCTGGCTTCATTAGGGCATCCAAGAGGTCAAAGATTTGTCTAAGAATTTCATGAATTCATTGTTTTTAACTACAACCCCAGAGCTCCCTGGTACTAAATCACCAATCAAAGAAAACACACAGAGAGACTCATGGCTCTAGCTCTATATGTAGCTGAGGATGGCCTAGTCGGTCATCAACGGGAGGAAAGGCCCTTGGTCCTGTGAAGGTTCTGTGCCCCAGTATAGGGGAATGCCTGGGCCAGGAAGTAAAAGTGGGTAGGTTGGGGAGTAGTGGGGGGAGAGGATAGGGGATTTTCGGAGGGGAAACTAGGAAAGGGGATAAAATTTGTAATGTAAATAAAGAAAATACCTAATTTGATGAATAAATAAATGAATAAAAGATGTCCAAAATTTTCTGTTTCCTCTGATGTGAGCAGTCCTCTCTCTTGGCATATAGCCCTATGGATGTGGGCTGTGGCAAAGACATATCTGCTATCCATGTGGATGTTAATTTTCTTGCTGGCTCCAAGTTCCAAAGCCTTGGTGAGGGCAATTAGCTCCACCTTCTTCACCAACATACCAGGGGGTAGAGGTGTCAATGGGAGTGGAGAGGTAGAGGTCTTCCCAGAAGACATTTGTGTGGTCCACCACAGCAGCACCTGCTTGTTTCTTCATGGGCAAAACTGCTCCTGTTTTGTAAACCAGGGAGCCTCTGCTTTTGGCAGGGGTCAGTCAGAGAGGTCTCTCCTTTTGGACCAGTTTGTTGTGGCCCATCAGGTAGGAAGTGAATCTGGGTCCCCATTTTGGAGAGTAAGTCTTGTCCCAACAGAGGGTAGGAACAGTCTGGAGTGACCATAAATGAATGGGATACCTGGCCCATCCCTAGGTCCACTGTTCTTTGGGTAGTCCATGAATACATTTTGGTGCCAGTGGCTCCTTGGACCCACGATTTTTTTCTTGGAAACGGGGCCATCGTCTTGAAGGAGAACCAAGTGTTGAGCCCCTGTGTCCACCAAGAATTGAGTGGGTTTCTCCTCCACTTTCTGAGTTACCTTGGGTTCAGGGAGGGGATCTGAACCCCATCTCCCGTAATCACTGTCTTCACCCAGGACGAACACCTTTGCCTTTGGGGGATGACTTTTCCCATGGCCTAGGATTTCTTGCTCTCAGGCCCATTGACTTCTCTCCTTGCAGTATGTGCACTGGATCTATTATAAGCACAAAACCGATTTTATGTATCTATATGAAATCTAGGATACACAAACCAAATTGCTTGGAAGTAATGACTGGTGGGAAGAAATATTTATTCAAGCCAGAGCTTCAGAATAGTCCACCATATCTTAGAAAGTATGGTAACAAGAGCCACCCTGTTAATGCTAATGGGAATGTGACTATTGTTTCTCACATTATGGCCTATTAGGAATCTGAGAATTAGATGCAGACCAAAAGGAATTATAATCCTCCAAGTACAACCTCTAATGGTCTGCTTTCCAGTTGGGTTCCATGTCCCAAAGGTTATCCACCCTTTCAAAATAGTACCCCTAGCTGGAGAACAAATGTTCTCATGAGCTCATAGGAACATTTCATGTCCAAACCATAAAATTCTGCTTCTAGACCTAGAGTCGCATGATCATCTCATCATATAAAATATATCCAGTACCACTACAAGGGTTTCCATGTTCTCTGATAGATTTAATGCAGTCAAAAGTACAAAATTCAAAGTCTCCATTGAGATTTAAATCCATTTCTTAGCTGTGAGTGCCCATGAAACTAAAAACACAAGTTACATATTTGTAACACCAATGTGTTATCCAAAAATAAAGGACTATAAAAATAGCATAGAGTGAGGTGGGGTTCCGGTCCAGTAGGGGCCACCCCTGCCATATCTCTTCTTAACCCCAGTGGAGGCAGCA
Organism: Mus pahari; assembly: GCF_900095145.1. Taxonomy (NCBI): domain Eukaryota; kingdom Metazoa; phylum Chordata; class Mammalia; order Rodentia; family Muridae; genus Mus; species Mus pahari. The sequence goes on from NC_034613.1 coordinate 96,244,389, forward strand.
GAGCACTCTGGAGGACCCTCCATACCTCAGGTCCTCGGGATCAAAGGAAGAGAGTCAGCCTACAGGGAGGGCTCCGATCCCAGGACACAGAAGGAGGATCAGAGCTCCAGACTTCTGGACACCTGCCCTGCAAGAAGAGAGTTTGCCTGCAGAGAGTGCTCTGACCACAGGGACACAGGGGAGAGTTGGATTCCCAGGAATGCTGACAAAGGCTAACAGAATCACAGGAGGATCAAACTCCAGCCAGAGACAGCTTAAACATTAACACCAGAGATTTCCAAATGGCGAAAGGCAAACATAAGAATCTTACTAACAGAAACCAAGAACACTGGGCACCATCAGAACCCAGTATGACCATGACAGTGAGTCCTGGATACTCCAACACACCCGAAAAGCCAGATGAGGATTTAAAATCATATCTCATGATGGTGGTAGATTTGGAGAAGGACATTAATAACTCACTCAAAGAAATACAGAACAATGCTAAACAAGTAGAAGCCCTTAAAGAGGAAGCACAAAACTCCCTCAAGGAATTACAGGAGACCACTGCTAAACAGCTAGAAGTCCTTGAAGAACTACAGGCAAACACTACTAAACAGGAGGAAGAAACACAAAAATCCCTTAAAGAATTAAAGGAAAACACTGCTAAACAGATAGAAGAAACACAAAAATCCCTTAAAGAATTACAGGAAAACACTGCTAAACAACTAGAAGAAACACAAAAATCCCTTNAAGAATTACAGGATAACACTGCTAAACAGCTAGAAGAAACACAAAAATCCCTTAAAGAATTACAGGAAAACACAACCAAACAGGGGATGGAATTGAACAAA
>NC_034613.1:96246191-96247316 GCF_900095145.1 Mus pahari
CACAACAATCAAAGAAAATGCAAAATGCAAAAAGATCCTAACTCAAAACATCCAGGAAATCCAGGACACAATGAGAAGAGCAAACCTAAGGATAATAGTAGATGAGTGTTGGAGCCTCCCAGACCTGCAGCCACTGCTCTTCACCACCTGGGGTGATCTCTGCCAGGCTGGTTCTTTGTTTATACCTGCCACTGTTCCTCCATAGCCTCAGGGCAGATGCTACTCCCTGCTGTTAGGCGCCTAGAGCATTCCTGAAGATCCAACTACCTGTTTGCATCTGGACTGCCCCAAGATTGGGGCTGGGGGGAAGGGTTTTTCCCATGCCATATCAACACAGTGCTCCATTAAACACTTGGACTTTGATCAGGAAAACTTGTCAAAGCCTGGTTATTTCTCTTCTCGCCATCTTTTCCCTTTCAGCCCAAGTCCTGCCTTTCAGGACAAACCCGGTTCGAGTGTGACTGCAGACAGGCAGAAACACACAGATGAGAATGAAAATTTTCAACTTAAAGGGCCAGTAAATATCTTCAAAAAAATTATAGAAGAAAACTTTCCAAACCTTAAGAAAGAGATGCCCATGAACATACAAGAAGCCCACAGAACTCCAAATAGACTGGACCAGAAAAGAAATTCCTCCTGACACATAATAATCAGAACAACAAATGCACTAAAAAAAGACAGAATATTAAAGGCAGTAAGAGAAAAAGGTCAAGTAACATATAAAGTCAGGTCTATTAGAATTACTCCAGACTTCTAACCAGAGACAATGAAAGCCAGAAGATCCTGAACAGATGTTAAACAGACACTAAGAGAATACAAATACCAGCCCAGGCTACAATACCCAGCAAACCTCTCAATTACCATTGATGGAGAAACCAAGGTATTCCATGACAAAACCAAATCCACACAATATCTTTCCACAAATCCAACCCGTCAAAGAATAATAAAGGGAAAACACCAACACTAAGAAACTACACCATAGAGAAAGCAAAAAAGTAATCCCTCAACAAAACCAAAAGAAGACAGCCACAAGAACAGAATCCCAACTTTAACAACAAAAGTGACAGGAAGCAAAAATTGCCTTTCTTTGATTTCTCTTAACATCAATGGACTCAATTCCCTAAT
>NC_034613.1:96250445-96251531 GCF_900095145.1 Mus pahari
TAAGGAGGTGAAAGATCTGTATGACAAAAACTTCAAGTCTTTGAAGAAAGGTATTGGAGAAGATCTCAAAAGATATAAAGATCTCCCATGCTCATGGACTAGCAGGATTAAGATAGGAAAAATGGCTATCCTGCCGAAAGCAATCTACAGATTCAATGCAATCCCCATTAAAATTCCAACTCAATCCTTCACTAAGTTAGAAAGGGCAATTTGGAAATTCATCTGGAATAATGAAAAACCTAGGGTAGCAAAAACTATTCGCAACAATAAAAGAAACTCTGGAGGAATCACCATTCCTGAACTCAAGCTGTACTATAGAGCAATTGTGATTTAATGTCCCTCAATAATAAAGATTCAAAAAAAAACTGCATGGTACTGGTACAGTGACAGACAGGTAGATCCATGGAACAGAATTGAAGACCCAGAAATGAACCCACACACCTGTGGTTACTTGATCTTTGACAAAGGAGCTAAAACCATCCAGTGGAAAAAAGACAGCATTTTCAACAAATGGTACTGACACAACTGGCATTTAGCATGTAGAGGAATATGAATTGATCCATTCTCATCTCCTTGTACAAAGCTTAGGTCTAAGTGGATCAAAGAATTCCACATAAAACCACATATGGGTCCTCATAAAATTGCAAAGCTTTTGTAGGGCAAAGATACTGTCAATAAGACAAAAAGGCCACCAACAAATTGGGAAAGAATTTTTATAAATCCTAAATCAGATAGGGGACTAATATCCAATATATACAAAGTGCTCAAGAAGCTGAACTCCAAAAATTCAAATAACCCCATTAAAAAATGAGGTACAGAGCTAAACAAAGAATTCTCCACTGAGGAGTACTGAAGGGCTGAGAAGCACTTAAGGATGTTGAAAAAATATTCAACATCCTTAAGTATCAGGGAAATGATGATTTGATTTAAAACAACCCTGAGATTTCACCTCACCCCAGTTAGAATGGCTAAGATCAAAAATTCAGGGGACAGCAGATGCTGGCAAGGATGTGGAGAAAGAGGAACACTCACTCCTTTGCTGGTGGGATTGCAAGCTTATACAACCACTCTAGAAATCAGTCTGGC
>NC_034613.1:96252091-96264299 GCF_900095145.1 Mus pahari
AAGGGGTCTGCAACCCTATAGGTGGAACAACAATATGAACTAACCAGTACCCCCTGAGCTCGTGTCTCTAGCTGCATATGTAGCAGAAGATGGCCTATTTAGCCACCATTGGGAAGAGAGGTCCCTTGGTCTTGCAAACTTTATATGCCCCATTCAGGGGAACGCCAGGGCCAAGAAGTAGGAGTGAGTGGGCAGGGGAGCAGGGTGGGCGGGAGGGTATAGGGGATATTCCGGATAGCATTTGAAATGTAAATGAAGAAAATATCTACTAAAATAATTTTTTTAAAAGAGCCTAGAAAGGCTAGACAAAAGGAAAACCAACCCCAAGCAAGATAGTCAATCCTGCAACTCCATAGCTAGTATATGGCACACATAATATCGTTTTCTGGATTTCACTGTGCCAGACCTGGTACAAGATTTTAATTGTAAGCTCTAGATTTAATATATTTTCCATCTAAAATGGAAGCATCTCTTATGGCAGCTGGTTTATTTAAAGTTGAGGAAAGTATGATGTCTTAGGGATTCCATTGCTATGAAGAGACAGTACGATCAAGGCAACTCTTTTAAAGGCAAACATTTAATTAGAACTGGCTTACCATGTCAGAGGTTTAAGTCCATTGTCATCATAGCAGGAAGTATGATAGCGTGCAGGCAGACATGGTGCTAGAGAAGGAGCTGAAAGTTCTGTATCTTGATCCAAAGGCAACCAGGAGAGACTGGCATCTATCTGTAGGCAGCCAGATGGAGGCCTCTTCTACACTAGAGCTTGAGTATAGAACCTCAAAGCCTGCATACACAATGATACACTTCAACAAGGACACATCACCTAATAGTATCACTTGCCATGGGCCAAGCATATTCAAACCATCACATTCCACTCCCTGGCCTCCATAGGCTTATTCAAACACACGAGTCTATGGGGGCCATATCTAGCCATAGCATAATAAAAAATGCATTTAGGTTAACTTCAAAGTTCCCAAAGTCTATAGCAGTCTCAACAATGTTAAAAGTCCAATGTCCAAAGTCTTTTCTGATTCAGTCACTTAACTGTGATACCCAAAGCAAGACTAAAAACCAGCTGGGCAAACTCCAAATTCTGCATCTCCATATCTCATGTCAAAGCAGTCTTCAGATCTCCAACTCCTTTCTGCTTTGCTGACTACAACAAACTTCTTTCTTTTGGGATAGTTCTACTTTCTGGTAGCAGTTTGCCTCACCAGTTATCCCACGGCTCTGGCATCTCTAATATCTTAGGATACCCAAGGAAGCTTCAACTTCACAGTTTCTTGTTCTAATGTCTGGGATCCACACATGGTCTCCTGGATTCCTCCAAAGGCCTTAAATCACATCTCCAGAGTTTAGCATGGCCTTGGGAGGGGTGGAATGATATGGTTCCTGTCCCTGGAACAGGGCCAACAGGCATGGGCCTCCATGAGTGTCAATAGCTACTGTGGACATAAGGCTTGTTTGTATAGTAATATACATACTGTCTCTGAGGAATGTCATCCCTGTTAATGTTAGTGAGTGCATGTCAATTAAAACAGCTCAAATCCAGGAGCTGAGGGTCTGTCTATATCTTTAGCAAAATGATAAATGCTAGGACCTTCAGGACAGCCCTTAATGCTGTCCTGAACACTAAACACATGAGTTCAAAAATACATCATTTCTCAACTATGTAAAATAAGAGGATTCCACATGAATTGTATAAGGAGCTTTACAGATCTAAAGGAAGAGAGGCAGTTGGGCTATGAGCCAACTTGTCAGAAAGATACTAAGGGAGAATACAAAGAGATTTAGTGAATTGTGATTACAGGAGATTCCCACCTAGCTAAGTATTTTGTTTATTCTTACAAGGGCAGGCAGATTCCTAAGTTGGGATTGGCCTGGCAAAGAGCAAGGTTAGGCCCAGGCACACTAGAAATGGTAATTTCAGGGCAGGGTCTCATCAAACTAGTTTATCATCTGTGTTTAACAAATTCAGGAAAAGCTCTGAATTGTTTTGATATGCTAAAAAATATGCTCTGTTGTCTCCTAAGAATCAAAGGACTGAGGTCTCTGGATGTTGCTTCATGGGATAATCAAAAGGTAACCTGGGGTAATGTCTGAATTGATATGTAAAATAAAAGATTGGGTTTTTTGGTCTGCACAAGAGATGAGCTACCCAAAGAGTTTTTAGAATAGCAAGAAAATGCTGTCTCAAGCAGAGTAGAACACATACATTTTCACAAACTCTCTTGTGTGCGCACACACACACACACACACACACACACACACACACATGAGAGAGAGAGAGAGAGAGAGAGAGAGAGAGAGAGAGAGAGAGAGAGAGAGAGAGAAAGAAAGAGAAAGAGGAGGGGAGCAAGCAGTTTGGAAAGCTGTTAGAGCAGAACATAGGTTGCCAGTTTGTAACCCATGATTTGTTTCACTGCTCTCAAACACCACTTCTCTCAGGACCCCTTTCTAAGCTGAGGCTGGTTCTTGGTATCTAGCTCTGGCCTCTATAACACTCCAGGGTCTGATTGACTTTACTTAATTGCTGCTGGTGGCTTTGGTGGTCATCCCATGATACTGGCATCTCCAATATGCTGGGGTCTTCTGCTCCAACTAGGCTTCACCAATAGCCTCCCATAGGCTCCATTCGTGGTACCAAGCCTCAACTCCTTTGCATGACCCTGAAGAGATCAGCTCAGAGCCATTGGAAAATTCCATCACACTCCTCCCCTCCTAGAAGAAACTAGGCAGAGAGCACTTAGGCCAGAAGGAAGAGGCTAATTAAGCCCCTACTACCTCATTCCCTCAAGACCAATCAGTTTAAAGGCTGCACCTTTCCACCAATCACATTGTGCCTAATGTCTGATGCTCTGAAAACTGTATAAAAACTCTCCCAAAGGGCTGCATGTGGTCTTTCTCTCCCTTCATGTGCAGGGTAACCCCATCATGGTGGAAAAATAAAATTCCTCTTGTTTTTGCATCAATTCCCCAGCTCTGCTTTGTTCACTCGGGGGGGGGGGAGGTCTCCTGTAAGTTAAGGCTCACCAGAGTCTTTCATTTGGTGCATTGGCAGGAAATCAGACCCCCTTGGGGACACACCAAAGTGGTGAATCAGAGGTCCAAAGCAGGTACCCTGGTTCTTGTCTTGCTGTTTGTCTATAACCTGTTTTATCTGACTCCTGCTGTACTGCAGGGGCACATGGTTTGTCTCTGCACTGCTGGAGCAGAGCAAGCAACTCTGTCCTGCATCCGTGGAAGGGATGAACTGTCTGTAACTGTCTTTCTCTGTGTTCTTGGACATCGACACCCACCTGTGGCAGGGTCGAGATGTCTGTGTGTTGATTGTTTTTCTCTGTGTTTGTTGGTATCTCATTCTATGATCTTGGACTTAGACTGTCGACATTTTTTTGGACATTGGACAGACTGAATCTATCCTGTTAAACATCCTAGTTAACCACAAGAGGAAAAAATGTCAGTAGTAGTAAAGAAAGACAAGTTAGTTACTCTTTACTTCTCTGAATGACCCACCATCGGAGTAGGGTGGCCACCTGTAGGGACCTTCAACTTGCAGGTGATCAAAGCAGTAGAGGAGAGAGTCTTTAGGCCAGGATCCCTCCAGCACTTGGACCAAGTGCACTATATATTCACCTGGAAGAATCTAGTGGAGGACACCCCTCTTCCCCTCATAGATAAACCTTTCTTTCCCTAAGACCCACCATGAAGGTTCTGGCCATCAGGAAGAAGGAAACGTGGGAGGAGGGATCCAGACCTGAGAAGAAGTTGACCCTCCAAGACCCTTCAACAGTGGACCTGTTGCTCCAAGACCCTCCTCCTCTATATCTCCCTACCCTTTCTCCCTTGGTACTGGCCAGTGCTGGTACCAGTTCCAGGATACTTAACCCATATGGGACCAGGGTCATTGCAACCCCTTTACCAGAGGGAGGAGCAGTAGGAGACTTGAGAGCCACCTCCCCTGATACCACAGTGGCTCTCCCACTAAGGGCATATGGGCCTCTGGAAAAGGTCAATCAGGCTATGCAATATTGGCCCTTCTTTTTGGCCGAATTGTACAACTGGAAGGTTTCCCTCCCCCTTTTTTCTAAGGGGCCAGTTAATCTCTTTGAGACTGTTTTATTTATAATACCAGAAGCCAGAAAGAATGCCCCTCAGACACAGGAGCACCATTGATTGTCATGGACACCAAGCTTTCCCTGACTAGACCTGACTGGAACTTTAATATGGCAAAAAGTAAGGTCCACCACCAGACTCCACTGGCAGGTTTCAAGGGGGCTGCATGATGACCCATCAATTTGACCAAGGTTAAGCAGGGATCAGATGAGTCAGCTGCAGCCTTTCTAGAGTGACTCATGGAGGCATTCTGCCAATATACAGCATAAAGCTACTGTGACAATGGCTTTTATAGACCATGCTAGTAGAGATATCAGGAAAAAGGCTTCAGGGGCTAGAAAGACAGGATAATCTGTTGGGGGATTTAGTACAGGTTGCTGAGAAAGTCTAGCATTACAGAGAGACAGAGGAGGAGAAGGAGCAGAAAAAGAGAAAGAAAGAAAAGTGACAGGGAAGGAATCTACAGAGAGTCCTGGATATAGTAGTTAGGGAAAGCAGAGAAGAGAGACAGAAAAGGACCAGTGCACATACTGCAAGGAGAGAAGCCAATGGGCCTGAGAGCAAGAAATCCTAGGCCATGGGAAAAGTCATCCCCCAAAGGCAAAGGTGTTCGTCCTGGGTGAAGACAGTGATTAGGGGAGACGGGGTTCAGATCCCCTCCCTGAACCCAAGGTAACTCAGAAAGTGGAGGAGAAACCCACTCAATTCTTGGTGGACACAGGGGCTCAACACTTGGTCCTCCTTCAAGACGATGGCCCCGTTTCCAAGAAAAAAATCTTGGGTCCAAGGAGCCACTGGCACCAAAATGTATTCATGGACTACCCAAAGAACAGTGGACCTAGGGATGGGCCAGGTATCCCATTCATTTATGGTCACTCCAGACTGTTCCTACCCTCTGTTGGGACAAGACTTACTCTCCAAAATGGGGACCCAGATTCACTTCCTACCTGATGGGCCACAACAAACTGGTCCAAAAGGAGAGACCTCTCTGACTGACCCCTGCCAAAAGCAGAGGCTTCCTTGTTTACAGAGGGGAGAAGTTTTCTCCATAAAGATCAGAGACGAATGGATGCTGCCATGGTAGATGGCACAAATGTCATCTGAGCTGAACCTCTAACCCCCTACCCCTGGCACGTTGGTGTAGAAAGCAGAGCTAATTGCCCTCACCAAACCCTTGGAACTTGGGACTGGCAAGAAAATTAACATCTACATGGATAGCAGATATGCCTTTGCCACCACCCACATCCACAGGGCTATATACCAAGAGAGAAGACTACTCACATCAGAGGGAAAAGAAATTTAAAAAAAAAACAAGAAGGAAATTTTGGATCTCATGAAGCCTGCAACTGTATTATTTACTGCCCAGGGCATCAGAAGGGAAGAGACTCAATGGCCCAAGGCAATAAACTAGTAGATCAAATGGCTGGAGAAGTGGCTATGCAGGAGTCTATCCCAGTGATGGGTTTGCAAGAGACATTCCCTGGGGAATGGGACTGGACTAAGGGATTGTCTCACTTAAAGAACTCAGATTGCTAGACAACCTACCAACTATTACCTAGAGAAGGAAAAGCAGTGGTGCCCACAAGAAGCAAAGCAAGCAAAAGACTTACTTGGAGTCGGGCGTGGTGGCGCACGCCTTTAATCCCAGCACTAGGGAGGCAGAGGCAGGTGGATTTCTGAGTTCGAGGCCAGCCTGGTCTACAGAGTGAGTTCCAGGACAGCCAGGGCTATACAGAGAAACCCTGCCTCAATAAACAACAACAACAACAACAACAACAACAAAGACTTACCTGACCAAATGTATAAATGGACTCAGGGGATAAGCTCATCCAAGCAGTCAAAGGATCTAAGGTAACAGACCTCAGGGTTTTAGTCAGAGATACAAGAGTGTAAGGTATGCCAGCAAGTGAATGCTTATGTGGCCAAGAGTAAACAGGAAAAAGACCTAGGGGAGTATATTGGTAAGTCAATTTTATAGAAGTTAAGCCAGGAAAATCTGGTTACAAATGCCTTCTAGTGTTTGAGGGTACTTTCTCTGCATGGGTTGGGGCTTTCTTCACCAAGCAGAAAAAAGCTACCATGGTAGCCAAGAAGTTATTAGAGGAAATTTTTCTGAGGTTCAGAGTTCCCAAGGTATTTGGATTGGACAACAGTCCTGCCTTTGTCTCTAAGATAAGGCAGGGATTGGCAGAGATACTGGGGACTAATTGGAAGCTCCATCATGTGTGCCATCCCCAGAGATCAGGGCAGGTAGACAGAATGAACAGAACCTAAAAGAGACACTAACTAAATTATCCTTGGAGACTGGCTCTGACTGGGTGGTCCTCCTTCCCCTGACCCTGTTCTGAGCCTGGAATACCATTGCCATTTTAACCTGACCCCTTTGACCCCCACTCCCTTGACCCTGGCTCTTGAACCCCCCAGAGTGACTTTTCAGACTGACAAGGATCTTATGGTTTGATTGCAAGCTTTCTAGATCAGCCACCAGGAATTGTGGCCTAAACTTAGTGCCCTGTATAATGCAAGTACCCAAGAGATTCCGCATGAGTACCAAGTTGGAGACTGGGTATATGCTAAGAGACATTGTGCTGAAAACTTGGAAGCTAAGTGGAAAGTGTTGTTCCTGGTGTTATTGAACACCTGGACCTCTGTTAAAGTGGATGGAGTAACTGCCTGGGTTCACATAATTCACGTCAGACTAGTACCTGTGCCTGACACCAACTGGATAGCAGCCAGACACCTGAGAAATCCCCCAATCTCAAGGTTATCTGCCCTTCTGCAAGGCCAGAGAAACCATGAGATGACTATAGTGTATCTTCCTTCTGGCACTGAGCCTCACCACCCCCCACAAGCCTACCTAAGTGACTTGGCAAGTACTCTCAGCCACTGGGGATGTAGCTTGATACTACAGAGGAACATCTGCCTTTTACCTGGTGGCCAGACCTAGTCTTTGATCTCTGTAAGTTAGGGGAAGGCCTTAACTCCTGGGATATCCCCACCCTAGAGACACAGAGGGAGGGATTACAGGAATGTGGAGGATGAGGGATTTGCGAATCTAAACCATGTCCCAGAAGCAGCCTTGGAGGATGGGGTTTAGGATGCGAACACCCAAAGTTGAGAAGAATCCTGCTAGAAACCCTCATATACGTGAGCCTAAGATAGGAGAAGCAGGCAATAGGCATATGAGTCGGGGGGGGGGGAGGCACCACTTTTTCTGTTCTACCTGAGATGTGAAACATCAGGAAACACATACTGGAGATGATTCCAGGGATAGTTAAAGATTCAGTGACCAAGGGAGAGAAGGGCGAGCCAAGCAGGAGAGAGAAAGAGAATAGAATCATGTAGAAACACTTAAAGAGGAAACACAAAAATCCCTTGAAGAATTACAGGAAAACACAACCAAAGAGATGAAGGAATTTATGTTTGTGTGACTATCTTCAAAAACCATGCAGGATCTAAAAATGGAAATAGAAACAATAAAGAAATCACAACCGGAGAAAATCCTAGAGTCAGAAAACCTTTGGAAAGAGACAAGGAGTCATAGATGTAAGCATCACCAACAAAATACAAGAGATAGAAGAGAGAATCTCAGGTGCAGAAGATACTTTAGAAAACATTGACACAACAGTCAAATAAAATGAAAAACCTAAAAAGTTCCTAATCCAAAATATCCAAGAAACCCAGGGCACAATGAAAAGACCAAACCTAAGATAGATATAGATAATAGGTATAGAAGAGAGTAAAGATTCCCAACTTATAGGGCCAGTAATTATTTTCATCAAAATTGTAGAAGAAAACTACCCTAACCTAAAGAAAGAGATGCCCATGAACATACAAGAAGTCTACAGAACTACAAATAGACTGGACATGAAAAGAAATTCCTCCTGTTAGATAATAATCAAAACTCCAAATACACAAAACAAAGAAAGAATATTAAAAGCAGTAAGGGGAAAAGGTCAAGTAACATATAAAGGGAGACCTATCAGAATTAAACCAGATTTCTCATCAGAGACTATAAAAGCCAGAAGATCCTGAGTAGATCTCATACAGACTCTAAGAGAACACAAATGCCAGCCCAGACTACTATACCCAGCAAAACTCTCAATTACCAGAGGTGGAGAAACCAAGATAATCCATGACAAAAACAAAATTACACAACTACACAATATCTTTCCACAAATCCAACCCTACAAAGGATAATAGATGAAAAAACTCAAACACAAGGAGGGAAACTACACCCTAGAAAAAGAAAGTAATATTCTTTCAACAAAACCAAAAGAAGATAGACACACAAACATAAAAATAACAAAAAATAACAGGAAGCAACAATCACTATTCCATAATATCTCTTAACATCAATGGACTCAGTTTCCCCAATAAAAAGACACCCAACATTTTGCTACATACAGGAAACAACCTCAGTGATGAAAACAGACACTACCTCAGAGTAAAAGCCTGGAAAAAATTTCTAAGCAAATGGTCCCAAGAAACAAGCTGGAGTAACCATTATAATATCAGATAAAATTGAGTTTCAACTAAAAGTTATCAAAAAACATAAGGACACTTCATACTCATCAAAGAAAAATTCTACCAAGAAGAACTCTCTATTCTGAACATCTATGCTCCAAATGCAAGGGCACCCACATTCAAAAAAGAAACTTTACTAAAGTTCAAAGCACACATTGCACATCACACAATAATAGTGGGAGACTTCAAAACCCAACTCTCATCAATGGACAGATTATGGAAACAAACTAAACAGAGACACAGTGAAACTAACAGATGTTATGGACCAAATGAATTTAAAAGATATCTATAGAACTTTCCATCCTAAAACAAAAGAATATACCTTCTTCTCAGAACCTCATGCTACCTTCTCCAAAATTGACCATATAATTGGTCACAAAACAGGTGTCAACAGATACAAGAAGACTGAAATAATCCATGCATCCTATCAGCTCACCAAGTACTAAGGCTGTTCTTCAATAACAGACAAACAAACCAAAAAACAAACAAGCAAACAAAAAAACCAGAAAACCCACATACACATGGATGCTGAGCAACTCTCTTCTCAATGATCACATGGTCAAGGAATAAATTTAAAAAAGAAATTAAAAACTTTTTAGAATTTAATGAAAATGAAGGCACAACATACCCAAAGTTATGGGACACAGTGAAAGCAGTGCTAAGAGAAAACCTCATAGCTCTGAGTGCCTTCAAAAAGAAACTGGGGAGAGCATACACTAGCAGCTTGACAGTGCACCTGAAAGCTCTAGTACAAAAAGAAGCAAATATACCCAAGAGGAGTAGAAAGTAGGAAATAATCAAACTCAGGGCTGAAATCAACCACATAGGAACAAAAAGAACTATACAAAGAATAAACAAAAACAGGAGATGGTTTATTGAGAAAATCAACATGATAGATGAACCCTTATCCAAACTAACCAGAGGGCACAGAGACAGTGTCTGTATTAACAAAATCAGAAATGAAAAGGGACACAGGGCAAAAGAAACTGAGGAAATGAAAAAAAATCATCAGATCCTACTGCAAAAGCCTATACTCAATAAAATCTAGATAAAATGGACAATTTTCTAGACCAGGTACCAAAGTTATATCAGGATCAGATAAACAATCTACACAGTCCCATATCTCCTAAAGAAATAGAAGCAGTCATTAAAAGTCTTACAACCAGAAAAAAAAAGGACTATATGGGTTTAGTGCAGAATTCTATCAGCCCTCCAATACCAATACTCTTCAAATGATTCCACAAAATAGAAACAGAAGGTACTCTACCCAATTCCTTCTATGAAGCCATAATTATGCTCATACCTAAACCACAAAAAAAAACAGAAAATAAAGAGAACTTCAGACCAATTTCCCTTATGAATATCTATGCAAATAATAAGATTCTCACAGTCTGAATCAAAGAACACATCAAAACCATCATCCATCATGATCAAGTATGCTTCATCTCAGGGATGGAACAATGGTTCAATATATGGAAATCCATCAACGTAATCCACTACATAAAAAAACTCAAAGGAATAAAAACACATGATCATCTCATTAGACACTGAGAAATCATCCAGAAAAAAATCAAACACCCCTTCATGATATAAGTCTTGGAAAAATCAAGAATTCAAGGCCCATACAAAAACATAGTAAAAATAATATACAGCAAACCAGTAGACAACATCAAACTAAATTGAGGAAAACTTGAAGAAATCATACTAAAATCAGGGACTAGGCAAGGCTAATTTCTCCCTATCTATGCAATAGAGTACTTGAAGTTTTAGCCAGAGCAATTAGACAACAAAAGGAGGTCAAAGGATACAAATTGGAAAGGAAGAAGTCAAAATATCACTATTTTCACATGATATGTTAGTATACTTAAGTAACCCCAAAAATTCCACCAGAGAACTCCTAAAGCTGATAAACAACTTCAGCAAAGTGGCTACATATAAAATTAACTTAATCAAATCAGTAGCCTTCCTCTACTCAAAGGATAAACAGGCTGAGAAAGAAATTAGAGAAATGTCACCCTTCAAAATAGTCACAGATAACACAAAATACCTTGGTGTGACTCTAACCAAGCAAATGAAAGATCTATATGACAAGAACTTCAAATCTCTGGAAAAAGAAATTGAAGAAGATCTCAAAAGATAGAAAGATCCCCCATGCTCATTGTTCAGCAGGGTTAATATAGTAAAAATGGCCATCTTGCCAAAAGCAATCTACAGATTCAACGCAATCCCCATCAAAATTCCAACTCAATTTTTCATAGCGTAATAAGAAAGGGTAGTTTGCAAATTCATTTGAAATAACAAAAAACCCAGGATATCAAAAAATATTCTCAACAATAAAAGAACTTTTGGAGGAATTAGCATCCTAAAGCTGTATTACAGATCAATAGTGATAAAAACTGCATGGTACTGGTACAGTAACTGGCAGGTAGATCAACAGAATAGAATTGAAGACCCAGAAATGAACCCACACACTTACGGTTACCTGATGTTTGACAAAGGAGCCAGAACCATCCAGTGGAAAAAAGACAGCATTTTCAGCAAGTGATGCTGGTTCAACTGGAGGTCAGCATGTAGAAGAATGCAAATTGATCCATTCTTATCTCCTTGTACAAAGCTCAAGTCCAAGTGGATCAAGGACCTCCATATAAAACCAGGTAAACTGAAACTAATAGAAGAGTAAGTGGGGAAGAGCCTCAAGCATATGGGCACAGGGGAAAATTTACTGAACAGAAAATACCAATAGCTTATGCTCTAAGGAATTGACAAATGGGACCTCATAAAACTTCCAAGCTTCTGTCAGGAAGGACAAACAGCAACCAACAGATTGAGAAAAGATCTTTATGAATCCTACATCCAATAGAGGGCTAATATACAATATATACGAAGAACTCAAGAAGTTAGACTACAGAGAACCAAATAATCCTATTAAAAATCTGGTACAGAGCTAAACAAAGAATTCTCAACTGAGAAATACTACATGGCTGAGAAGCACCTAAAGAAATATTCAACATCCTTAATCAGCAGGGAAATGCAAATCAAAACCCTGAGATTCTACCTCAAACCAGTCAGAATGGTTAAGATCAAAAATTCAGGTGACAACAGATGCTGGTGAGGTTGTAGAGAAAGAGCAACACTCCTTCATTGCTGGTGGGATTGAAAGCTGGTACTACCATTCTGGAAATCAGTTTGGCAGTTCCTCAGAAAATTGGACAGACTATTATGTGAGGACCCACTAATACCACTCCTGGGCATCAACCCAGGAAATGCTCCAACTTGTAATAAGGACACATGCTCCACTATATTCATAGCAGTCTTATTTATAATAGCCAGGAACTGGAAAGATCCCAGATGTCCCTCAACAGAAGAACTGATACAGAAAATATGGATCATTTACACAATGGAATACTATTCAGCTATTCAAAACAATGAATTTATGAAATTTTAGGCAAATGGATGGAACTTGAAAATACCATCCTGAGTGAGGTAGCCTAATTACAAAGGAAAGCACATGGTATGTACTCACTGATAAGTGGATATTAGCCCAAAAGCTCAGAATACCCAA
>NC_034613.1:96265084-96274456 GCF_900095145.1 Mus pahari
TCCTGGAACTCACTCTGTAGGCCAGGCTGGCCTCGAACTCAGAAATCCGCCTGCCTCTGCCTCCCGAGTGCTGGGATTAAAGGCGTGTGCCACCACGCCTGGCTACAGCCTTATTTATAATAGCCAGAATCTGGAAAGAACCAAGATATCCCTCAACAGAGGAATGGATACAGAAAATGTGGTACATTTACACAATGGGGTACTGCTCAGCTATTAAAAACAATGAATTTATGAAATTCTTAGGTAAATGGATGGAACTAGAAGATACCATCTTGAGTGAGGTATCCCAGTCACAAACGAACACACATGGTAAGCATTCACTGGTAAGTGGATATTAGACCAGAATCTCGGAATACCCAAGATACAATTCACAGACCACATGAATCCCAAGAAGGAAGGCCAAAGTGTGGACACTTCAGTCCTTCTTAGAAGAGAGAACAAAATACTTACAGGAGGAAATACGGAGACAAAGTATGGAGCAGAGATTAAAGGAAAGGCCATCCAGAGATTGTCCCACCTGGGGATCCATCCCATATACAGTCACCAAACCCAGACACTATTGTTGATGCCAAGAAGTGCTTGCTAACAGGAGCCTGACATAGCTGTCTCCTGAGAAGCTTTGCCAGAGCCTGTCAAATACAGAGGCAGATGCTGGCAGCCAACCATTGGACTGAGCACGAGGTCCCCAGTGGAAGAGCTAAGGGAAGGACTAAAGGAGCTGAAGGGGTTTGTAACCCCATAGGAAGAACAACAATATCAACCAACCAGACCCACCCCCTTAGCTTCAAGGGCCTCAACCACCAACCAAAGAGTAAACCCATGGCTCCAGCTGCATATGTAGCAGAGATGGCCTTGTCAGGCATCAACGGAAGGAGAAGCCCCTTGATTCTGTGAAGACTTGATGCTCTAGTATTGGGGAATGCCAGGGCAGGGAGTTGGGAGTGAGAGGGTGGGTAGGGCAAATACCCTGATAGAAGCAGTGGTGATAGAGGTTTTCAGGGGAGAACCTGGGAAAAGGGATAACATTTGATATGTAAATAAAGAAAATATCCAATAAAATTTTTAAAAAACAAAACAAAGCAAAGTAAAACAAAACAAGGTTTGCCTTGGTCATGGCATCTGCTCACATTAGTAAAACCCTAACTAAGACAGTTGGTGTTCCCATCTTTCCACTGGGGGTCCTGTCTATCTACTTAGGTGGTCTCTTCAGGTTCTATATCCCTACTATTGAGCATTTCAGCTAAGATCACCCACATTAAGTCCTGGGAGCCTCTCCCATTCCAGGTCTCTGGGACTTTCTAGACACACACACACACACACACACACACACACACACACACTATCCTTCACCCCTGATAGCTGCATATTTCCATTCATTCTCCTGGCCCTCTGGGCTTCTCTTCTGTCTCCACCCACCTCATTACTTGATCTTGCCCCCTTTTCCCCCTCTGTCTCCCCTCTCCCACCCAGTTCCTTCCTGTGACTTCATTTTTAAAAGATTTTTTATGAAGTGAAAAACATTTAGAAGAGTCATATCAAGAAGATGCTAGAATGGGATATTACAACTGATATGCACTTATAGAAACAATAAAATGTAAACCATACGTAGCATACATTCAAGAGCTTTGGGATCCCTGATGGTTTTAAAAAAATGCATCCTCCACAGCCTCATAAATTTGAATACTTGGTCCACAGATGGTGGCCATATATAAGGAGGTTGTAGAATATTTGGGAAGTGGAGACTTGCTAGAAGAATATTATGGAGGGTGGGCATAACTTAGGGGTTTGTTAGACTTATCCCACTTCGAGTTCACTGTCTCATCTTCCTGTATGAGATTAGAAGTTTCCTGCCCCAGCTGTCTGCTGCCATGCCTTCCTGACCATTCTGGACTTCCTCTTTGAAACTGTAGGTCACAACAAACTGGTCCACCTATAAGTTGGTTTTGTTCACGATATTTTATTGCAGCAACCGAAAAGTAACTGATAGAGGATCTAAGTAAAAGTTTGTAAAATACAAGGGAACGTAAGGACTAACAAGATCTTCTTTTAGAAGACAGGGTTGTGTCCAGATGGCTGAACTGTCAAGCATTGTCTAACCAGACAACCCTATAACCAAAAAGTTCCCTGTCTACTCATGGTGTAAAGCTCTGTTTGGGCTTGTTCATGACCTCAGCACTATTTGTCAAAAAAACTCAACATATACCATTTCCATTCATACCTCATGTAACAGGCCTTCACTATTTAGTCCCAAGTGAAGATATAAAATTAACATATGAACCTGCTCCAGTCCCAACCAGAGATGTCACAAGAGTATCCCAATCTCTTAGATATAAAAGAAGCTACATTTATAAATGCTCCTTGGGACAGACTTTTAGGCCTCAGAATAGGAACCATATCTTATAAGGAATTTTTGACTACCAGTAAGTAACTCGTGTAATATAATTTCAAAAAGACAATTCATGTGATAAAAATAACCAATACACTTCAATAGGCACGTTTCCAAAGAAGAAATAGTGAGCACATAGATAAAAATTGTTCAGCATCCCTACTAATCACAAAAGTATAAATAAATAAAAAACACTGAGATCTGTTAACACCTAACATCTATTAAGATGTTTATTATCAGAAACACAAAACACAACAAGAATTATCAAGGATGTGAAGAAAAGAAAACTCTTATACAATGTTGGTATAAATGTTCAATATAAAAAATAAAGAGGTTCTTGGAGGAGTGAAAAATAGGACAGTCCAAATAGGATATAGCAACCCCGCTTCCTGAACTTCCATGTCCATTGCAGCAGTGTTATTCACAATCATTCCAAGTATCCATCAATAAACAAATCTATAAAGAAAATAGTATAGCTTGTTGTGGTAGCACATACCGGCACTCAGGAGGCAGGTAAATCTCTGTGAGTTTGAGGCTAACCTGGTCTACATAGTGCATTACAAGAAAACCAAAATGGAGAATTTTAGAACACTATTAATCTATAAAAGGATACCCTGCCATCTGTGACAACATAGGTGAATCTGCAGAACATTGTGACAAATTAAATAATCCAGTCACAAAATGAAAAATAAAATATGCTGTCAAGTGTATTTGAAATCTCATAAATATGAAAATCACAAAAGTACAGAGTAGAAGAATGATTTAAAGGCCATATGATCACTACAGGACTGCCTGTTAAAGGGATATTATTGAAAGTATGCAGCTACAGTAATATAATGGTTGTATCATGTGCTTCATATTACTTCTTTTACTTTTTATTATACAATTAAAATTATAATATACAATGAAAGTGGTGGTGGCAAGCAATAAAAAAGGAGTTGCAGAAACTGGAGCTGTGGGCCATTGAGGATAAGCCTGATCTAGTCTTTCCTGAAGTCTGGTCCCTTGTCAAGAATTATGATGGGAACCCTCATGACCCGTAAAAATATCCCCCCATGAGTGAAAGTTCCTGAAGATCTGAAAGATCCAGAAGTATTCCAAGTCCACTCACTGGTGTTAAAATCTCTGTTTTGTCCATATG
Source organism: Mus pahari (assembly GCF_900095145.1). Lineage (NCBI taxonomy): Eukaryota > Metazoa > Chordata > Mammalia > Rodentia > Muridae > Mus > Mus pahari. The sequence continues at coordinate 96,268,612 of NC_034613.1, forward strand.
ACCTAGCACAAGGCAAGGCCGGGGCCAAGTAGTGGGAGTGGGTGGGTAGGGGAACAGAGGTGGGGGGAGGGGTATGGGAATCTTTCGGGATAGCATTTGAAATGTAAATAAAGAAAATAATAAAAAAAAAAAAAATCTCTGTTTTGCCCACAGGGATCTCCAATGATGCCTCATAGCGAGCAGGTGAGCCAGGCCATGTTTGAGTTGAAGAATCTGGAATCTTTTGAACGTATTGAGCTCTTAATTTATGGCTCTCAAAACAACAAGCTTCGGGCTAAATGGATGTTTCAGTCCATGGCTTACAGGTACCACCTATGCCAGCAAAGAGGAGTGCTCAAGATGGAGGAAGCCATGAAGACCCTGGAACTAGAACAGTGTACGGAGTGAAGCCAGTTTCCAGTCATTTTGTCTCCCACTTGGACACAGGTTAATCTGTGGCCAGTGTTTGGTTCTGGAGTGATTTTTAACTTTGTTACATCCTAACAAGATATTCCTGGATCCCTGCTGTGCATTCTGATGTGAATATCTCTTTTCCAAGGTTATTATTCTAACTAAATAATAAAATTTAAATGATTAAAATGCACTTCATTAAAATATGTAAAGAGCCAAAAACAGGAGTTGCAAAAAGAAAAGTAAGAAGGGAAAGGAAAGACAGAGAGGCAAAGAAAAATTAAAAGTCTAAAGAATGATGAAGAAAGAGATTCAGTATTATATACTTTGATATTCATACAGACATATTTCTAGAGCATAATCAGTGTTTCTTCAAAAGAAAAGAGAGCTTATTATTTACCTGATGCTAGTCCAGATATTCCAATGAGGTCATAATCCACTAATGTTCTAATAAAACTTATTCAAATCTTTAGTTGAGTCATTTTGTTATTATATCCAAGGATGATTTAGGACCATGGTTTGAATAAAATAGATGAAAAAGAACTATATATTTTAGAAAATAAATCACCTATGGCGTTTATTGGTTATTCTTAAAAGACATTTTATAAGTCATTAAAGTACCTTTAAAAATTCAATTATTTTTCTCTCCCCAAGGCTTACAATGTGTTTCTGTTAAAAAATTAAGCTTAGTGGTAAAGGTTAGAATATTGTGAAGTTTTCATTTGGCTGGTAGCAGCAAATATATTTGTTTGTATTCATTAATTGGAAACAAACTTAATCATGTCTGACATGAGGAAATTTTCAACTATAAATCTAATGGTTCTAACTTTGTATTTTAGTAGACATCATTTCCAGGTGTTCACAATCCATTATCTGGTTTTTAAAATTAGGGTGTTTTTTTCATGAAAATATGACTTACCATGTCATTGAGATATGATATTTTAAGATTCCCCCTGGAAACTTGCATATTCATTGTAGTTTTAAATGGAGTTTGTAGAAAGATGACAAAAAAGACTGCAAAAATTACACAGTGAAATGGAATAAAGTAGTTAATTAGCTAGCTGGACAGGGAGACAGGAATAGGAATGGAAAGGAAGTGAAGTTTAACCCCCACACACAGATCTCTCAAATAGAAAGAAAACACAAATTCTCACTCCAAGAATAATAAGGAATAAACAGTTGTAGAAAGATTATACAGTCTAAGACCAAACAACTATTGTTGCTGCAGCCAAATGCCCCCAAAGATGTCCCTTTATAGGCAAGTCACAGAAGTGGTATGCCCATGCAACTAAAGCAGTAAACTACTTGCTCTACATATCAAAATATAGTTGAAACTGTATTTTCAAGTTCAAAACCTGCAGATTCAACTATGAAATAGAAATATTTTAATTAGCTGCTTAAAAGAGATGTCCAGCACTAAAGCACACTGGAGAGTGTTTCCTGCATCTCACCTGGGCCCCACAGTAGTCTAGGGGGGCACAGGTCAGCCAGCCCCAAGGGCAAGAGCAAGTTAGAGTTGGCCCTGCCATTCCTCTGCTGTGATGGGGCATGGGTTCAGGGTTAATGTTCCTCCTCAACCCTCATTACCTGCAGCATTCAGGAGAGCTTGCCTAGACAACACAGTAAAGCTGGATCTGATGGTGAAGGCACAGATGAGCCCTTCCTTGGTTAGGTAGGGAATGAGAGCTGCAGAGCTGGCCCATCCACCCACAGGCTGCAGCGCTGGAGAGAGTGGCCCTGTGCCTTGACTGGGCAGCACAGTGGAGCTGGCTCCAGAGGCATGGGTGCAGGTGAGCTGCCCCAAGGGCATGAAAGCAGGAGAGCTGACCCTGCCTCCTACTGATGACAGCATTGGGTGGTCTAGCCAGAGGAGCGCTGTAGAACTCACCCTGGTGGTGCAAATAAGGAAAAGCCAGTGTGCTGAACAGCTCAGATATCACCCAGGCCCAGATTCAGAGCTCGGTGTTGGCTTTCCCTAAAATCCATATCATTTGCAAATAGTTGGGTCAGGTGAAAGAGCCAGTCTTGCTGATTCAATTCAAAAGGATCTCCATGACACAGGGCAAAGCAGGGTAATTAGGAGAAGTCCTGATGAAGATCCAATACTGACATTGTCACGGAAGCTAGAAACCTCAAAGCAGATAAATGATATTGCAATGAAGCTTTGCAAGTGAAGATGTGTGGTCAGAGGGATATACTGTAGGACAAGACACACTGTGACATACTACAGCTTCCATAATGAGATGTTTATCTATGGTGTGTGTGTGTGTGTGTGTGTTTGTGTGTGTGTGTGTGTGTGTGTGTTCTTGCATGGGGGTTGTTGTAAGAACAAATGGTAGATATGAAAGAATGGGGAGATGAGGACTGGGGTGTGTGATATGAAACTCAGAAAGAATCAATACTTCTTTTAATTTAAAAAAGAGACATGCCCAGCAAACCAGTGCTCCTAAACAAAGAGTAACCAACATAATAGGTATATAGACACTTTTGAGGAAAGGAACTGTAAGGGAAAAAATGCTTGTCAACAGCATAAAAAATGTAAACTCTGTAAGATCCAGAGATGTTAGACAGTACCATAATATGAGGAAAAACATCCACTTTACTTTTCATCCCAAATCAACAGCTGAAGAGGGAAGAGTCCTCTCAGTGTGCAGATAAGAGTACAAGAAAAAGTCCAAGCAAATTCTAATAGCGGAAATACTTGCAATTGAACATATCACTATCCTCTAAGGATTGCATCCTAACTAGATAAGTAACTTGAACTCTCCATATCTTTGCTTAGGATTCCACATTATCTTTTAGCAAAACAATGGGATAGATAGTCAGGAGCCATGCTAAAATTTTTGCATTCAGACTTCTCTGTGGGGACTCAATGGATAAGCTGGCGCACTTGCTCAACCACTTCCTTCCTCAGGACCAAATGTAGTTACTCTGACATAAACCTGTAAGTATTCTGCAAGTATTGCAACGTGGGGATAAATGAAGAATGTCATATTTAAGAACATAGAGACCAGGGTTCTAAAATCAAAGAGGAAGCACATGGCAGTGATGTGTGAAATCACATCAGGTCTAAGATTTTAAGCAATTATTCACACAGTTCTCATCATATGCCTATGAATATGTGACATAAGGAGATAGACAAGAATTCCACTGTTTCACTGCTGCCCCAACTGCAGAGCATGCTGGCATGTTGAATAATGTTTCTTGAATGATGTTTCGCTCAGCTATTACTCTGGCCTCCAATGCACATGACTTAAAGATGTCTGATGGGACCTTCCTAGCACTGCCTCTGTTGTGTTCTTTTATGGGAGGACCTCAGCTGAAGGAGTAGGGTAGAAAAATACTCAGTACTCACCCTGATCATGGGTGTTCACAGACAAGAACATCCTGAGATGAATATCTCTGGAGCAACCCATTCCTGCCAGCCCCTGGAGGGCACAACAGATGAAACAGTGGCTCAAGAGGAGTCTGGGCAGATGTCCTGTCATTGGGTACAAACAGTCAAAGCAAACCAGTACAGAAATTTAGACTAGTTCCAGCCACAGCTGATTCATGCTTGCTCCATGATGGCATTGCAACTCAAAAGGTTAGCAGAGCAGAAGCATTTGACACTTCCCTGTCCCCAGGAACATATGGAGACCAGGAATCCAAGAGTGTACTCCCAAGCATAGGCATTCAGAGTATAAGCACTGAAGTATAGTACAGTTATACAGGTACCAACAACAGTTACCACTATACTTGGCTATTTATGATCTACTGTTCAGAGCGTGTAGGAATGCCAAAAATGCTTGAGATTACTGCCATCTCCTCTTGCTGAGAAATATCCAGGCTTGTACATCTATTTGTTAAGAGTGCACATATGTCAGGAACCTCATCGCTTTATATCATTAATCTATGCCCCCAATTTCCCCTTCCTCATCCTCTACCACCCATGAAATAGATACTTTTATTCTACAAAATGGCTAGCTAAGATGCTTAATATTCTACCGGCCACAGTGTGCTGGTTAGCTTTTGTTGACTTGACACAAACTTAGATGTAGCTGAGAAGAGGGGATTTTAGTTGAAGAACTGCTTCCATTTGTTTAGCCTGTGGAGATAGGGGACATTTTCCTGATTGGTAATTGATGGAGGGAGGCTCATCCCATTGTAGATGGCACCATTTCTGGGCAGGTAAGCCTTGACTGTATAAGAAAGTCAGCTTAGTAAACAATAGTAAGCAAACCAGTAGGCAGTGTTGGTCCTTGGTCTGCAGCAGTTCTTCCCTCCAAGTCTCTGCCCTGATTTTCACAATGATGGATTGTGACCTGAAAGTATAAGATGAAGTAAAGCCTGCCCTCCTTCCAATTGTTTTTGGTCAGTGTTTTATCACAACAGAAAGCAAATAGAATGTATATATATATATATATATATATATATATATATATATATATATATAGATCATGTGCAGAATAAGAACCATACCTATTTGAATAAAATTTCACAATTTTATTAGCATCAAATCCATATAAATATAGAATAAAATATAAATGTTCTAATCTCTCCTAATCTGGGAATAAGTCATATTCCTTCAGTGTCTCCCTGAAGACAATTTCCCAGATCATATCTCATGATTCTTGCTTTCACACTTAGTCTTTCTTTTCTATTATATCCCATCATTAAATCGAAAAAGAACATAAGAGAATATTCTCCAAAGTAACTAAGTATTCTTTGTCATATTATTTTCTACTCATAGAAAGTTGAAGTAAAATTTAAAGTTAATTTAATATCTTAATCAAAAGTCATCTGTAAGGAAATATGAAAACACTCTTGAAGCACAATTTTCTTTTTAAAAAGACTTTAATAGTTTGCATTTTTAATTGCACAAAGAAAAGCTATATCCACAATTTTTACCAATAAAAAAATCTGTCTATCTATCTCCCCATCTCTCTATCTATCTACATATCTATCTATCTAATCTGCTGATTGTCAAACTATGGGGCCCATGCATGCTAGACAAGTTCTTTCCAAATTAATTACGTCAAATTTTACATGAATTACTTAAATTATAAATTAAAATACAGCTAACAGTTGTTCCTTGAGAGAAAAGTAGATAAATGTTTTACTCTAAAGATTATAGCTGGTTTAAGGTATATCCTCTGTCCTAGCTAGTGTTGTTGTAACTTGACACAAGGAACGTCAATTAAGAAAATTCCTCGGCCTGTCCCGCCCAAGGAGGGGTGTTCGCCTGGCAGCAGTCCCCAGGCTGACCCGGCACCGGCACCTTTCCCCGCCCGAGGAGAGGTGTCTGCACAGAAGCGGTCCCCCAGGTCTGAACCAGAAGGTGAGCCATCTTTGCTCCAGTGCACTGCTGGGGAGAGCGGACTGCTGAGGAGGGACCCGGGTCTGGTCCCGGTCGTCCGGCGCCTGTCCCGCCCAAGGAGGGGTGTTCGCCTGGCGGCAGTCCCCAGGCTGACCC
>NC_034613.1:96274467-96281397 GCF_900095145.1 Mus pahari
ACTTTCGGGATAGCATTTGAAATGTAAATAAAGAAAATAATAATAAAAAAGAAAAAAAATTCCTCTATAAGATCCAGGTGTAGGGTATTTTCTTAATTAATGATAGATGGGGACAGGCCCAGGCCATTGTGGGTGGTGCCATCCCTAGGCTGGTGGTTCTGAGTTCTATAAAAAAGCAGGCTGAGCAAGCCAGTTAGCAGCATGAAGTGGACTTGTTCCTGCCCTGTTTAAATTCCTGTCACAACTCCCTTCAGTGCTGAACAGTGCTGTGGGAGTACAAGCCAAGTAAACCCTTTTCTCCCTCACTTGCTTTTTGTTCATGGTGCTTCCTTGCAGCAATACAAACCCCTACTAAGACATATTCTTCTGTGACTTGAGTATATCTAAAATTATTTACAAACTGGAATAAAATCATGTACGTATGCCATAAATATATCATTAATTTATCTAATATTTACACATATATTGCAGAGTTCTATCAATAATATACCAGTGAGAATAGGTCTCTACTTTTTAAAAATTGCACATTGTATTCAAAGGTGATTATGAATAAATGTACTTTACTGGAACACCCCTATTATTATAAAAATGCAGCTAAATACCTTTATATCACCTAATATCATATAACAATATAGGATGTGGATCAAATAAATTAAGTGAATGTCATTTACTATGGTGTTCCTTAAACAAGAAGTAGTTGAGCCACCATCATGGTGCATTCTCTTTGTAGAACTGTAATTGCAAATACTCCTTGAAATTATGTATAGAATATCAAATTCTGACAATTGTGTGCCTATATAACATTTTCTACCATTTTTGTCATGCTTAATTTCTAGAACATTTTAGAGCCTTCACTTCCTCTTCAGTACTATTGAGGCCTTAATAATGAGATCTTGGGGAAGGTCCACTATAAGCAGCAAGCTGTCTTTTCGATCTATCTCATTATAACTTAGTCTATGTGAAGGACACCAGTGTTAGACCATCCATCCAAGGTTCAGCTCAACAGTCTTTTCTCTTCACAGTGTCTGAGTAAGAAGAATTACAAATCTAAAAGCTAGTTACAAGTTGCAACCCTAAGGCATAAAGCAGTAACTCAGTCTAATTCTTTCATCAATTGAGCCTTTGGGTCAAACAAGCTTTGCACCAATGCAATGGTGCTTCCTTCACATTGTGTCTATATTCATAACATTGCTTCACATTGAACGACCAAATCTATAGACTATGTCATGGAACAATTAGGTGGTCTCTCTGCTTTCTACTCTGTTGTCCTTCATACACATGTGCTGTGGGAGGAACTTTAAAATAAAGGACAATTGGCTGGGAGCATGTGCCTCTGTATTTGCCATGCTCTGGCAGAGCCTCTCAGGAGACAGTTTATAACAGGCTTCTGTCAGCAAGCACGTGTTGGCATCCACAATAGTGTCTGGGTTTGGTAACTGTATATGGGATGGATCCCCAGGTGGGACAGTCTCTGGATGGCCTTTCCTTCCATCTCTGCTCCACACTTTGTCTCTGTAACTCCTTTCATGGGTATTTTGTTCCCACTTCTAAGAAGGATCGAAGTATCCACACTTTGGTCTTCCTTCTTCTTGAGCTTCATGTGGTCTGTGAATTGTATTTTGGGTATTCTGAGCTTTTGGGCTAATATCCACTTATCAGTGAGATAACACTTGAAATGTAAATAAAGAAAATATCTAATAAAAACAAAAAACATTTTCAAAAAATAAAGGACAATTGTGCTGTTAAATTTTAGCTTTAGAAGGTTCCACATAAATTAAAAAATTGCTAATTTGGCACATCTGATTATTTCTCATGATTAAATTTAGATTGTCATCTTTAATTTTTGCCAGGAGTATCATAACAATTTTTCTCTATCAGACCATTGTATCACAGTCCTATTATAGCTTCTATTCTATTTCTACAGACCATTTGGTTATGATTCTGTCTTATGATTTTAAATATGTCATTTTTCCTTGAAAATAATGCTATACAAGAGTTTATTTTGTGCTTACTTAAATCACAGCTTCATAAAGTTTTACTTCCCCCATTTTATTCAAGAAATGTTCTGCAACCTCGGGTATATATTCATATAAAATATATACACAAATAAAATATTTACTAATAAATCATAAAAATATTTTTAAATTCTTAGGTATACATATATGGCCATTTATTAAAGATGAGGGCAAATTTACATGCTAATCAGATACATAAGATTATTTATGTTTACATAAAGAATTGATTCTTGGATCTTGCACCTGGGCCCAATCTGCTAAGTGTAGCTCTCATCCTTCATCTAAAAATCTCATTGCTGCAGAGGAACATGATTATAGAAAGCCATAACTAGTCAAAATGCAGATAACATCTGATCATAGGGTGTCAAACCACAATTGGTACATTTACAACACTACTTCCACACCTAAGTCTCTGGGAACATCATGAAAGAGAAATCAGGAAGATTGTTAAAGCCAGAAAACCTGGAAGTCCGCTAAAAGATTGTCTCCTATAAATGACAGGGAAGTCTCATTCTTAATACTCTACGAATATGGCTACTCTGTATTGTTGCTATGAAAAGCACTGCAAGCAACAATATAGAGTTAGTCTCACATCTGAGCCAGGGCATTTTGGCCAATGTTGGTATTGCAAGGCATGACCACTCAATCCAAAATGCACATGTAGCATGTTTAGAGCTGTGGCTGGAGTGAAGCCAGAACATGAAAAGTGCCAGAAACACCTCAGATTCATTGCATATTTGATTTTGCTGCACATTGTGAAAGAGTTCTATGACTGTTGTGAACTATCCTCATATTCAGTTATGCAACCCCCATATAAAAGTAATAACCCACAGTTTAATAAGTTACATTGTATACAACCTGTTTATCAAATCAATATAATATTGGTTAATGACAAGTGATGATTTTCTACTTAGACTATTATCTATGCATTGCTACTTAGCATTCTAATGAAGAAATCTTTTTTTCTCCTCCAACTATTTACTCATGTGTGAAATTATTAGCATTATTTTGAATCTATAAACTCATAATTTCCTTTTCATTATAACTATGGGTATAATTACTTATTTCCATGCTGTTATTGATTGTATTTAGTCCCTAGGCTCTCCTTTACTACTGTGCATTTTAGGATGAATTTTACTGTCTTTCAATAGATTATGGGAAACTTTATTTAGATTTATTTAGATTTATTTAGATTATGTCTTTTAATAGATTATGGGAAACTTTATTTGAAATTTCAGTCACTTTAATCTTTCCAGTTTGTATGCTATAAATTTCATGTTCATCTAAATTCTAAACACAGTTAACATGAGGGTTTATATAACTTGGTTTTCTATTTCATTGTATTATACCTATTATACCAAAATGCTGCAAATTGGCATTTTATTTATTATATTGTATTATTTATTTATTTATTCATTTATTCATTTATTCATAGTGGGGATTATAGTACATTTGGCCTAATGTTGATTTTATTCTAAAGTTAATTTAGGTACCCAAAACTGCTTACACTAGTGTCTGCATGTAGCTTCTGGAAATCTGCCCCCACTTAGTACTGATTGATAAATAAGATAAATAAAGCCAATGGCTGGCCAGGGAAGACAGAGGAAGGACTTTAGATTTCCTGGGTTTGGGACAGGGAGGAAGAAGAAGGAGAAAAAGAACGACCCTGTCATGCTTGAAAAGAGTAAGATAGAGAGGCATGGCTGCCAAGTATGATGGTTGTAGGGTTCCTGGTAGAGAACTGTTATGCAATTTGACATATGTCACAAAAGAATGAGGATAACCTAAAAGGAAAAGTTAGTAAGGCGATAACTAGAGGGATCTTGATTTGACCCCAGGTGACTGAGTCTCAAGGGAATAGTGGCAGGAGCCATAAGGATAGGGTAAGCTAGCAGGTGGTCTTCCTGGAGGTAGTCCACTGCTTTTACATGGTCTGTGATGGGTGAGCTCTATGTACCAAGGTCCCAAAGAGACTTCATCTCAGGATTGCTTCTTGCAGCTGATATGCCTTTCCTGTCATTAGTAAATTAGCAATAATAATACCTGGGTACTAGCCCACCCTATTGAGCAGATTGGCTGCATATCAACATAAAAAAATGAATTCCATGAATCAATGATGCTGATTAGAAGATTAATGATTTTTATGGAATTCATGATTTAATCTTAGGAAGAAAGTTTTAAGAGATGGTTTTAGTTATTTTAAAAGAAAGAAATATTCTGGAGCAGGGCGGAGGGAGGGTATGGGGAGGGTATAGGGGGCATTGGGGATAGTATTTGAAATGTAAATGAAGAAAATATCTAATAAAAAAAGAAAGATGTAATAAAGTCAAAATCAAGAATAGAATGTGAGCCGGGCGTGGTGGCACACGCCTTTAATCCCAGCACTCTGGAGGCAGAGGCAGGCGGATTTCTGAGTTCAAAGTCAGTCTGGTCTACAAAGTGAGTTCCAGGACAGCCAGGACTATACAGAGAAACCGAGTCTTGAAACCCCCCCCCAAAAAAAAAGAATAGATTGTGCACATTCTTCATAGTAGTAAGTAAAGGCTGCATAATAAGAAATACAATGAGAGTTCATAATTACACTAAAAAGAGAAACAGGCTTGGAACAAATTTGTGTTCAAAGAGAAGCATTCAAGTCCAAGGATGAAGCCATAGGTGTGCACTATGATAAGACAAGTCTATGAGAAACTGTTGATTGGAATTTATGAGCATATAGAATGAAACACTGCTTTGAACTTAATATCAACATCCTTTTATAACTCCCATTTTACATAACATTTTATCTATTAAGTAATTTTCTAAGAACCTTTGTCTATAATATATATATATTATATATAGACATATATATATATATATATATATATATATATATATATATGTCTATCATGTAAACATGCATAAATACTTGTGTAGTTGATTGAGACAGATGGTCAGGCCCAACCAGAGAGTGGGTGTATGAACGTATATGTATCTGTACATATTTGCCTGTGTAAAGGATCTTAATTCTTTTCCTTTCCTTCCTTACTGGTTCACAAAGAGTTAACCAGCCAGGCCAGTGAAGGGATTCTGACTGCCTGGCCAGAAAATGGAATGCTAGCAATAAATCCTTTACCTAACCCCACCCCCAGCTGTTAAGCAAAGGTGATCATTCATCTGAAGCCATCCCTTCTGGTTCCAGTCTAACTAAGAATCAAAGAGAGTAAATATTATTAATACTAAGCAGCCTTTACACTAAAAAAAAAGGTTTTGCCCCTGCCACTACTCTGTCCAACAGGCTACCTTCCAGAGAGAACCACCAGTGCTGGGGCAGGCTTCTGGCAATAAAGGTGAGAGGAGAGGATGAAGGACTCAGGCCAGCAGGCTGCTGCAGGACTACTACTAAATCTGTATGCGTGCTCTACAAGCACCAAGAGACCACAGCCTAGTCTACTGTGCCTAGCAAATCTATCAATCATAATCATTGGCTAAAGGAACATATTTAATGATAAAACCAAATTTAATCAATTTCTGTGTAATATTTATTCTCTGCAGAAGGCACTATAAGGGAAACTTAGTTTCAAGAGATTAGGTACACCCCAAAAGAGCCAAAGAATAAATAATCTCAGAAAATGTTATCAAAATGGGGCAAACATACCCATACTACCACAACAAAAACCATGAATTATAAACACTGCTCATTAATAACTCTCAATGTCAGTGTTCTCAATTCCCCAATAAAATGACAAAAGATTAAGAGATTAGAAAATAGGAACCGTCTTACTGTTACATCAAAAAACCAAACAAATAAACAAAAACAAAACAAAACAAAGCTGAAAACATACTTCATGATGAAAACTAAACCGCATTCATGGGTAAAGGATAAAGAAATGGTATTCCATGCTAACGGAGCCAAGAGCAAGAAAGCACAGATAATTTAGTAGCTGAAAAATAGAAATCAAAGGTAACCAGAAAAGATAAAGAAGAGCCCTCCATTTTTTCAAAGGAAAAACAATCCACCAAGAAGATACTACAAATCTAAACATGTATACATCAAACCCAAGGGAATCCAATTTCGTAAATAAACACCACTAGAACTAAAGTCACATATTGACCCTAAGACAGCCAAAATGGGTGACTTTAGTATACCATCCTCACCAGTAGACAGGTAATCCAGACAAAAAATAAGCCAAGAAATAAGGGAGTTAATTAACATCATAAACCAAATGGATCTGACAGATTTATACAGAGCTTTCTACTGAACAGTTAACAATATACTTTCTTCTCAGCAACCATTAAAACATTCTCCCAAATTGACCACATAGCATGATGCAAAGCAAATTTCAAAAGATATAGAAAACTTGAAATAATAATAAGCTGTATCTTATCTGACCACAATGGATTGAATGTGGCTGCCAACAATGCAAACAGAAGAAAGTACACAAACTCATCGCAACTGAACAACTCCCTACTTTAAAAAAAAAATAGATCAAGGAAGGGATCAACAAGAAAAATAAAAATGTTTTAGAGTTTGTTGAAAATGAAAACATACCATACCAAACCTATCATACACAATGAAAGCAGCACTAAGAGACATGTTCACAGCATTAAGTGGCTACATCATATTACTACCCCACCCCCTAACCAAGAATCTGCTTACAATTGATAGCTTATGGTAGAGGGGAAATAAGTTTCTTCAATCAAGTAAGAATGGGTATATAGGCTGCAGGCAAGTCTCATGCCCAGGAAAGGTTAACTAACACAGAGGAAACTCCATGCACATGAGCGTGCTTGTGTGTGTTCTCTCTCTCTTCTCTCCTCTCTTCTCTCCTCTCTCCTCTCCTCTCCTCTCCTCTCCTCTCCTCTCCTCTCCTCTCCCTCTCTCTCTCTCTCTCTCTCTCTCTCTCTCACACACACACACACACACACACACACACAC
>NC_034613.1:96284296-96313001 GCF_900095145.1 Mus pahari
CCAGAGTGATTTCCAGAGTGGTTGTACAAGCTTGCAATCCCACCAGCAACGGAGGAGTGTTCCTCTTTCTCCACATCCTCACCAGCATCGGCTGTCACCTGAATTTTTGCTCTTAGCCATTCTGACTGGTGTGAGATGGAATCTCAGGGTTGGTTTGATTTACATTTCCCTTCCTTATCTTTTTTGATAACTTTTGAATGAAAGTCAATTTTATCTGATATTATAATGGCTACTCCATCTTGTTTCTTGGAACCAATTGCTTTGAAACTTTTTTTCCATGCTTTTACTCTGAGGTAGTGTCTGTTTTTGTCACTGAAGTGCATTTCTTGTATGCAGCAAAATACTGGATCCTGTTTACATATCCAGTCTGTTAGTCTATGTCTTTTTATTAGGGAATTGAGTCCATTTCTATTAAGAGATATTAAGGAATAGTTACTTAATATTAAGGATTGTTGCTCCTTGTTATTTTTGTTGTTATTTTTATGTTTGTGTGGCAATCTTCGATTGTGTTTGTTGAAGATTATTCTTTTGCTTTTTCTAGGGTATAGTTTCGCTCCTTGTGTTCAAGTTTTCCATCTACTATCCTTTGTAAGACTGGATTTGTGGATAGATATTGTGTGAATTTGGTTTTGTCATGGAACACTTTGGTTTCTCCATCTATGGTAATTGAGAGTTTTGCTGGGTATAGTAGCCTGGGCTGGCATTTTCGTTTTCTTAGAGTCTGTATGACATCTGCCCAGGATCTTCTGGCTTTCATACTCTCTGATGAGAAGTCTGGTGTAATTCTGATAGGACTGCCTTTATATGTTATTTGACCTTTTTCCCTTACTGCTTTTAATAGTCTATCTCTATTTAGTGCGTTTGTTGTTCTGATTATTATGTGTCGGAAGGAATTTCTTTTCTGGTCCAGTCTATTTGGAGTTCTGTAGGCTTCTTGTATGTTCATGGGTATCTTTTTCTTTCAGTTAGGGAAGTTTTCTTCTATAATTTTCTTGCAGATATTTGCCTGCCCTTCAAGTTTGGAATCTTCACTTTCTTCTATACCTATCATCCATAGTTTTGGTCTTCTTATTGTTTCCTGGATTTCCTAGATGCTTTGGATTAGGAGCTTTTTGCATTTTGCATTTTCTTTGACTATTGTGTCAATGTTTTCTACGTTATCTTCTGCACCTGAGATTCTCTCTTCTATTTCTTGTATTCTGTTGGTGATTCTTGTGTTTATGACTCCTGATCTCTTTCCTGGGTTTTCTATCTCCAGGGTTGTCTCCCTTTGTGACTTCTTTATTGTTTCTATTTCCAGTTTTAGATCCTGGATGGTTTTGTTCAATTCTTTCACCTGTTTGTTTGTATTTTCCTGTAATTCTTTAAGGAAATTTTGTGTTTCCTATTTAAGGGCTTCTACCTGTTTACCTGTGTTCTTCTGTATTTCTTTAAGGGATTTATTTATGTCCTTCTTAAAGTCCTCTATCATCATCATGAGATGTGATTTTTAAATCAGAGTCTTGCTTCTCTGGTGTGTTGAGGTATCCAGGGCTCGCAATGGGGGGAGAACTGCGTTCTGATGATGCCAAGTAGCCTTGGTATCTGTTGCTTATGTTCTTGCCCTTGCCTCTCGCCATCTGGTTATTTCTGGTGTTAGCTGGTCTTGCTGGCTCTGACTGTTGCTTGTTCCCCCTGCAAGCCTGTGTGTCAGTATGCCTGGAAGACCAGTTGTCTGAAGGAGGAATTTGTGTATGGAGAGCTGTGGCTCAGGGTCAGCTCTGGGGCACAGATGGAAACCAGAAGTATCCCATCCCAGACTGCTCCTTTGTTCCTGTGTCCTGGTGGCTCTGGGTGGGTAACTCTTGGACCAGGAATTTGAACAGAATTGGTGGTCTTACCTGTGTTCACAGGTGTGTCAGCACTCCTAGGAGACCAGCTCTGCTGTAGCACAGGATCAGCTCTCATCATATTTTTCAATAGTGAATATCTCTGGAGTGCATGAGTTAAAAAGAGAATGTATCTCTTTATTTTCACAGCTGTGTGTGTGTTATAATAAGCTTGCATTATTTTATACGGTATCATAATAAAATGTCTCCTGAATTATAATGAATTATTGAGGAATGAAAAGTAATTTCACCATAAGTACTGGATGACTAAAAGAAAAACTATTTATCAATGATTATGACCTGCCTACCTGGAAATGAGATGACTTTATATATTTGTTAATGGTTTAATTTTTTTTCAATTGTATTTTCTGCTCTAATCCCAGTCTTTAAACATTAAATCACTTTGAATCATTGCTCACACTTCATGTTGGTAATGAAGCACAGATGAATTTATATATTGTCAAAGAAGCCTAAATCATAAAATATACGCATTTAATCATGCTTACTGGAGGGCACTATGGGGATTGGGGGAGTAAAATAAGTCTCTCCCTGAAAACAAACAGAAACAAACAAAAACAAAACAAAACAGAAACATTCCTTGGAATTGAATTACAGTTTCAGAAGAGAAGAATGTGAGTGGTTTCAGGAAGTCTCCTGGCTTAAACTAATCTGAAAGATCTAGACCTCCATGATTACAGATAGTAAGCTGAGACATAGTTAAACAATTTTCACAATTGTTTTATAACTGTACTTTGTAGAGGGCTACACTGCTGGGGATCTAAACTATGATATATTGAGCAATGCTACCATCTTATGGCCAAGAATGGAAAGTCCAACAAAAAGAAGTTTGAGAACAGGCCAAATGAAAGAAATATAAGTCCAATTAAAAGCTGAAATATAAAAGTATAAAAGTTGTTGGTTCAAACCTGAATATATTCATTTGACAAACAGCAAGTGGAAGTAAGTAGATGTAAATTTAAAAAATGGCTTGCAAGTTCTGCTGCATCCTGCCTACTTGAGCCTCTCCCAGCTCACCTCTTGAGAAACATCCTCTTGGTAAAGACCTCAGGTCCCTCTATTTCATCCCCATCACCCTTTTAGCGTTTCTTTCTAGCCTTTCTCCATTCCTTTGTGACTCCTGTGGACTAACAGAATTGTTCTCTACCAGAAACTCCCAGCCACCACCTTAGGCTGCAACACAGACCAGTGTATCCTTGGCCCTCATCAGAGAAGCTTCTTGAAGTAAGTAGTGACTAACATGGAGACTGACCACTGGTCAGTGTGAAGAGTATGGGTCCTGTACTGGATAGCTTTGTGTCAACTTGACACAACTGGAGTTATCACAGAGAAAGGAGTTTCAGTTGGGGAAATGCCTCCGAGATCCAGCTGTAAGGCATTTTTCTCAATTAGTGATCAAGGGGGGAGGTTCCCTTGTGGGTGGTGCCATCTCTGGGCTGGTAGTCTTGGGTTCTATAAGAAAGCAGGCTGAGCAAGCCAGGGGAGGCAAGCCAGTAAAGAACATCCCTCCATGGCTTCTGCATCAGCTCCTGCTTTCTGACCCGCTTGAGTTCCAGTCCTGCATCCTTTGGTGATCAACAGCAGTATGGAAATGTAAGCCAAATAAACCCTTTCCTCCCCAACTTGCTTCTTGGACATGACGTTTGTGCAGGAATAGAAACCCTGACTAAGACAGGTCCCTTTAGAGCACTCAGTCCTACATGTGAGGTTTTTCTCAAACCTTTCTCTTCCTGGCTTGGTAATCTATGCAGAACAAGAAGGGAAAATATCCTAAGAACCAGAGATGGTGGTTGACACCTATAAAATAGCATCTTCTAGACACAACAGGGCTGAAACATACATGAACTCACAGAGACTATGACAGTACACCACAAGACCTACACAGGTTCAAACTAGACAAAATTCCAGTTGTGAAAATGGAAAGTTGACACAAAGCTCCACTCCTAACCAAAACTCTATTTAGAATTGATTCCTACTTAGAAAGGGGAAAATGAGTTTTCACTAATGGAGTGTTAATGACTATGTCAACCACACTCCTTGTCAGATCCCATGATTTTCTGTTTTGGCTGGTGTGTGTGTGTGTGTGTGTGTGTGTGTGTGTGTGTGTGAGAGAGAGAGAGAGAGAGAGAGAGAGAGAGAGAGAGATGCTTTTGGTTTGCTTCATCTTTCTTTTTGTCTTCCTGAGTTTCTGTTTGCTTGCTTTTTTGGATTTTTGAGACACACACGTATTGGGGAGCATGAAGTTGGCTAGGTATGGAAATAGGAAGGACCTTGAAGGAGTTGGGAAAGGGAAAGAATATAATCAAAATATAATGTATTAAAAATAAACAATTAAAGGTTACATTCAAATCAAGACTAGTTCTCAGCTATTTCATGACCTGTTAAAATAAGCATCAGAGTCCATTCAGAACCCTATGACTAAACACCTACTTACAGGATGCATTCATTGGATCCCTGACTACTTGGGCTCCCTTATAGAAGAAACAGTGATGATCCTTATATCCACTGCTACAGTCTCTCACCCCTCACAGCCACTCCCTCCCACATGGATATCACCCATAATTAACTAGAGAGAAATCAAAACAAGTAAATATGCCTTAAACTGTCATTTTTGGAAATTTTCACAACTAGACTACTTCTTTATGGATTGTGATTGCTGCTGCACTCTAGGACAGTAAGCAATGGATGAAATTAGAATCATTTTTGAAATACAATTTTACGTACACACTTATTTGAAACTAGGAAAATCAAGACAGTTTTCATGATGAAACATGGAGTGGCCTGACGCTCCAACTCTTTATCATCCTTGTGCTCTCCACTTAGGCAGATTAAGGTTAAGGTTTCTTCATGTAATAAGGAAAGGTTGATTTGAGTCTTGTTTTCATAATCAAGAACTTTTGGGAGTAAATCCTTCTTTGCATGTTCTTATCTGTGGCCTTTTCCCCCTTTATTCATCTTTATTAAAAAAATACTTTTTTAAGAACATACCTAATCAAAATCAACTAGATGATGTTTCTGTATTAGTTACATTTTTAAAATCCATCTATACAGAGCTAGATCATATCTCACAAAGGCAACAAGGACACATAATTACAAACACCCAGGACACACCAACTCTCCTATAGCAGTAGAAGCAGAGAACCATATCAGGGTAAGTGACCACAAGAAAGCACACATTCGGATAGTACAAAAGAGGAAAACAGCTGAAATCTAAAAGCCTAACATAACAACATAGAGTGAAAAATTAAAAACCTCAGTCTCTGCTGCTGTATGAGTGTGCTACACTAAGGGGAATGGGTATTGGGAGCATAGAAGAGAGAAACATACTACCATTGTCCTGCTAAATGGATATAGTATTCAACTGACTTCTAGTGATTTACTGTCATACCCATAGATTAAAGCATCTGTCATCTCACATCAGAGAAGCTTCTATTTGCAGTAGATTGTGATTAGCACTGAGACAAAGAATTTGCCAAGGTGCACACAATAAGACACTGTGGAGGGCTCAGCCTTAAATGGGATGTATATATCACACCCCCTCCTTCCAAGGTTCAGGGATCATTGGTGAAGGGAACAGAAAGGCTGTAAGAGGCACAGGCAGTGGTTGGGTACAAGAGAACTGTGTTCTCTGGATATAATAGAGCATCTGGATATATGAATTTACAGTGTGTGTGAGCCCTGCAAGCTCAAATCAGACCAAATCTTAGCATGGAATGGGGAAGGAGGTAGATGCAAACTCTCACCCCTGGGTGAGGAGCATTGGCATTTTATTGTTGCCTAGAGAAGAGTCGGGTTTCTTTCTGTAGCCCCTGGTAAGGCTGAATATGCTTCAGTGGAAGGCCACACATTCATGAATATATATGAACAACACAAATTGGACTTGATTGGCAAAGAAAGGCAAAAAGAGGACAAGTTGGGCTGGCAGTGAAGAGGGCTGAGTCTGAGAGTAATTGAGAGAAGGGTGAATTTGATCAAAACACCTAGCATAAAATTCTCAAAGAACTAATAACAAAATAAAAGAAACCCTTAACAACGCAGTGGCATTATTCCAGTCTAGCTCATTCCAGCCAGTATTTGAGCTAAAAGGAATGCCAACCAGTTTCAGCTGCTTGTAACTTACTCCTGCTAGATTCCAGGCTGGACAACTGAACAGCATGGGCAAGGCCCTGCCCCCAGGGTTCACGACTTAAGAAGTCACCCAGAAAAGCCTTGTTGTTCAGGCAATGATATGATCTTCAATTAAGAAGAGTTACTGTAGTGGCTATTCCTGGTTGTCAACTTGACTATTTTTGGATTAAACTACAATCCAGAATTGGAAGGCTCACCAGTGACCCTAATCTGGAGGCTGGGAGATAGAAGTTTCTGGATCTTGGTATGGAGATCTTGAGGCATAGTGGTTATGGATTCCAGAAGATTAAGACAGGGAGATCTCTGAGTTCAAGGTCATCTGGGATTAAAGGTGTGGTGGCACACACCTTCTGCTGGAGACCATATAAGGACATTGGAAGAAGGGAGTCTTGCTCTTGCTCTTCTGCCTGCTTGCTCTGTGGGACGAAGCAACTGCTAGATCCTTGGACTTCCATTCACAGTTACTACTGAACTAGTGTTGGGAAATGGACTGCAGACTTTTTAAGTCATCAATAAATTCCTTTACTAATAGAGACTATCCGTAAGTTCTGTGACTCTAGAGAACCCTGACTAATACAGTTACCATTCTTCTTTTTCTTTTCTTTTTTTTTTCTATTGGGTGTGTTTTGTTTTGTTTTGTTTTTCTCTTGTGAGTCACTGGAGATCTAGCATAGAGCTTAACATACAGTGAGTTCATGCTCCAACAGTAACCTATACCCACTCCCAGGTGAGAGCCATTTATTTCAGCTTCAATGAGCATCCACTCTCACACCCTCACTTCAACTTACAGAGCCATAAAGATGCAAGACCTTAGCTGGGCCATGGCTCCAGCCATGGACAGCTGCTGATAGAGATGGCCTGAGATGCTGCAGTCAGACACACTCACAGTAACAGCCTTTCACACACTTGCATGAGTCCTCTCCATCTGTTACATTCATGCCTTCTCTGACCATGCTTGCTCACAAGAGTGCCTGTGATTGCCCCAAAGAGGCTGTAAGCCTTTGCCCTACATTGCACCATAAAGCACCTGGGCCCACACCAGTGCCTGATCAGGGACCAAGTACTTCATAGTCTCACCCAAGATGAGATCCAGTAAAAGAAATCCTTCCAAGAAACAGAGGTTTTATAAACAGTGCCTGTGGAAGGCCTCATAATCTAACAGGGCCTCCACTCTCATCATAAGAGTAACCACAGAGGATATATCCTGCAGATCTCTATGCTATCTACTAATTGCATTGCTAAGTGTCTGAATTCATGAAAACCTGGGGTGGCAGTGCATCTTTCCTATTCCAACAGACTTGGACTACATCTAAACTTAATAATCTGTGCCAGATTCCATCCTCAGCAGCATGTAAACCTGGTTATGCATGTGCCAAGAATCTAGTACTCAGGGAGACAGAGGAAGGAGGCTTAGAAATACAAGGATATCTTCAGCAACATAGTAAGTTTGAGGCCAGCCTGCTGGTATATATGAGATTGTGTGTGTGTGTGTGTGTGTGTGTGTGTGTGTGTGTGTGTGTGTGTGTTCTAAAGATACAACTCACTAACAATAGATTCAATTTAAAAGTAAAAAACTACATGTACTGCATGATAATTTTTAAAAATTAAACTTGATGAGATTCAAGACAGTTTATGTTAACTTAAATGAAATTAACAGTACAATGCAGGATACAAATAAGGAGTTGAACAAAGAAGGAAGAATTTGGAAAAAGAATCAATCATGAATCTAGGAAATAAGGTGCCTAGTAAATGATGCAAAACACTTTAGTCAAAACTCTCAACAAAAGACTAAATAAAGTAGAAGAAGAATATTAATAAAGGTCAATCTAGGATACAGACTAAGTCCTTGTCTGAAAGAAAATAAAGGAAATAAAAAGAAGGAAGAAAAAGGAGAGAGAGAGAGAGAGAGAGAGAGAGAGAGAGAGAGAGAGAGAGAGAGAGAGAGAAATGAACAGAAAGGAAAAGAAAAAAGAAATAGCAGAGTTTGCCTATAGGACAGATAAAGAAGGAAATAAGAGAAACTAAAGAGCATATACTCTATCTCCAGGGCATCAGTAAAAGATGAAACATCCATAAAACCAGCATAATTGAAAAAGGAGGGGGAAAAGTTCCAGGGATTAGAAACCTTGCTCATTTAAGGAAAACCTTTTCCAATCTTGGGAAAGATATGGGCACCCAAGTACAGGAAGTCCGGAAAACCCTAAACTGTCATGGCCAGAAACAATCTACAAGAGATTATATTCAAACTGTCTCAATTATAGACACATATTTACAAGCATTTTGTCTCTGTATGCCCTCCACTCTGCTTCCCTTCTCCCCCTAGAGATAAGTATTTGTGTATTTTAGGCTATCCTTTATTTCAGTATAAAATCATCAGATACTTATACATATCTCCAATGTACAACAGGCACCATTCAAAATGGGATTTCCCACCTTAGGGGTTTTTTGTTTGTTTACCAATAAATATTTCCTACTTTCTCAGGGCTGACCATTTGGTGCTGGAGCTCTTTCCCCTCTCAGCACACCCCAGGTGCTATACTTCTTTGTGTAGAGCCGAGGCCACATGGGCTTTTCTGGTGTACTTTGGCATATCCATCAGTGTTGTCAAGTATTAAATTCACAGTCATTGTTCTTTTCTACCTATTTGGTAATCTATTATGTGGATGTTCCATGTTTTCCTCCATCAGTCTCTGAATTTTCAATCCTTTTCTATGAAAACAATCTTACACTACACAAACTTGGTTTTGAATATGAACTTGATAGGGTCCCAAATTCAAATTTTCTTGGTTATGCAGAAAGGATTTCACACACTGAGCCATCTCAAAGCCATTTATTTACTATGTAATTCCCACTAGGAGCCATGTATGAAAACATGACAAGTATTAGATTGCCTCCCCAACTCTTAACCAGACAAACTGTATGCACCAATGAATTTCAAATATTGCACAAGATTTAATATGACAGTGGTTCTTAAGACAAGAGAAACAAATGAAGGATATTGTGTTGGTTTGTATATGTTCAGCCCAGGGAGTGGCACTATTAGAAGGTGTGGCCCTGTTGGAGTAGGTGTGTCATTGTGGGTGTGGGTTTTAAGATCCTCCTCCTAGACACATGGGAACCAGTATTCTCTTCATTGTCTTTGGAGCAAGATGCAGAACTTGCAACTCCTCCTGCAACATGCCTGCCTGGATGCTGCCATGCTCCTTCCTTGATGATAATGGACTGAAAATCTGAACCTGTAAGCCAGCCCCAATTAAATACTGTCCTTGTAAGACTTGCCTTGGTCATGGTGTCGGTTTATAGCAGTAAAACCCTAACTAAAACAGATGCTGGCACCAGGGCCTGGGATACTGCTGTGATAGGCTCGACCATACTTTTGTTTGGCAGAATGTGGATTTGGGGACTTTGGATTTGGAAAGCAGTGGAATGCTTTAAGTGGGGCTTAATGGG
This sequence comes from Mus pahari, assembly GCF_900095145.1. Taxonomy (NCBI): domain Eukaryota; kingdom Metazoa; phylum Chordata; class Mammalia; order Rodentia; family Muridae; genus Mus; species Mus pahari. The sequence continues at coordinate 96,293,761 of NC_034613.1, forward strand.
TCATCCTAGGAGGAATATGGAAGACTTTGTTGCTGGGAGTGACTTGAATTGTGCGGACCTGACCCAAGAGGTTTCAGTGGGGAATTTCAATGTGTGACCTAGAGACTGCTTTTGTGGTATTTTGGTGAAGAATGTGGCTACTTTTTGCCCTTGTCTAAAGAGTCTGCCTGAGGCCAAGGTTAAGGTATTTCAGATCAATTGCATTGACAAAGCAAGTCTCAGAAACACCCATCATAGTCTTTGTTCTCTGCTTGAGGCAAGTGAAGAGCATTTTAAAGATTTTGGCTTAAACGTAATTCTGCATTAACTATGTATCACAGTTATATATTTCAATTTCTTGTTCCAATTTTATTTATTTAGTATCATAAGGTAAAGGGAGAAGGAAAGGGAGAGAGACACACAGAGAGACAGCGACAGAGAGAGGAGGAGAGGGATGGAGGGAGGGAGAGAGAGGGGGGAGTGGAGGAGAAAGGGGTACACATAAGGACACATGGCATGAGTAGGTCAGAGGACACCATGTGTGAGTAGGTTCTCTCTTTTTACCATATGGACTTAACAATTCATCAGGCTTGCACAGAAAGTGTCTTTCACCATTGTGTCATCTTCAGTCCACAAGTTTCAATTCTTTTACACAACATTTACTGAGAAAATCAGCATAATTAAAGTTTCCCTCTATTATTACTTTCTTTTTCAAGGCTTGGAGCTAATCTGCTAAATTTTAGACAAACAAGTGACATTCTTCTCTGTGTCCACTAGGAGTCACTATATTCCTAAACTTTGATGGAGCAGGTTTTGGTGTTTCCATTTTCTAATGCAAGAGCTTGGTACAGGTTTAAACTATAACAAAATTCTTGAGAATCAGAAACAAAAGTTATCGTAGCACATGCATAGAAGCTTGTTTTACTTTCAAAACTTCATACACTCTCCCTTAACTCCTTTAACTCTCAATCTGCCTGGAATATTTTTATCATGTACAATTCTAAAAGTCCCCAAATTGTTACTAAATGTTAGACTCATATGTTTAATTCAGTAGCTGCTTCACATACTTGTACTGTATGTTGCACGATTAACCATTTCTATAATAGTAAAAATATTTACAATGCCCAAGCAATGTAGCATTGCTTCATTCTGTTGCTGACTTTATTAAACTTCTTAATATTTCTCTGTCTTTGTCTTTCTATTTCTGTGCCAGTCTCTGTCTCTGTCTCTCTCTCTCCTCAGCCACAGCAAGATCTGGAGCTAGGTGAGCATATCATCTCTAAAGTACATCTCCAGCCCTTAACTATTGTCTCTGTAGCATGTGTTTGAAGCTTTCAACTTGAATGTTAATTATAAAACAAACTCCTCCCTAATAAAACAGCATTACATAGCAGTAAAGAAAGCTTGCAGTAGCAACATGATATAAACTCCATGTGCTCTTGCTGAAATGCTGTACATTGTTTAAATCTACATTGTTGACATTCATTTTAACTCGCCTTCTTCAAAAGAGATGTCTGTGGTCTTCTCTTCTGCTGAGATGATTACCCCTCACAAATAACTCCTTTTTTCATTCACAGGGCAATTTATGGAGAACATACAAAATACTTTTTAATGCAAGGAAAGTATCTGCATAGAAGATAATCTGCATACAAAGTCTGACATATATCTTAATAGAATCAATGATCAGGCACGCCAGTTGTAGCAGGATATCAATCTGGTATATCAACTGGTACCCGCTGAGCAGTGGGTCAGCTGCAGATGTCCCAAAGGGCCATATTGCCCAATCCATCTGTGGCCTTCATTTGATTATGTGCTTTGTTTCTAACACTAGCCAGGATCCTGAGATAGTTTTAGAGAATATAATTCTGAATTTTACTTCCTTAGTACTTTTCAAATTGACCTAAAGTTCTATTCAACACAGACCTCTTTCAGAAGTATGGAATATGGAAGTGGTTTCAATACTGACACTGTTCTCAGATTGCCCCTCAGTTCTGGGAAAAGATTTGACACTGTTTATGTTCTTGTTTACATTCTTTGACATACATTTTAACATAATCCATGATCAGGAATGCCAGTTGGACCAGGATAATACATATAATTGAAAAAAATGACAGGCTAATGGCAAGATAAAGAAAAGCAATGAGGCTCTAGAGGAGATATGGCTACAAACCTTACAAACTACACAAAAGGCTCACTTACACAGCTGTGGTTTATGAGGTTTTGCGCTTCCAAATTGTATGAAACATCAGGGCATTATTTATGTCATTTTAGTTGTTGATCTTGTTTCATCTTGGAATCTATGCCTGGAGAGTGGCTATGAATTGTTTCCCTGCCCTGATGGGTCTTTTGGCAGGAGGAGTGGTTATGAACATTTACAGTAAGGCGCTTATTTGTCTCTGTGCATAGCTTAATTCATAAGTGTCTGGCATCTGGCCAGGAATTCCTCTCACAGGAAATTTATTTATATAGTCAGATGCCCTCTGGGTCTTGTCTAATCTATATATACCCAGTTTACTCTCAATAAAATAATTTACTTCCTAGGTGAGTACTAACCAGGAAGGTTTGAGTGTGTCAGTCAACTGAGATTCAGTGGAAGCCACAACATGAAACACATGAACTTCTTAGAGGCTCCAGGGAGAGAAGCATGTCCATAAAGAGGTAACAGAAAGTGAAATTTTATCCTGTATGTAACTATTAGATCAGGTGATGGGAAGCAGGTAGGAGAGGGATTTGTGGGTAAAAACCTTTGTTTGGGCCCAGATGTTGCCTAAGCAAGATTTCCTGTGTGTTCTAATTGGTGGAATTAGAAAAGGTAATGTTATGACTGAGGAGTTCTCTCTGGCATATCAGAACATCCCATCTGTGGGATGTGACGGTCAGTGAAGTGAGTCAAGTAAGATGAATCTGGCCCGTTTCCTAGGGATGTAGTCTGATGAGTGCCTTCTGGAGGTGGTTGTCATAAAACAGATGTCTTTCTTCACCACCTTGTGAAACTGAAAGCAGGAGGACTAGAAAGTCAATCATATTCAAAATGCATGTCATGGCATCACGGAATTGCACATCCGCCCTAAGAAGTCTATCGAGATAGCTACTAAATAACTCTTGGGTGTGTAATAAGCATTTCAAATTTAACATGGTTTTTTTTTTTAAGTGGAGCTCTTAATTTCTAATCACCTAAAACAAAACAAGTCATCTTACTCGAATGATTCTTATTTCAGTAATAGCACTATTGAGAATTAATCAAATACTCAATTTGCCGGCTAGCTGAATAATAAATTTTTATCTACAGATAAGTATCCTACGTTTTGGAGATGGTATACTATGAGGGTTAAATGAAATTATATGTATACTGCATAATAAATTTAATAAAATATGATATTTCAATGATCATAATTATAATTCTCAAGTATTTTCAGAACAAACAACAAATTCTTTAGACATTCCACTATACACCTCACTGCAACAGATATCAGTGTGTGGTATGATGCCAGTGTGCTTATCACTTTTTCAATTTTGTGTTCAATTGATTGATGAATCAACAAGATGGACATGAGGATACAGCATGGACTATAGAGACCTATTCTATAAGGATTAACAAGATAAATGCACATAAATGAACCCAGGGTTCATTCTCTACATATTTAGCACATCAGTCTAGGCTTCCTTTACTAAATGTTTTATACCTCTGTAATATACGTCTTATCTAGTTTTCTTTGGTGGTCATGAAGTTGTCTTGTTTCTCAGTTTTCTAGGTGCTAAGCACCAATATTGAATAACACTTGCTGGTATGGGAAAATTAACCAAGTGTGCCTGGAAATTGAAACTAGAGTAGTGAGGCTGATACAAAGGATAAAATATGACATCATGCTATCACAGTTTTACATGTGTTAGAATCTAGGTCCTTTTTGAATTTTAAAGCAAGTTTTTTTTTTCAAAAAGTGTAAAAAGTTTTAAGTAGGTGTACATCAGGAGTAATAATACATCAGGAGTAAGGGGGTCTTTGGTAGGATGTGCATTGCATGGATTGTGATATTCTAGTATGTCTCATGTCATACTGTGATCCTCCACGATTCTCACTATCCATATAAAACATTTAAAATACATTGTAGTGGCCAGTGGCGTCAGTCAGTATAAGAGAATATGGGACACGTGAGGAGGTTAATTTAACCATTTTATAATGCATGTGCTTGTTTATTTTTAGTTCCTAAACTTCTGGTGGCCTCTGGATATTGGCCAAATGATATTCTAGGTAGACATGAATCCCTGCATTCCTCACGCATGTGGTCAAGTACATAAATAAGCAGTTCACAAGTCCAAATGTCAGCCGTGGGATTATAATGGAATACCAAGTCTGGGGTGAAGAGCCAGGGTGTGTTGAAACTGATATAACTGTAAAATAAAATGGAATAAGTGTAATACTTTTATTGGTAACAAAAAAATTTATGTGTGTGTGCTTGTGAGCAAAAGACATGAACGTAATAACTTCTTAATTCTGATCAACTTATAGGGGTCTACTTGCCTTTACCATTTTTGCAATGTTCATTTCTTTTTCTAAGTTATGGTCTTGGATCCAAAGTGATTTCAGATTCAGGATAATGTGAAATCTCTAGCAGTGTCTTTCATCTAGATTTAGTGTACAAATTGTTGCCTCTGGACAGAACAGAGAGCCATTTGGTGCTATCTCTTACAGAAAGTTATGCTTCTGGTCTTCAAGAAAAAAAATTCCAAAGAGTAAGTTAAGATACATATACATACATACATATATATATATATATATATATATATATATATATATATATGCGCCAAGAAGTAGGACTGGGTGGGTAGGGGAGCAGAACAGGGGGATGATATAGGAAACTTTCGGGATAGCATTTGAAATGTAAATAAAGAAAATATCTAATATATATATATATATATATATATATATGTTACTTTGCTGTTGCTGTGTTGGGGTCTCCCACCTCCACTAATCATTCTCCCTCTAAACATTATATTGTGCCCCCTACAGGCATACCAGAGCTGCAACCGAGAGGGCCTCCCCAGATCTCCCAGAATGGAGCGTCCTCGGACCGCCTACGATCAAAACTAAAGGCAATCTAAGTGATCTAAGGAAATGTTTGCTGTGATTTGAAACATAAATGTCACCCACAAATGCTCAAATTTTGAATGTTTTCCAGAGAGTAGTATTATCAATACACAGGGGGCAGAATGGAAAATTTTCTTACACATAGCAAATCTACCAGCAAATTAGGGAGGGTATGGAACCTTTAGAGGGTGGGAATTAGCTGAGAGAAAAAGATATCCAGAGATGGGACCTGGTGACTCTCCTGTGCTCTGCTTCCTGGTCCTCTGGGATTTGAGGAGCCTCTATATTCCACTGTTTACCAGGATCTAAGCTGCTTCACTGTCCCCTCCCACCCATGATGGTCTGAAATGTAAAACCTATTTATCCTCAATTATTTCTGTCAGGTATCTTGGTCAAAATGACATGAAAGCAACTATACTGTAGTTAACATTAAAGTCTTTATGTCCATAAAATTAATGGAATATGTATCTGCAAAAAGTTCCTTTTCTATTAAATAATGTGAAAAAAATTGCCAAAACTTGACAGAATCAATGATTTCAGGATTATGAAAATTAACCAGAAGATTGCAGCAATCTGGGGGCTCAATCAGTTGTTGAAAATATATTTTAAAACTAAAAGAAATATGTACCTACACAGTGCTGTTCTGCAAAAATAGTAGAAGTACTCTGGAAGGTGTGCAGTTTCTCAAAGTATCCAACATGGCATTTTTATACATGCCTCAGCAATTAAAATAATATAGTCCTTAAATAACATTGCATACTTTGAAATTGTGCATAGCAATGTTTATAGCAACATTAAAAGCAAGGAAAGATAACTGAAAACAACAAAAATGCAAGTGAAAAAATGGACAAATTGTAACATAAAAATAGTATATCTACCAGAATGAATAATCAGCAATAAAAGTGAATGTAAAATATTAATACATATTGTAAATATGTATTAACTGTAATAAGTGTATTAAGTGTAATAAGTAAAATATTAATACATATTGCAATATGGATGAATCTAAATCATTGTTAAATGAAAATTTTAGAAACAGGTGCATATTTTATGATTATTTTATATGAAAATTTTAAAATATAAATAATAGATTGCTGATTGCCAGGTACTTTGACTAAAGAAGTATAGAGTGTGCATATTAATAAGTATTAATTTTCTTTTTTAGATGATGAAATTTTCTTGAATTAATGTGATGATACCACAATTTTATGAAAGTCGTAGAACCACTGAAATATATGATTTAAAAGATTAACTTTATTGTGAATTTTATTTCAGTTAAAAATTCAGGAAACAATAAATAAAATATGGCATGGTGAAATATTCACAAATATGAATGGGTAAATATTTAATATATTGACACTAAACAATATTCAAAATATATTGTGAAGTAAAAATGTTAAGGTACAAAAATGTTAAGGTACAGATTACTAATAAAAAGAATTGCAGAATATGTATATGTCTATTACATTTGTGCATGAATATGCATAACATGTATAAAGGACACATGAGAGACTGATATGAGAGGCCTGTGGCAAGAGAACAACTTCCACAGGAAGACACTTCTGTTCCTTTTGGAGACCTAAGAAATATTAATGGCTAATATTTAAATTATGGATTTGATTATTTGAAAAAAAGTTCAAAGGCCAAATTATAAATAGAAAAACATTCTTAGAAACTCATATAAACCAGTGGTAATAACATTAAGAACCTTATGAAAATATTTATAAAGCTTACAGATAGTTTCTAGGAGAAAATGCTAATAATATAAATATATTTGAAAAAACTCTTCTGCATATTAATCACTTTTCCCCCATTGCTCTGACAAAATGCTTTCCAAAAAGAGTAAGGTTTGTTTTGGTTTACAATTTTATGACAATAGTTTCTTAATTTCAACTGTCAACTTGACTAAATTTAGCATCACCTAGAAAATGTAAATCTGGGCTGATGTTTATGAGTATGTTTCCAAACTTGTAAGGGAAAAAACAGTTATTTCAATCAAGCAATTATTCAAAATAAACAAATAAAAATTTTATCCCTGATATATAACACATGCATAGATTCAATTTGTTATTTTTTAATGAAAATATAATTCCATTATTTCCCTTTTCTCTTTGCCCTGGAGAAGACTGTTTCACCTGCTTTTGGCATTCCTTAGATGTCTATAGTTCTTTGTCTAGGCCTGTGGCCCAGTGAGATGTTCCCCTTCCATGATAGCATGTCTATTAGTGTTGTAACTGTTGACATCTTGTTTGGTACTGTTGAGGTACCTGGGGTGAATCTTCCTTGTCATTTCTGGGAGTCACAAGCCCACAGCAGACTCTGGCTCTTACAGTCTTTCTGCCTCCCCTTCTTTGGTACTCCCTGAGCTTTGGGTGCAGCAGTGTTCTATAATTGTATTAATTGCAGCTGGGACCCCCCCAACACACACACACACACACACACACACACACACACACACACACACACACACACACAGCTTGATCAGTTGTTCTCTCCATTATGACTAGCTGTAGTTTTCTGTGATGGCCTCCTTCTGTTACAAAGAGAAGTTTCTTTGATCAGGGGTGATAGATATACTAAGCTTGGGTAGAAGAATAAGTATATAGAACACAGAAATTAATTCAAAGACTTTTTAATGATATCAATACTCATGAATGAATATGACATTTTATATATTCTCAGGATACAAATCAATACACAGCTTTTTGTAAATGCTTTCATACAGAATTCTTCAAAATATTGCTATGTAGTCAGGTGTAGTTGCTCATGTTTGTGAACCCAGTACTTCAAAAAACTGAGGCAGGAGGGTTTCCATAAATTTGAGGCTATTTTGGGCTATACAGTGAGTGTGCATCTTAGACTATAAAGTGAGATCCTTTCAACAAGAGTCAGATTTACTTTTGTTCCTGCAGCTCTTATGAGAGTCCAGACCACATATAGCATTATCATAGCTTTGAATTTTGCATTTTGATATTTTTCCTGAACACTAATATGTGGTATAGAGCTCTTGTGATATTAAGCAGAGGCAAAAACCATGTCTACACAGTCACAAAATAATACTGTCCTACACTGCATTTTGTTGCTAAAGAATCATATTTAATAGGTATGCTAAGTGCATTTTTAACATACAGTATTTTCAAGTTACATTGGGGTTATGTTTTCGCTTTACAATGAAGGGAATAATGTCACCATAATCCAAAAACATTTACACCAACTTACAATCATAAACAAGATAAATGTCACATAATATGGAAATCTATAAAGAACTCTATACATCTAATAAAATCTTGCTTATTAAGGAATATAGATAGGCATTCACAGTAGATGTCTTTGTGTGACCATATTTCTCTAAGGAAGTATTCAAGCAGATATTGTCAATAATAATAATATATGAATGTGGGCCTTTGCCAGCGTGTCACCCAAAACAAAAAGGGGTTGAATTTTAATATAATTATTAGTAACTCTCTATGGACAAACAACCCCCTAATGAACAAGACTGAGATTCCAACTCTTTCTCAGATTGATGTGCGAATGCTCTCCCCCTCCAGTCTCATTCTCCATCAGTTATTTCTAACAGTCCCTTCCACTAGACAAAAGTCCTTGTCTAGAGCTCTTTTGACAAGAGTGGTTTCCAATCTCTCTTAAGCAGGTCTTCTCAGGTGCTGCCCTCTTCTTTTATCATTAACATTCATCTCTACTATTAGCTGCCTCCTGTGGAGTCTTGTTAGCTTGTGACATAGTTTTTGGAGAGCACTAACTGATGTTCTCCTTCCCCACATTTACCTAATCTCTATGCATCGTCCTTAAACTGGTGGTCAAATGTGTCCCTGGCATTTCAGTTTCAGTTCGGCACCCCTCCAAACAGGCAGTGCTTTATAATAATTCTAAACATCCCCCAAAATAACGTATTGTGACTACATGATCAAAATTATAACAAAATGTTACGTCAAATAGCATCATTACTTGAAGTGCCTAAAACAGCACCCATGGTTGTCAAGAAAGTCAAAATCTCAAGAGCAGAAATAGCAGAAGTTCCATATGTGGCCACTAGATGGCAACATTGCAAAGACGAAACAGACAAGTTGGTCTCTGGTGGTTCTTGAAGAGTGCAATGAGCAGAAGAATGAAAGACTGTAATATTGAAAAGAACGTCATTGGCCCCTGAGACAGAGAAACAATCTGCAGAAAACAAAGAGACAGGGCTTGCAGACGGGCGATACCTAAGAGATGCATGGATGACGCATAAAAACAGCAATATAGTACCAAAAACAATCATAAAAATTACACACAGAGAAAAAAGGAAATAAACTGGAGCAAAGAGGGACTGAGTTTTGAGGCTCTGGGACGAAAGTTCTTGGCTTTACCATTACATTCATTAAAAGGATCCATGGTAGGAATCTAGGAACGTTAGCGAATAAAAAAATTATTATTTAATGGAAACAGAACTAATGTTTAGGATGATGAAAATATCTGGAATGGAATAGTGGTAATGGCTGCACATCATGAACATATTTTATGCCATTGCATTCTATGTTCAAGAATTAAAAATACAGTAAATTTTAACCAGGTGTGCTATCACATGCTGTTAACATAGTTATTTTGGAAGCAGAGGCAGAAGAGTCATGAGCATGTTATATTTATTATGTATAGTTTATAGTATACATAATTTTATGTATAGTTTTTTAATATTAGAAAGAATGACCCAATAAAAGGCAGCATTTGATACCTTGATAAGGCTCCTAATACTAGCTTAGAGTGGATGTTTTTAATTCCTCCACGCCATTAGCATAATGTTCTGCCACTAATTTCACTTCCCCATATAATGATCAGCCAGAGGATGGTTGCCTTTATTCTTTTGAATCACCACCACATTAGCTCAGTTAACTCATCAAAAACATTTAGTCTGTATTTATTCTCCAACTAACATTTTTGCTTTGTTATGTAGATCTTAATTCCTGTCCTATATATTTTTTCTGCTTCAAAGAACTTGTCTTGCAGCTTCTTAAACACTGACAAGTGATTCCCTGAGCTTCTCTCTCTCTCTCTCTCTCTCTCTCTCTCTCTCTCTCTCCCTCTCTCCCTCTCTCCCTCTCTCCCTCTCTTTCTCTCTCCCCTGAATAATACTTCACTGGATCCAGAATTGTTTTTTTTTTCAACCCTTTAAACTGTGTTGTTCTTGGTAGATCTGAAATGCAATACAATGTAACTCTTATCTTTGTTCCTTTGTCAGTAAGATAGCTTATTTAGAGATTTCCATGTTGCGTTGATTTTGATATGCATGCTGTTCTTTTGGTATCAATTCTCCTTGATATTCTCGAAGCTTTCTTGGTTTGTAGACTGCCAGTAATCTTGAAATATATTTACCAACTAGTGTTTTGGGTTTTTTTTTTCTGTTTCTTTCTCTTTTCCTCTGTATAGTTTCCTTACTTTGTATTTTACATTGTTTATGTGATCTCACAGTTGGACACTGTACTCTGAGTGTGTGCTTTCATTTTTCTGTTGGTTATTCAATTTGAGAAGTTTCTAATGATGCATCTTAAGCATTCAGTGTGAGTTCATCAAAGGTATTTTTTAATTTTGGTTAAGGTGTTTCGTTGAGATGGTCATTGAAACAAAGTAGTAGTAGGTCAAAGGGTAGTCTCCAATGCCTGGATACCAAGACCATACTCTCTGGCTAGTTAGCATTATTTTTATTCCTGGGGTCGCCTCTTTGTGTGTATTTCAGAGCAATCTGGGGCTCAAAGGAAAAACTGATAATAAAGCAGTGTTCCAAGATTTCTTTTTCGCCCACATTTCATATCCTCCTGATAAGCCAGCAAGAACTCTTTATCGATCCAAATCCACAGTATACTCGAGGGCTCACTCTTGTTATTATAGCTTTATAAATTTTGACAAATTTACCTTCTCTGGAATGTTACATAGTTGAATCTCACAATACTGAATGTTTTCAGATAGCCTCATTTGTTATATACAGGTAATACACATAAGATTGTTCTTTGTCTTTTCAGGCTTAATAGCTCATTTCTTTCAGTGTCATTGTTGTTTTACCTTTCAGAGAGTCTGCAGACTTTCACTCACCTACTCAGAATGTCCTGCTTAATTACAAGTTTGAGCAACTATGAATAAATTGCTATAAATGTCTAATGTAGGATTTGGTGTGGATGTACATTTTTAACTTTTGGGTAGACACTAGAGAGAATAATCTGAGTTAAATAATAATAGTGTGTTTTGTTTTCTTGGAAACTATCAATCTGACTATACACAGTTTTATGTTCTCCAGAGAAATAAACGCATATTCATGCAAGCATCTGTCATTGTCAGTAATTTGGGTTTGGTTCTCTCTGATAGGCATATAGTCAGTTTCATAGTAGATGTTTCTTTTCTATTAATGTCTCTTGGGAAGAGTTTTGTACAAATATTTGCCTTTTTAAAACTGGTTGGTATATTTTCTTACTGTTCACTTTTAAGAATTCTTTTAATAAATTTTGTCCTTTACCAAATAGTCTTTTTAAGTTCTGACTTGTAAAAATCTCCTTTCAAATCCTTTTTCATGTTTCTATCTCTCTGTTTGCAACCTGTATATTACATATTGTTCACTTTCTTCTATCTGAGGATTAAGCATATTAATCATAGTTATCAGAAATTTCCAGCCTGATCACTTCAATATCTCTGTTGGCTCTGAGTCTAGATGTGTCCCTTCAAGTGATGTTTGTCCTCTTCTAACATATGCTTTGCACAGTTTTCAGTTGAAGGCTAGTCATTATGTATTTAGTGAAGGAAAGTCAAGCAAATAGAGCATTACTGTAAGGTTTGTCTTTAGGGAAGAGTACAGTGCTCTTTCTGTTTTCTTTAGCTGAAGAGATGGTAGAAGTTGAAAATTACTCGACTGTCTTTGTGACTTCCCCTTTGTCTTTGGATTTCCTTAGGGACGTCTTTGCAAATAGCATAGAACCCTTCTATTGTTTGTGCTTGCCGAGTCTTTGTACCATGGTAGAAGTCATACTGGTGTGATATTAAGGAATAAAGAAGAGCTTACATATAATGCTATGATTAAGTCTCCACCTTTCAGTGTAGCTATTTATTTCACCAGTGTTTCCTAATTCCCTCCCTTTTGTAACACAGGAAGGTCTTGGAGAAATGTATGCCAATTAGGTATTAAAATTTAATTTCTGTTAGTGCGGACTTTTTTGTTTGTTTTTTGTTTGTTTTTGTTTTTTGTTTGGTTTTGGTTGGTTGGTTTGGTTTGGTTGTTTTGGAGACAGGGTTTCTCTATGTAGCTCTGGCTGTCCTGGAACTCACTCTGTAGACCAGGCTGGCCTCAAACTCAGAAATCTGCCTTCCTCTGACTCCTAAGTGCTGGGATTAAAGGCGTGCGCCACCACTGCCCGGTCATAGTGCAGGCTTTTTTAAGAACAGAATGCTCTGAGCCTATACCAAAGTACTTAGAATTCCTCCCCATAGCAAGACTGAAAAGGGTTATTTTTTTCTGCTCTTCATTCTGAACATCAGATAAAGTTTCTGGAGATAAACCTTACAAATGCAAGAAAGTCCCCAGAGAAAGGTTCCCAGGGTATTTTTATCTCTGAAGATAACCAGTCACCACTTTCTATCAGTTCTCTGATCTGAAAAGAATTTGTAGGTTTCAGTCTTGTCAGATTTGTGAGGACAGGAATGACAACTTCCAAACTCTTTGCATGCCAGGACTTTTTCTTTTCAATTTTATTTTTTATTTATCCACTTTAAATGCCACCAATCTTCCCTAAAATAGTTGGGTAAGTGTTCAGAGAGCAAGGACCCAAACATACACTGTAGTAAGTGTGAATGATTCTATGTGTTCTAAAAGTATTTCCGAGTGCATTTATGTTTAGATGCAGGACAAATGTGCTAGTTGTAAAAGTTGAAATGCTACAGAACACACAGAAAGTGCGAGCCTCTCCGTAGTTTCCTATTCCAGAGATGATCACTCTGAGCATGTTCTTGCCATCTTTCAGTTGAATGAAGACAGACAAGCACATTCATTGTATTTTTTTCACAAATAGATCAGACTGTCTATATTTATTTATTTTTCTTCAATTTGCCTTTCTTACTTTTTATTGGTTTTAGCTGAAATAAGATCAGACAAAACTTTATGTCCTGCTTTTTAAACATTTAAATGCTTCCTTTCATATTTCATAAACATTTCCTAGATTCCTTAAGTCCATTATTTTTGATGTTGAAGACTGAACCAAAGCCCTGTGCTTGCCAGATCCGTGCTGTTGTACCACAGAACTAAGTCTTCAACCCATCCCTCTGTACTTAAATTGCTAATAGTTATCGTCATTATACAGCTATGCTGCAATAGTTTTAATTAAGCCTACATGTTAAACAGTGAATCTTTTCTTATTTGTTTTTCATCTATTCATTAGAGAAATATTTGTTGAGTAGTTACTGTATTTGTGTCACAGCAAGTATAAAATTTCTGTCTCTCTGCTTGTATACACACATGTATATGTGTGAGCTTCGTGATGCTTAAATTCAAGCTGTTGTAAGCTGGAGAGTATATCAGTACCTGATGTCTTTTATATTCCTTTTTGATAGGTTACTGAAACTGGAATTACCAACTTGGAGAATATAAACAGATTGAAACCCTTAAAAAATGGTTAAAGGTATCAATAGAAAGTTTGAATCATTTTATTAGCTTGTAAATGTTGCACAGGAATTATTCAGGCCTACCCTGCTCATAATTTTGTAAAGAGTAAATGATTTATTATCAAAGTACAGTTTGAAAGGTACAAATATGTAATAATGGCTCCACCAATGTTAGGTTTCCACCTCTCACCAAGACAACTATAACTGGAATTTTTATTGTAAATTTGGAATAAAATCCATTTCTCAAGCTAAACTCTGCTGCCATGTGAGGGTAATGGTCACTTTTCCATCTCCATGTGTTTATCTGATTTCTCTTTTTACTTCTTTCACTTCATTTCTTCCCAACAAAATTCATGCAATTTGGTTTAAAAACTGTCTGTTCCAAGTAACGTTTCTTAATTCCCCAGATGAACTAGTGTGGTTAGTGCCTACCCTGAAGCCACACTGTACCTTTTTGTATACTTGTGCTATATTTTGCAGGACAATTAGTCATGTAAGGCAGGGAGTTGGTTTCTGTTACCCTACAGTGTGAAACACTAAATACATTATCTATATCAACTTGTAGAACTGAGGTCCCACTTTGTAGGCTTATTCTTCAGAGTTTCTGTGCTGTAATGGTAGAAAACTCAACATGTAAAGTGCTTGTATCACAGCGCAGAGCTGGGTTCTAGACATAAAAAAAAAAAAAAAACACCTCACCTTGATTTATTTCTACTCATTTGGCAGACAAGAGAGGAAAGAGAGCAAATGAGCAGACCAGAATGGGTTAAGAAATTGCCACACACTTTACAAAGATGCAATAGAGTTAAAGAGAGTAAAACAAACACAAAACAAAAATGTGATTGAGATACCTAAATACAGAGAAAACCACAAAATTCCCCCTTCTTTCCAAACTGGTAAACTTACCTGAATCACTCATTCATCTTTCCTTCCTTCATTTGTTCTGTTCAACAAACCTTTACTGAGTGACTATTATAGAAGGAACTGCATTGGAGACAGAGAGCTCACAGTCTGGGAATGGAGGTGGCTATATAAATAACAATCATACGAGGAAGACAGCATAAAATATGTATCCTGGAATGTAAAAGGAAACAAGGGTCCCAGGCTAACTCGTAGAGCCAAGCAAACAATAAGCCTCTTTCTGCTGCCTACGGCTAATGTTAATAACTCAAAATTCATTAAGAACGTATCTGCCAGGGATTTATGAATTTTGCAAACTTTTGGCCACTTCTTTTCGAATAACGTCATCCTTAAAACAGCCAGGAAAGCTGGAGATAGTGTTTACTTATTTTCTTGAGTTTCTTGAGTTTCTTTTTTTTTTTCCAGGAGTGGATATCAAAATGGGGGAGGGCTTTACACCAGGTAGGCAAATGTTATACCATTAAGCATTATCTCCATCGTCATAATTTTATATCATTTTAGCTATTTTATCCTTTCAATTGGAATTAATCTTATTTTCTGTTCATGATTTCATCCTCTGATTATAACTTCCCCAATATCAAAACAGAAATGCATAAGAAAAAAATTATAGATGTATGCCTCTTTTCTTTTTGCCAGTATTTGTGGTATCATCCACAGATGCTTTCTTATTATGGAAGCCAAATTGGCCAGTTATCCTATCCATCTGATTACCTAATTCATCAAAACAGCAGTATTCAAATAATTTTTGTACAAATAAGTCTTCTCTAAAGAAATGGGGTGGGGGGGTCATGATAGGAATCTTATGCTTTGTGAGCCTATCAATGCCAATTATGAGACAGCTCCAGGATAACTAAAGACATATCAAGCAATTTGAGGCCATTCTGAATAGCATATGTAGTCTTGTGCAGAAACAACACAAAACCCTCGCAATTATAAGCAGCCACAGTCAACAAAAGATAAAGCCATAAAGCAAGCCCGGTTACAAAGCAGACCACTGTTTGTTGGGCACCAGTGTCTTCTCACAAAGGCAAATGATCACCCAAATTATAGCAATCTGCTACCTTGCAAATAACTGGGACACAAGATCCTCGAAGCCTTCTGATGTGAGAAGACAACATAAGTGGGAAAATCTCTTTCTACTTTGAAATCAGGATAATTATGATTCGAATTCTGGTTCTGCCACTTATTAGCTTTGTAGCCATATGTCACTCATTTTCCCTCTCTCAAACTGCAAGGCAGTAATTGTATCCACTTCATGGCCTGGCTTTGAAAATTAGGTGACATTATACATCAAAAATGCATGGAAGGGGAGTTCCTAACTAAGTCCAAACAAACGTATGTTGTTTGAATTTGGACGATGTCATTCTTTTAGGACTTTTGTTGGGTCTTCCAGGCTCTTCGGGTCTCAGTTTTCTCATCTTATAAAATCTTTGGAAAACTTTGGCAGGGAAATGAATTAGAATATAACAACAACCAGAAAACCATAATTCATGATGGAAATGCTGTTCTTGTGTGTATGTCTCTGTATGGTGTGGGTACATGTTTGTCTGTGTGTGTGTCTGTGTATGGGTCTGAGTGTGTCTGTGTGTGTGTGTCTGTGTGTCATGTCTGTGTGTATCTTTGTGTTTGTACGTGCAGATAACACATGTACACAGAGAATAGAAGTTCACGTTTCCTTCAGTTGCTTTCTACTTTACTTCCTTTTGAAATTTAGTATTGTATATGTGTGTGTGATGTGTGTACATATTGCAGGCTCACAAATGCCACAGCACACATGTGCTACAGCTCATGTGTAAAGGTCAGAGAACGAATTGCTGGATTCTGTTCTTTCCTTCCACGATGAGGTCTGGGAATGGAATTCAGATAATCAGTCTTTCCTGGCAATCACTTATCTGCTGTGCTATCTGACTACTCCAGCTCATTTTTTTTTTTTTTTTTTTGAGGCAGGATCTATCATTATACCGGGGGGAGGGGGCTTCTCCGCTTGGCCGGATTGGCTGACAATAAGCTACAGAGGTCTGTCTGTCTCTGTCCCACTTACCCGGAACTGGGGTTACAATTGCAAACCAGACATCCAGGCCTGATTATCACATAGCTTCTGGGTGTCCAACCTCAGGTCCTTAGGCTCGCACAGTAATTACTTTACTCACATCTCAGCTCTGCATTTGTTAATTCTTATTTGTTAATTCAGCCTTCCCCTTCCTAAATTTATTTCCTAATAGAATGAGTCAAACTTGCTGCTGTTGGTAATTAAAATGCTCTTATAGCTGAATGAACATATCAGATGCCTTGCGTGGAGGGAGAATAATTGAGGCTGTATGCTGGTGCCTGGAAGGTCAATCCACTGTTTTAAATACTTCATTTCTTGGAACAGTTTGAATTTCAAGCCGTTTTTACTTTCTCTAGGGTCAGGGCAAATTAATTAGATGTGTGTCCCTTGGCCCTTGGTATACTATGCATGCATGTGTGTACATGTTTTTCTTTTACTTAAAAATACATTCCTTTTTCAGAAAGGAGAGTACTGCATTATGGAAAGTAAAGAAAATGATCCACTGTATGAATATACCAATTGGCAACTTTTCTGAATTCCAGAAGCTATACTAAGTTTTTATTTCTTTGTGAAAGCAGAAAGAAAATTCAAAAATATAAAAAGTACAGCTCAATTAAAATAATATTTCCATAAACATGGAAGTTATTCAGGAAAATCTGTGCCTTGTGATTTTTCCCTAAGCTTCCAGGGAAAGGGGCTCTGTAATATTCTGAGTACCACGTTTCTTTTAAAGTGGACTCTTAGAGGCAACTGTATGAAAACTACCAAAACATGTCAAAAGTTCAATGTAACAGACCTCTACGAAATTAGAGCCCCAAGCAGCACTAGGAGCTTCTGGGCTGCTCTGCTGTCCCTGCTTCCCATCTAATTATAAGAGTGTGCAGACACACAGGTACCAGCCACTGCATTTGGCTTTATTATGGGGGCTTCAGGATTAAACTCAGGGTATGAGATGTTTACAGCAAATACTTTGAGCTGCTTGGCCATCTTTAAGCCAGAAGCACACTTTTAGATATAATTTTAATACTTTTATTTTTTTGAGATTAAATCATTATTACAACACATTTTATATTAACTTTCTTCCTTTTAACACCTCACATGCATCCTCTCGATATCTCTTAAATTAATAAACTCTCTTTTATTTGTTGTTCTTACATTTGTGTGTATATATAACCTACTCAGTATGTACAGTGCTACATATATATATATATATATATATATATGTGTGTGTGTGTGTGTGTGTGTGTGTGTGTGTGTGTGTGTGATTTATGATTTCAGGACTATTTTTATTAGACAACCAATTGGAGGTTCTTTGGAGTTGAGGTCTCCATGAAAGTTCCTCCTTCAGTTTGCACGCCTTATTGGAGTCATTCTTGTTCAGATTTTTAAGGCATTTTTTATTAGATATTTTCTTCATTTACATTTCAAATGCTATCCCCAAAGTCCGCTATACACTCCCCCTGCTTCCCTACCCACCCACTCCTGCTTCCTGATCCGGGCATTCTCCTGTACTGGGCATATGATCTTCCCAAGACCACGGGCCACTCCTCCCATTGATGGCAGACTAGGGCCGATCCTCTGCTACATATGCAGCTAGAGACACAAGCTCAGGGGGTACTGGTTAGTTCATATTGTTGTTCCTCCTATAGGGTTGCAGACCTCTTCAGTTCCTTGGGTACTTTCTCTAGCTCCTTCATTAGGGGCCCTGTGTTCCATCCTATAGATGACTGTGAGCATCCACTTCTGTATTTGCCAGGCACTGGCATAGCCTCACAAGAGAGAGCTATGTCAGGGTCCTGTCAGCAAAATCTTTCTGGAATTTTGTTTAGGTAGCTGTGATGATGAGACTTCCAGTATAGTTTCTCTGGAATTTCTGAGAATGCAATATCATGTCAAACTTCCCATTCCTTTAGCTCTTACGTTTCTGCTCTCTCTTTGTCAATGATCCCTGAACTGTGAGGGCAGAAGTTGTGTTGAAGATGTATCAGTTTAGGACTGGAAAGACACTATAATGTACTCTCTGCATTTTCATCAGTTCGAGGTTTCTATAACAGCCTTCATCTGTTACAAAGGTAATTTTATTAGACGAGGAGGTGAAAACTACACCTATTTGTAGGGATGAGGATAAATATTTACCATTTGGTTAGAAATTATGCTGTTTTAATAAAGTGGTAGTTATAGACTCTCCTTCAAGATTCATAACTTCACTGGGCCTGGATATAGGTTTTCAGTACCAGGTATTATTCCCCCTTTATTGGGCACACCTTTAATCCAATTAAAGAGCTGTTGGTTACTGGGAATATATGGGTGGGCACTATTGCATCCTTTGGGTTACCAGGCTGGTCTTTCTTTCTTTTCTTTTTTTTTTAATTAGATATTTTCTTCATTTACATTTCAAGTGCTATCCCGAATTTCCCCTATACCCTCCCTCTGCCCTGCTCCCCTACCCACCCACTCCCACTTCTTGACCCTGGTGTTCCCTTGTACTGGGTCATATAAAGTTTGCAAGACCAAGGGGCCTCTCTTCCCAATGATGGCCAATTAGGCCATCTTCTGCTACATATGCAGCTAGAGACT
>NC_034613.1:96313966-96327484 GCF_900095145.1 Mus pahari
TGGAGCATGTGTCCTTATTACCAGTTGGAACATCTTCTGGGTATAAGCCCAGGAGAGGTATTGCTGGATCTTCCGGTAGTACTCTGTCCAATTTTCTGAGGAACCGCCAGACTGATTTCCAAAGTGGTTGTACAAGCTTCAGGCTGATCTTTCTTGTAAATAGCTGCATTTTACTTTACTCTCAATCTGATTTTACATGTGCTGATCCCGATGAATTTCATAGGACACTTAGATTGATAGAAAACATGTATATTTGATAAAAATGCATTGCTTTTCTATCAAGCAGCTAAAATGAATATACAACAAAAGTTAATATTTCCAGACAAGGTGTGTTGGTCCACAGTTTTAATCCCAGAACTTGGGAGACAAATACAAGTACACCTCTGTGAGTTCAGGTCTAGCACTAAACTCCCCGAGTTCCAGGACAGCCAGAGCTACATAGAGAGACCCTGTATAGATAAATACAAATAAATAAATAAATTCCATTTTTCTCTCTCCCATAATGTCTCTGACATTATGCCAATTTCCATTTCCACTAGGGATGAACAATGATATTCTAATAGTTACTGTCTGGTGTTGAACATCTTTTGCCTGTTTATCTGTCTTCTTCAGAAAAAAATCTATAAGCCCCTGTTCTAAATATTTTTAACCTTATTTAAATTGACTAAAGTAGTTTCAACTCTTTTACATATATAGTGTGTGTTCTGTTTTCTATCAATCTCACCCTTTTTTCTTTCCTTCTCATCTCCCTCATCCCTCTACCTGCTCTTTCCTTTTCCCACACTGCCTTTGCTTGGTTTTGTGACCCACTGGATTTTCTTCTGGACCATCTCTGTGACCACATGTGTGTAACCCTTGCAACCTGGAGAGCTTTCCATTTGCTACATAACTGAAGGCAATGACTTTTTCACCCCAGAACCCATCAGGTGTCCATAGTTTAGCATGACAAAGTAGGGCCCATAAGCCAACTCTTGATTAATGACTGGTTGTTTACAGCCTGTGTGCACACTTGATGAAGACAACCACAGCGGCTTATAGTGAAATTGTGATTGTAATGTCTGTGTCATTCCCTGAAGATGAAATTTCCCATTTCTTCTCCCTACCTTCTGGCTCTTTCTGCCTTCTCTTATTTACACAATGTTCCTGGAACCTCAGAGGAGGTGGTATAAATGCATTGTGTACATTTGAGCACTCAAATATTCACTTATTCTAAGCATCTGAGAAACAGTGATTCTTGACATTCACTGCCATTCATTGCAAAGAGAAGATTCTCCAATCAGCAATGAGAGAAGCATTTGTCTACGGATATACACATAAATACTTAGACCACAGTGAGGTATCCCTTAGGGTCTATGCCTTCCCCAGCAATGATTTTGGGACTAGAGCTATAGTACCAGATATACAGTCTGTCTTATGACACAGACTTCAACTACTATCCGATAGTGGTTTGTTATCCCATAAAAGTAACAACACTGTTTTATCAGTGAGCACATCATACCTGGCAGGGTAATATTTGTTGTATAAGATACTTTTTTCTGAGCAGATGCAGCATGCACATGTCTATTCAACACAGAAAAAAAAGAGAACACAACAAAACAAAGTAATGACTGCTCCAATATCCCACTTGGTGAACCAATTAATTCATTTCTTTATTTGAGTACGGGCAAGAGCATATGCACAGGAGCAGCTGCATCACAAAAATGCTCACCTTGCAGGGGTGATAATAGCAGAACACTACAACCCTGAGTTACCCAAATAGCTTTTTCTTCTGGAAGCTTTGCTGATAAGTCTTCATCCCTTTTGAGCAGGGGCCTGCAAGAATCTTCAAAGTTTTGTTCTCCCTTTCATGTGATGTATGTGACCTTTGGTTTACCTCTTGAGGCTCATAAGCCTCCCTTTCCTCCTAGAGAAAATGTTTCAATTTTCAGGGAATGGTGCAATTTGGAGGAACATGTCATGTAACAGCATAGTAGTTGATAGGGTTCACAACTAGGTTAGACCATCGATACCTTATCTGTGTGCAGCCCGCAAAGAACTTTCTAATACTATGAAAGCTAAATATGTTCTGGACTTACTGAAAAATATCCAAGTCTTGAGAACAGTGTTCTGCTGATGTTTCATAGAACTAGTAATTCTAGTTATAGATGATTCTACCTTCAGTTAACAACATTGAAGATTTGCTTAATTTCTTTGGTAATAGAATTTGATATAAACTAGTACCAAGGTCTTTTTAATGTAAGCCAGAAGACATTTTTGACTTTTGGTTTTCTGAGTTCCCCATATATTCTGGATATTAATTCTCTGCCACATGTAGCTGAAAAAGATTCTCTCTCACTCCGTGGGCTTCCTTTTCACTCAGTCGATTATTTCTTTAGTTTTTAATGAGGTTCCATTTGTCAATTATTGACCTTAATCCCTGAGGAGATGGAGTCCTATTAAGGTCCTTTCCTACACCTATATTATGTACGGTTTTCTTCTAGCAGTTTCACTGTCTCGGGTTTCATGTCTAGGTATCTGATTCATTTGGTGTTGTTTTTTTTTTTTTTCTTTCATGAAAAATGACAGTTTTTGTAATAGTTACTTACAGTCACTTAAAAAACATTTTTGAACTTTTAATGTATAACAGATATTACACTTCTAATTTACTAAAAGTAAAGTGAAGTTGTTACACGCTTTTTATTGCTAAGGAACAATCCTTTCTAAAACTAAACTGAAGAAAGAAATCTGAGAGAAAATATTAGACCTAGAGCCAGCTCTAGACCAAGACCCAGGAAAACAGTTTAACCATTGAGAAGAAGGTACTTTGACCATTTCAGTGACAAGAGGCACTTCTTGTTCTTACATATATTAATTATGTAACATAAAAGATTTCTCTGTGATTTTTTTCTCCAAGCAAGCAAATTACTTACATCACCATAAACAACCAGCATCCTATTATCCTTTTATATCCTCCTCTCCTGAATCTCTTTCTCTTCCCCAATATTAAAAAGAGTAGCTCTTCAGGGAACCAAGAAGAGGGACCTTTCTGAATTTCAGGTCCTTCTGGAGGTTAGTTTTTGGTTTGGTTTTGTTTTTCCCCAGTACAACAAATTGAATCCTGGGCCTCACATATACTAGGTCAGTACACATATCATTGAACCATACTCCTAGGTCTGAATTTAGGGATTATTTTTTAGCTCTACAATCTCATCTTAAAATCTAATCCCCAACACTTTATTAGGTTCTCCCTTTTACTACGATAAACAAACAGTAGCCTTATTCTCTCTTTGTGGAAGGAAAATGAAGAAAAGGCACAACACCAGACACAGACAGACAACACACACAGAGGCACTACACCAGAAACACACACACACTACACAGACAACACACCAGACACACACAACACACACAGATAACACACCAGACATACACACACAGAGGCACAACACCAGACACATACACCCACCCACACACACACACCCCAGACACCACACCAGACATACACACAACACACACAGACAACTCACCAGACACACACACACAACACACATACAGAGGCACAACACCAGACACATATACCCCCCCACACACAAGAGACACCACATTAGACATACACACACACACACACACCACAGATACCACATCAGACACACATACAACACAAACAACACATACACAGACACTACACCAGACACACACACAGAACACACACACACACACAAACAGACACCACACTAGACACACAAAAAACACACACAGACACCACACCAGAAAAACATACACACACCCCACACCAGACACACACACACCACATACAGACACTACATCAGACACACATATACACACACCACACACACAGATACCATACCAGACACACACACAACACACAAACAACACACACACAGACACCACACCAGACACACACATACATACACATACCACACACACACAAACACACACCATACCAAACACACACACAGCACACAAACAACATACACACAGACAGCACACCAGACACATACATACATACATGCATGCATACATACATGCATACACCACACACACACACACAGACACCACACCAGACACAGACACACACACACAAACACACACACACACACACACAGACACACACACACACACACACACAAAGAGTTTTAGTTTCTTTTGCCCTTAAGAAATTACTCAGGGTGGCTGGAGAGATGGCTCAGTGGTTAAGAGCACTGATTGCTCTTCCAGAGGTCCTGAGTTCAAATCCTAGCAACCACATGGTGGCTCACAACCATCTGTAATGAGTTCTGATGCCCTCTTCTGGTGTGTCTGAAGACAGCTACAGTGTACTTACATATATAAAATAAATAAATCTTAAAAAAAAAAGAAAAAGAAATTATTTGGGTTTTCTATGTTTGGAAAATGCTTTTGTGTCTTTGATATTCTATCATAGGTCCAAATGAAGGCAGTCATATGGACAGTAGTTACATGCATGCAAAAACATTGATATCTAAGAAAGCTCAATTTAGGTGTTAGCTTTTCATAAACTGTGTGACTCGAGATGATGATTATTTTGGTCTTTCTAAAGTTTGGATTCCACATTCGAAAAATGCATGGACAATAAATATTTCTAGTTGATAGAGATATCATGTCATTTAAATGTGTGTATGAGCATAAAGCTCTTGGATCAGTACCTAGCATATAAAAACCACTTACAAAGTCATCATTACTATTATCCATTTAAAGTTTTTGATGTTTTTGTTTGAAGATTCCTTCTCATCCAAAACTCCTGTCTACATTTTTTTCAGTACCAATTTCTTTGATCATGTTCTGTCTCATATTATACTAATTTTCCTACTTTCAGTACAGTAGTCAGTTAATTTTAATCTGAAGTTGTCATGTTTTTTAGTGCTGATGCAAACAAGAAAATACAAATTGGCATTTGAGCCCATATCTAATGAGAGCATTTTGAACCGACTTTTTTATACATTATATATCTTACTTTATGAAATCTTCTGGGACAAACACTAAAAATTGCTGATTACAGAGTGATATGGTAGCAATCCCACTGCTTCAAGGCATTCATCACAAATGATCTGAGATCTGGCCTCCACAGACTCTGAGCAAAGGCTATAAGCAAAATAAGCACAGTTTTCATGGGTATATCTTGTCTTGAAATAACAGATTCCATTGACTTCCCATATATCCTCACCTCATTAAGGCTTTTTAGCTGCTCGAACTTTGCAAGCATTCTAGGAGGTAAGCAGGCAGAGGAAAGGACCTGGAGAATAATGATCTGGTATGCTTCTTCAGTATTGAAGTTTGCTAGAGGCAAATGGTACCTCAGCTACTTTCTATGGTACCTGGAAGCCTTAGATAATGATTTCCAGACAGTCTTATAAACAATGGCTGCATACATTGTGCAATGGAATGACAGAGGAAAAAAGGGAAAATCTGCTCCTTAATGAAAAGAAAAAAGATCTTCCAGTGGCCACACAAGGTGCTTGAAATGCAAATGTTATTAAGGCTGAAGTAGAAGTGAGTGCTGAAGAGAAACAAATTACAGGGCTACATTTATCAAGTTAATCAGCTGTTTAATGAGACTAGAACAGGGAACTGATGATTTAGTCTGAGAAATAGGAAGAGATTAAGTGTTAGCTTGAGTGAGGAATTAGGGAGATAAAACGATTCCTGAGAAAGATGATCTTAGAAACCAGGGCAATGGACATGAAGGGGTGAGGATGTCATTTTAATTGTGCATAGCAATGAATTTTGCTTTTCAATCAGGGCTGAATATGCTCTCAACATCCAAATTTAAAGCAGATTCTATTTACTCAAAAAGGAACTTTGTTATAATGACACATGTATTCATTCCTTTTTCTAATTTTGTAGTATTTTTTCACTCCTTTGTTTTTCCTATGTTAAGGAGGAAAGAGGAATTCATTAAGATAACATGTTAGCCGGGCAATGGTGGCGCACGCCTTTAATCCCAGCACTTGGGAGGCAGAGGCAGGCGAATTTCTGAGTTCGAGGCCAGCCTGGTCTACAAAGTGAGTTCCAGGACAGCCAGAGCTATACAGAGAAACCCTGTCTCGAAAAACCAAAAAAAAAAAAAAAAAAAAAAAAAAAAAAAAAAGATAACATGTTAACATTAGTCTTTCTTCCATACTGACCTTTGAGCTTTCCAGTGAGCTGTAAGGCTGTTAGGGAACTTTCGGGATAGCATTTGAAATGTAAATAAAGAAAATAGCTAATAAAAAAATTTTTTTAAAAAGGAGCAGAAATATGAAGGCCTTTTGTTTGTTAACAATTAAACAAGTTGGGAAATTCTCAATTGCTTGCTTAACCACTATTGACACTGTGAGGATTATATCACCTGCATAAATAATCTCTGATGCTGCTTTTATAAACTCTACAACTTCATATTACTGTCAGTTTTTAATTAAATGCTTTGAAATGATAATAGAAAGTCATTTTATATGTACAGAGATACAACATACACTCACCACATTTCCCTAAGGGTAGCAAATTGTACATTGGAAGACATTATTATAGCCAGACTACTGACACTTCTGTTGTTCTTTGACAGCTGAACCAACTTCTCCTGACCTCTCAAAATCCAGAATTATACATCTCTATGATTTTGTCATTTCAAAAAAAAATGTTTATTAATATAATCATACAATGTAGAAACTTTTGTAATTGGCTTTTGGTTTCAGCATAATTTTCTGGAAATTCATTACAATTGTATGTATCATTTCTTTCCATTGCTAAGTAGTATTCCACAAAATGAATGTATATTGGTTTAGCAGCTGATTTATTCAATGACATCAAGTTTGTTTCTATCCAACGATTATGAAAGAGGTTGCTGTAAGTTTTCCTGTACAGACTTTTTTCTGTATGTTTTCATTCATTTCGGTGGATTAAATTCGCAGTACTATTATAACTAGGTCATATGGTAGTAATTTTTGATCTT
This sequence comes from Mus pahari, assembly GCF_900095145.1. NCBI lineage: Eukaryota > Metazoa > Chordata > Mammalia > Rodentia > Muridae > Mus > Mus pahari. Next base: position 96,320,913 of record NC_034613.1, read on the forward strand.
TAAGAATCTGCAAAATAATTTTGAGTGCCTGCGCAGTTTTACATTTCTACCAACAATGTATTTGCAACAGTTTGTTTGCATGCCGTCATTTTATTACTGCTATACTTAAAGGTATGTGTAGTGGTATGTCACTGGGACTCCAACTTGCATTTCCCTGATGGTTAATTATAATGAATACTTTTTCCTATCCTTATTGTCCATGTCTATATCCACTTCAGTGAGATGTTTCCTCATTCCTTGTGTTGTTGTTGTTGTTTTAGAATCAATTGGTTGTATTTTGAATGGTCTTTCCATGTTGTGAGCATTAGACCTTGGCTAGATATGTGGCTTGCAATTACTTGACCCAACATGTAATTTTTCTTTCTATCCTGTTGACCAAGTCTAGTGTAGAACAATTTTTTGTGTGTATTTTTCAAGTTATTTTTCTTCTTCAATAATGTTATGTACATGTGATCCTTTGCCATATTTATTTCTTTTTGTTTTGTGTCCCACTGAGTTGAACCAAGGCCATCTGTGTGACCATAGGTTTGGAACAATCCATTGGCACTTGGTGGCCTAAACAGTGAGTATTCAAGTGATGACAGTGACTCCAGCTCTCTCTGAATTCATCAATAAGCAATAATTCTGCATTGAGGGATAGTACTCCGTAAACCTCTACCCCATATCTTCCATGCTGAACTATTGACAGATTTATTCTTGTACATTCCCAGCACCAGCAAACATGACTGCTTTGAGCTCATGGTTGTGTATCCATGTCTTGTCTTACCCAGAGCTGCTATTTCCCAGCTGTTCTACTTATCTTCCATCTCTTACATTCCTTCAGTACATTCTTTCACAGTGTTTCCTAAGCCATACAAGCTATTGCATAAATGTCTTGTTTAGAGGTGAACACTCATTATTTGTCATTTACTCTCAGGACTTCTAGCAACCATGTTTCTCCGTATTCACTGGAGGGGCTTCTCTAATTAAGTATGACAATAGCATTTGTCTGGGTATAAATATACATATTTAGAAGGTAATTTGATTTCGATTATATGCCAATTTAGCTAAGAAATCATATTAATTGCCATTTCTCACCACCCAGGAGGTGTTTGACTTTCACAGCCATGGGTTTTGACCTGGTTTACAGGATTTTGACCAGGTATTTATTCCCTCCTCTGGAGTGACCCTTGAATCTAATATCTGTTGTTACACTACTGAACAAGTGTACACATCTTGTATGTCAGGTTGGTATTGTAGTTGGTAGGATTTCACAGTTGTAGTATATTGTTAATGCCTTCCTCCCCTCTGGAGTCTGGGTAGCACCTTCTGGCACAATGAAAGACAGTCAACAGAGAGATAGCTGCCAGAATTATTTGAGAGCGTTTACTTTGGTAACCAAAAGCTCTCTCATTGAACACAGGGCTTATCCAACAAAGGAGGAAATCATGCTTAGTACTGGAAACCTAGCCAGCTGCCTGGGAATAGTGAAGTAATGGATCTTGGAAGAGAACCTACAATATGTACATAAGGAGGGATCCCACACCTGGCATTGGGATTTTTGTTTAATTACCTATAGCTTCATTTTCTAGCCTTATAGGGTATCTCCCTATAAATGGTTTTCAATTTAAATATTTTATAATTAATTCAATCATAACATAGTAGATTATAAACATGTTCAACATCATTGAACATCTGATAAATGCAAGTAAAAACTACTTTGAGAGTTCATCTTTCCCCAATCAGTGTAGCTATTATAAATAAATCAAATGATAACAAATACTAGTATGGATGTGGGGAAAGAGGGACCTGAACTCATTGTTCGTGTGAGTGCAAAGTAGTTTGTTCAGCCCATTTGGAGGTTTCTAAGAAAACTTGAAATGCAATTGCAATGTGACACAGTTTTACCTCTCCTGGGCATATACCCAAAGGACTCTATATCCTAATACTTGCTCAACAACGTTCATTGCTGCTATATTCATAATAGATAAGGAATAAAATCAGACTCTATGCCCAACAAGTGATGAATGAATAATGAAAGCATGGTATGTATGCATAATATGATTTACATAATTGAATATTATTTAGCTGCAAAGAGAAACAAAGTTATGAAATTTGCAGGAAAATAGATTGATGAAAAACTATACTGAACCTGGAATAGAAGGACAAAGCTTGGTATACTTGTAAAATACAGGCCAGTGGAAAGAGGTCATTATGGTGGGGTAAATAAAATGGAGGGAGGGAGAAATATCATATATGTAGTATGAAAATATAGAGGGAAAATGCTGGGGCTAGATAGCTCTAAACAGGGAATGATGTGGAAGACAGGAAGATGAGAGTGTGGGAAGCTCAAAGAGATTTTTCCTTATTGTTGATCCTAATTTTTCTTTTAAAATAACTAAATATTTGCATAGGCATGGAATCTAAAGATTTTCTCCTATATATTTTTTTAAAAATAGTAATATACTTTATATGTGGAATTTACAATTGTGTTGGCCAGTTTGATACCAATTTGCCATAGGCTGGAATCTTTTGGAAAGAGGGAACCTCTACTAAGAAAATGCCCCTTTAGCCTCTGATTAGCCTCTGATCAAGCCTGCGGTACATTTTCATGATTGATGATTTGAGGGAGGGCCCAAAATACCATGGGTGGTGCCACCGTGAGCAGGTGGCCCTAGGTGCAACAAGAAAACAAACAACTTAAGTACAACCTACTCGATCTGTATAATGTTGCTTGTATATATTTTTTCAGGACTGACTATTTGATATTCAATAACTAGTTAGTAGTCTTTCCAGAGGACTTCACTGAGAGATGCAGTGTGCTCTGAGACTTGTAAAAGGAAATAAAACCTTTTCTCCCCAAGTTGCTTTAGGTCATGGTGTTTTATCACAAGAATAGAAACCCTGACTACGACAACATCCACAATTTCTTTTGAGTTTAATATCATTTATTTTATATAGAGTATGAGAAGCATAAGAAGGCTTTCTCTCTCCCCTCCCCTCTCTCAGACACACAAACACACCTTTTTCATTATTTTTCCACTTTTCTGGATATGGACTTTTGACAAAAGTAAGAGTGGTATATTTGTATCTCTGCTTCTGGATTCTCTTTTCTCTTTTTCATTTATCTTTTTTGGTGCTCTTCAACCAATACAATGCAGTTCTGAAGACTGTATCAATATAATAAGTCTTAAACTGAATCTTTCCCACTGCAATATTCCTTCTCATGCTGTTTTAGCTATTCCAGTTACTTAAAAATGCTGGTGAGCAACCAGGCAGCATACACTAGCTGGTACAAGGCCCCCCAATACACATACAGCAGAGGACTGCCTGGTCTGGTGAGAAAAGATTTACCTAACCCTGGAGAGTTGTGAACCCCAAGGAGTCAGGAGGTCTGATGGTAGTGGGGGCATCCTCTCAGAGATGGGAAATGAGGAATAGGATGAGGAACTGTTAGAAGGTAGGCAGGGAGGGGGATAACGACTGGACTGTAAAAAAGATTAAAGATAATTAAAATAAACAAACAGAGAATGCTGGTGAGGCTTATAAAGTACAGGATCAACACATTACAATCCACAAGCTAAATAACAAGGAGCCATCACAAGAGAATCTAATAACTAGCAGGTGATCTTCCTGAGATGAATCCACTTTAGATAAAAATCCACGAGAGAATTGCTCCAATAGGCAAGGTCCAGGAGAAATTCATTTTATAAAAGATTACTGCTATTAGTATGCTGTTCCTATTCTTATTAAATATATAACTATCACTAGGTATTATCCCACACTTTTGAGCAGATTTCTGCAGAACAAAGAAGATGTACTATTTTGTAGTGATGCTATATAGACAAATAGATAATAATTCTATTGAATTTCTAATTTGATTCAAATAATTTAAAAAAAAACAGATTTTAGAGATGGGCTTAATTGCTGGAAATTCCAGATGTAATAAAATTAGAATCAAGAATAGAATGTGCCCATTCCTCGAAATAAGATAAAGGCTGCAGAATAAGAAATACAATGAGGGGCTGGAGAGTTGGCTCAGTGGTTAAGAGCACTGACTGCTCTTCCTAAAGGTCCTGAATTCATATCCCAGCAACCACCTGGTGGCTCACAACCATCCTGAAACCATCTTCTGGTGTGTCTGAAGACTGCTACAGTGTACTTAGGTATAATAATAAATAAATCTTTTAAAAAGTAAAAGAAATAATCACATTAAAAAGAGAAATAGAAGCTGGGAGTGGTGGCGCATGCCTTTAATCCCAGCACTTGGGAGGCAGAGGCAGGCGGATTTCTGAATTAGAGGCCAGCCTGGTCTACAAAGTGAGTTCCAGGACAGCCAGGGCTATACAGAGAAACCCTGTCTCGAAATCGCCCCCCTCCCCCCAAAAAAGAGAGAGAAATAGACTTGGGACAAATTTTTGTTCAAAGAAAACATTCAGGTCCAAGGATAAAGCCACAGTTGTGTACTATGATAAAGCAAGGCCATGAAAAAAACTGTTGCTTTGAACTTATAATGAGTATATTATGAATGAAACACTACTTTGAACTTAATATCAACATCCTTCTATAACTTTCATTTTATGTAACATTTTATCTCTGAGGTAATTTTCTAACGAACTTTTTGTCTAAGAAGGAATGAAAGACCAGAGAAAAGAAATAAAGTGGTTAGTTGAGTGGTTTGGCTTAGGGAGATTTGCCCCATCCATCCATCCATCCATCCATCCATCCATCCATCCATCCATCCATCCATCCATCCATCCTTCCATCCTTTCATCCTTCAATCCATCCAAATGTGTATGTCTGTCTATATATTTGTGTGTAGAGTATATGTGTATGTATGAAAGCATGCATGAATACTTGTGGAGTTGATTGTGACAGATGTTCGGGGCCAGGCCAGAGTGTGGGTGTATAAATGTTTGAATGTATATGTGTTTGTGCGTATTGGCCTGTATACAACATCTTAATTCTTTTCCTTTCCTCCCTCTGGTTCACAAAGAGTTAACCGGTTTACCCAGAGAGGTTTCTGGCTGATTCATCAGAGAAAGGAGCGCCAGCAATAAATCTTTTCACTTATCCCCTGCTGTTTTATGATGAGGTGCTAAATAGTTTCTGCCTCAGAGGAACTCAGATAGGCAGGTTAGCTACTGCAGCTAAGCAACTTAGACTTAAGATAGGAAAACGGTTTATTATTATACAGAAACTGTAAATACATTATAAGACCAAGTCTTACCCCTGCTGATGCTCCTCTTCCTCCTCCTCAGCTGCCTCAAGAAGAACCAAACAAGAAAGAACAAAGAACAATAACTAGGGCTGCCTCCCCCCACCCCCTGCAAGGAGTGCCAAAGGGAGGCTGGATGGAAGAGGGGTTGGGGAGGGAAGCAGGGAGGGGCGTTTCAGGTGTAGGCAAAGCAGGGGAGAAAGGAAATTTGCAGCGGGCAGCACATCTCTAGGATTTGGCAGAGACTAGTGGAGAGGGAGGACAAGGACTTTGGCTATGGGTGTGATTCTGGATGAAACTCCTAGAATTGGAGGATATGGATCCTGAAGTGGTCAATTCCTGTAGCCAGGCAGGACTCCCAGTGGAGGGATAGGACAGCAATACATTCATAAAACCTTCCATGTAAAATGGGTCCTGCCTACAAGATGTGCAGACACTGATGGAATAACCAACCAATGACTGGTCAAACTGATACCCATCCTATGGGCAAGAACCAATCTCTAACGCTATTAATGATTTTCTGTTATGCTTGCAGACAGGGGCCTAGCATAACTGACTTTTGAGAGGCTCCACCCAGCAGCTGACTGAAACAGATGCAGAAACTCTTAGCCAAACACTAGGTGGAGCCTTATGGAAGACTAGGGAGAAAAACTGAGATCTGAAGAGGCCAGGGGTTCCTCAGGAAGACCGACAGACTCAATTAACGGGCACCCTTGGGGCTCTCAGAAACTGAACCTCCAAACAAAGAGGGAGCATGGGCTGGACTTAGGCCTCTATTGTATGCATATAGGGTTACTCGTCTCTCTCTCACCCTCTCTCCCTCTCTTCAGTAAATTCTTTTCAGTTTCCCTCCAGAATTCTTCTTTGGTCCATAAAGTGTCTATCTTTAAATTAAAAGTAGTTTTTAACTGGTATATAAAATTGTATGTATTTATGAGCTATCATTTATTGCTTCAATCGTTCATGCATTATATAATGTTTAAATCAAAATATATCAATAATTTCACTTATCTGCTGTGAAAATGTTCAATATTATCTTTTGAAAATATACAGTACATAAGTTTTACCAATAATTACTGCCTCATTGGCATAGGCAAGGTAGAGATCCTCCCACCTCACCCCTCACTGCCTACAGCAGACAGGAGAGCTGGCCCCACCCCTCACTGACTGCAGCACTCAGGAGANTGTCCCTCTGGCTCTCCTGGGCAGCACAGCAGAGCTAATGTGCAGAGGAGATGATCCCCAAGGACATGAGAGCAGAAGAGCTGCCCCTGCTCCTTGCCAGCTGAAGCATTTGGTGAACTAATCAGAGCCGTGCTAGAGAGCTCCCCCTGGTGGTGACAGCCCAGAAAAGCGGGTAGGCTGATCAACTCAG
>NC_034613.1:96327629-96348052 GCF_900095145.1 Mus pahari
TGAACATTTGCAAGTAAAGATGTATGGCCAAAAGGGTACACTTTGTAACACACTGTGACACACTACAGCCTCCGGAAAAATACTTTTGTTTAATCTGTCTTACTTTATTCTCTGTTGAGGGCGGAGGTTGCATGGGCTGAGGGCAGACATGAAGGGAAAGGAGATGTGTGGGATTGGGGTCCATGATGTGAAATTTACAAAGAATCAGTCAATCAATAAAATAAAATGCCCTACATGTGTTTTGTTGTTTAGAAGTATTTCTCCAAACCTTCCTGTCAGATTTCCCTTAATAATTTCAAATGTTATTTCATTTCTGGTTGGCGGTTAACATATTTTCAATTATTTTAATGGTTTCAAATGTTTTGAGGTTTGTTTTATAAATGGAACAAATGGTCTAATTTGGATATATACTCTGGGGATACTGAATGCTACTCTTCAGTTTGAGGGTGGAGTGCTTGTCGTTAAATGTAGAGTAGATCTTGATGACTGATGACAATGTTGAGCTTGCCTGTACCCTTGGTAATTGCACCTTTACTTATTCTCTTAAATTCTGTGAGATATGCTGCTATTTCCAAATATAATTGGGGATTTTCTATAATTCCTTTATGTTACATTAATTTTTATTTCCCATGCTTTGCAATTTTACTGTTTGATGCAAGTATATGTATTTATTGTTATTATATATATATATATATATATATATATATCTCCAATCTTTTATTTTCAATTTACACCAACATATAGAATCATGCCTGAAGTAAATTCTATATAGACAATCTATGGCTGTGTGATATTTCTAAATCTATATTGACAATCTGCTACCTTTAAGTTTCTTAAATTGTTAAAACACTATTAGAAGATTATTCTATTTTTTTGTATCTGTTTTCTTCTTCTAGCATTCTTGTATTGTATATAGTTTTCATAATTCCACTTTATCCATAGTGTTCCTGAGTGTACCCCCTTGTATTTTAGTGATAGCTCTATGCATTATATTTATATAATTTAATATTAAGCTAAGTTCATTATAGCAGGAATCATGAAGTATAGAAAATTAACCTCACTTTATTTCAGTTTATGTTCCACAATTTTCTTCAGTAGTTTTACCTAATTTTATAATCACATTTGACAGTATTAGATTTTGCTTCAACCATAAAAAAAAAAAATTTAGGAAGTTTAAGCTTATTGTTCTCATGCCTTTTTTTCTTACCGTACTTACTCTTTCTTCCTTCCTAATAATATTTCAAGGTTCTTCCAACTGTTTTTCACTGCTTTGTGCATCATTTTACTCTAATCATGGCTCTTTAGATATGTCAGGTCTCATAGCACTGCTCTCTTGATGTTACCATCTAATTGTCTTTTTCCATGAACTTTGTGATGTTTTTAGATGAGAAATTTTTATTGAAACCTGAATGTCTTTATTATGGTGTTGTGAGACTCTGGATTTGACTTAAACCATTTGTTGTAGCTGGATTTCTGACACCACTTCAACAAAGGAAGTAAAAGTTGCTACCTCTTCAGTGCTAAGTGAAGGCAAACATCCTGTTTCCCCCTTAGCCTCTTATGAGTTCCAAAGAAAAGGGTCCTCAATAGTGCTGGTTAGGAGTAACAAGTATAGCGCTTGAACTGGTAGATGACTTTAAAAAAGAAAGAAAGGAACTTGCCATCAAGTCGTACAACCGCAGCTCAATCCTTGGGATCCACATGGAGAAAGAGAACCAACTCACACATACGACAGCCATACATGTTCACACATAAAAACACACAAAGGAACGTGTTGAATGTAAAAAAAAAAAATCACAGATTTTCCAATCCTTCATACATATCTACCACACTGGCTAGAGTGGGTTATAAATAGTCCACATGACTCTTGATGGCAGATGCCTCTGTGGTGATCAGCTGTAGCACAGATCTTTTATTATTTATTATTTATTATTATTATTATTTTTTTCGAGACAGGGTTTCTCTGTTTAGCCCTGGCTATCCTGGAACTCAGTTTGTAGACCAGGCTGGCCTCGAACTCAGAAATCCGCCTGCCTCTGCCTCCCGAGTGCTGGGATTAAAGGCGTGCACCACCACGCCCGGCTATTATTATTATTCTTTAATCGTTTGGTTTTTTTTTTACAGTCCAGTCGTTATCCCACTCCCAGTACGCCCTCTGACTGTTACTCATCCCATTTGTCCTGCCCTGTCTCCAAAAGAATGCCCCCCCACCCCTACCCACTCCCCACCAGACCCCACACACACACTCCCTGGGGCCTCCAGTCTCTTGAGGGTTAGGTTTATCATCTCTGAATGAACACAGACCCTGCAGTCCTCTGCTGTATGTGTGTTGGGGGCCTCATATCAGCTGGTGTACGCTGTCTGTTTGGTGGTCCAGTGTCTGAGAGATCTTGGGGGTCCAGATTAACTGAGACTGCTGATCCTCCCTCCTACTGGATCATCCTTCTTCTCAGCTTCTTTAAGCTTTTCCCAGGGGTTTCCGGTTTCTGTCCGTTGGTTGGGTGTACTTATCTGCTTCTGACTCAGCCGCTTGTTGGGCCGCGGGAGTCTTGGAAGGCAGACATATAAAATTTCTGTCTGCATACACACTACTGTATAAACTCCAGTGGCCTAATGGATAAGGTACTGACTTCCTAAGTCAGGGGTTGTGGGTTTGAGTCCCACCTGGGGTAGCAGTTTCTGTGGTGCAGGTTCTATTTTACTAACTTCCCCTTTCCTGATCCTTTGGCGATAAAGAGTAGACTTTTGCTGAGACTTGTGAAGCCTACCTACGGGATATTACCTCCTAAAGTTAAGGCTTTTTCATCACCTTTTTTTGGGGCCGGGCGTGGTGGCGCACGCCTTTAATCCCAGCACTCGGGAGGCAGAGACAGGTGGATTTCTGAGTACGAGGCCAGCCTGGTCTACAAAGCAAGTTCCAGGACAGCCAGGGCCAGATACTGTACATATCTGTTAGGATATGTATTTAAATTTTTTTCTGACTTTTTTCTTAGTTTACTTTGAAGAGCTGAGTAAACATATCGATGTCTTTGAGAGGGGGAATTGGAGTATTGTCTTTTATACATTCTTCCAGTTAAAAAGGACCCTAACCTGTGCCAAACTGACATAAAACCAGCCAGCACAACTGGATGTATTGAAGGTTATCTAAACTTAATTCCAGTTATTAAATCTACAATAACACATAGAAACATGGACTGAGCATTATGTAATCTTATAGGAAGAAGATATTAGGTCTATATTCCTTTAAACTAAACCTGGAACAATAATATGGAAAAACATGAAAAAATTAAATAAAATAGAAGATACTGCAAATAAATTCTGTCGTTTTGAGGGAAATACTGTTAGTTTTAGAACAATATTTAGAGATGTTTTAAAATTTAAATAATTTATGTTATTTACTCTAATGTACTTACAAAGCACTGATTTATATTTATGAAACAGAAGACCTTATATAAAACCAAAAGTTAATATCCTATTCAAACCCAGTCTAGTTAAATGTGACAGAAATACATTTGTGCTCAGCCTCAGACAGCTTTGAAACACTCTTAAGCATCATGCTGTGTGATCCTCTCTATAAAATTAAAAACTACCAATCAAGTTTTGAATATCAATAGTAACAGAAAACTCATGAAAGAGCCTTCTCTGTACCTTGGCATGTGTATATACCTATATAATAATGAAAAAATGTTGGTGCCAATCTTGATCACATATATGGATGATAAGTCTAATTCCTAAAGAACGTTACAATATACTATAGAATAGTCAACCTAACTAAAGGTATCTGTGTTGGTTTCTTAAGATTATACAGAGATACAAAGGAGTAGTGTAATCTTGACAGAGAATGTCACCTCTTATGAAGATGTCAAATGTGAAGTCTTATTCCATTAAAAAACTGTGCTCCAAAAAACTTATTACTTGCCCAGGTGAAAACTTCACCTTTCAGAAGACAGAAACACAAGAAATCTGACACTCGAAATTAAATTTTGATCATCGGGGAAAACTAGTCAGTCACATGAAAGGGGTACTAATGTTGAGAAACAGGTGTCATATCATGTTGTTTGTGATACTCAGCGAAGAAAATACTAGGAGACAGTCATGCACATATCTATGTGCTCATTCGTAGTCATCTTTGAAAATTTCACATTTAATTTTGTCAAAACATAAATTATGGAAGAAAGATGCAATGAATACTACAGAGTAAAGTCATCTAAAATAATCAAAATTAAAAAAAAAAGAATGATTGAAAGGGAGAATTTGGTGAATATATGTAACATTTGAAATGTAAATAAAGAAAATATCTAACAAAAAAGGACAAAAGCTTGGAATACCAAAAAAAAAAAAATGTTACGTTCAAAAACTACAGAAAATCAACGGCTCCATTTTGAGCTGCAGATGGCTGGAGTTCCATACTTATAATGAATTCAATTGTTTACTCCCCCATCGTGGCCATCTTTCATCTTTCTCACGCTGCTGCTGAAACGCAATATACAGAGATTTTGTTTAGCCAGAATAAAATTTAAATATAATTTAAAATTTGAATAATCCCTTTTAAAAAGATGGTTGTATTAGAAGGGCTAGAGGATGAGGGGTGCCGTGAAAGGCTGCTTGCTGGATGTGACACAGTTGTCACCCACAGGAACTCACAGTGGCTCTGGCTACTCACACAAGATCAAGAGTTAAATAGTCAACATGGAGTAGGAGGGGTCTCCTGAAGCCCCAACCCTAATTAAAGAGTTACTGACTTTGATGACTTCTGAAGGAGAGTCATTTTTCTTTGGTGGGAATGGCCACTGGAAAGTTTCCCATGCCCCAGTGGGTAACCCCACACATATGCACGTATGGATATCACTAATTAGACTTGGTGGGTTATTTAAAAAACAAAACAAAACAAAACAAAACAAAACAAAACAAAACAAAACATGACGTTCAGAAGAGATACTGGGATGGTGGTGGAAGGGACCTGGGGGAAGGTAGATATGAGCAAGATAAACCACATACACGAGGGCTGGAGAGATGGCTTGGTGGTTAAGAGCACTGACTGCTACTTCCTGAAGTCATGAGTTCAAGTCCCAGCAACCACATGGTGCCTTAAAAGCATCTGTAATAGGATCTGATGCCCCCTTCAGGTGTGTCTGAAGATAGCTACAGTATACTCTTAGTAAGTTTTTAAAAATGCATACATGTATTAATTTTTACAAAATTCTTACAATGTAGTTAGTACATTTGTGTGTCTTAGCACTTTTTAAAATAAGGACTATTAGACACATTGCTTATGGTATATCATACAACTTAAATCATGGTACGACTTTCTTGGCTAACATCTTGTTTATATTTTGTCTACTAAAAATAACCAGCTTTATATTGTAAAGATAAAGGTACCAATAATTGAGGCATAAAAAGTAATTCATTTAACAAGTAATTCCCATGCTATATTCTATGATCAAGTATGATTTAGAAAACTCTGGGATTGGAAAAATAAGCATACTCTAAACTCATTAAAGAATTACCTTATTAAATCACAGGTTGCTGGATCCCAGCCCCAGATTTTCACTTCTAGTAAATTCCCAAATGAAATTACTACTCTTGACAACTAGTCTAAAAATAGGTGCTTCTGACATTTCTGGGAAGAATACGAAATAGCCTAATGTCAGTGGAAGAGATTTTGGCAATATCTTAAGAACAATTACTGGTGATGGTTAATCTCAATTGTGATTTTTATAAGATCTACCTGGGATCCAAAAGCTTCCGACCATGTCTTGGAATAGGGATAGTATTTTGACTCAGTTAAACGAGGTTGAGAGACCCACTGTGGGTAGCACTATTTACTGGCCTAGGATCCTGTACTACATAAAACACTGAGCTGAAAGTCATCCATTACTCTGCTTGACTGTAGATAAACACGATGAGCTGTCTCATCTGTGCTGCCTCAACTTTACCACGATGAGCCAACACATTCCTTTCTCTCCTAAGTTGCTTTTATCAGGGTATTTTATCAGGACAACCAAGACAACTTATTAAATCAAGAAGTCCTAGTTCTAAATTTTTGTATTAGGGTAAATGGTATATAAGCATGGGTATATAAACAATATAAAATGTATGAACTCTTAACATTATCTGTGGTTGCAAAACATTGGAAACTATCAAAGCATAGGAGTTTAAATAAAGTATAAGAAGTACAATAATGAAACATAAGACTAAAAATAAGGATATCTATAAGCTAATAATTTCCAAACTATATTAAGTGAGTATAAATTAGGGGGCCTTTGCTTATCAAGAAAGGAAACTGTGTGAGTGTTTAGCTTTATATAAAGAACACGCACCAGAAAACAAGTTTAGTTACTGCTACAGTTTGAATCTGAAATGGTCTCCATAGTCTCATGTTTTTAAGTGTTTTATCTCCAGCTTCTGACCCCACGAAGCTGTAGACTTTGAGGGCTTGGCTGATAGATGTAGGAGTTAGCCTCTGGATGCCTTATCAGCCCCTGGTTCCTCATACACCAGGATGTGAGAGGAGCTTTGGCTCGGATTCTCATTGGCACAAACTGAAATAATCAGTCATAGGTTGAGATCTCTCTCAAACTTTTCTCCTTTCGGAGCTCTATCAGAGTTGAGTTTGTTTGTTTTGTTTTGTTTTTTGTTTGTTTGTTTTTCGAGACTGGGCTTCTCTGTATATCCCTGGGTGTCCTGGAATTCACTTTGTGGACCAGGCTGGCCTCGAACTCAGAAATCCACCTGCCTCTGCCTCCTGAGTGCTGGGATTAAAGGCGTGCACCACCACGCCTGGCCCCAGAGTTTTTGGTTATAGTAATGCACAGATAAGTTACCTACGGGGAGTGTGTAAGAATACAATATAAATGATATTGGCAACATGTTTAGTATACTTATCTATGCAGTGGTAGCCTTCAGAACTATGTCATTTATTGCATATCTACATTCTACATCAAATAATTAGCTTTAATGAACAGGTAACAGAGGTTAGCATAGAAACATCAGACAGAAATTACAAATGAAAAACTATAAACATACAGAATCAGAAAAGTTAACTTAGAGAACTGCTTATCATCTAGAGTTCTTTGGTCTTGAAGTTACATTATAGAAATAGATGAGAATGTTTAAGTATTCTTTCGGGATGAGTGGGATAGTATATGCATTTTATGAAAGCATATACATTTAAAATGGACATGGATATGTCTATTAATTTTCTTATTGATGTCTTGAAATAACCATGATTAAAAACAACTTGTGGAAGAGTTTATTTTGACTTATTAATTTTGAAAGTGTGTTTGAAAGATGAAAAAAACAAACAAAGCAAACCTAGTTCCATGACAGGGATCAAGACATGAAGCCAAATAGTACATTCTCTTTGAATGTTCAATTCACGAGTTAGCGTATTTGTAACGGAAAGATTTTCATATACTTGTTTTAACAAAATGGTTTAAGTCATTATTCTCTTCAAGGCTCCAAGACAAGGTTACTACATTTTTTTTAAATCAGCCAAAGGTATTTCTTGAAATATGGGATGCTTGTCAAATAACGATTTAATCTTCTTTTATGACTTTCCTATCAGGAGTTCAGATATAAATTTAATGCTCAAAATAAATTATCTCATAGTTATTGATATTAGCATACCCATTGTTGTCATAGATGTTTTAGAGCTTCAATTTTAAAACACCTTATTTGTCATTAAGAAAAAACCTGTAATTCCTGTTTAAAAAAGAAAATCAACAATAGTATCTCACACAAAAATACAGGACACATTTGTTGAGTAAAAATGCACCTATTAAAAATAGGTGCACTTTTTCAGAAATTGAATAATCTGTTCTTATATATGGTGGCTTGCTTAAAACTTTATAAACAAAATAATCTAAAATATTTATGCTCAGAAAGTATATCAAATGTATCTTAAGAGTCTTGAAGCAGGAGAAAAAGTCTAGTGCCTAATCTAAGCATAAGAAAGGAGATCTGGCAGATGGTTGGAAGGGAGGGAGGGAGGGAGGGAGGGAGGGAAGGAGGGAGGGAGGGAGAAAGGAAAGACTTCAAATGGGGAAGGCTGCTCTGTGATTGGGTAGAGGAGCTTCTGGGATCCACAAAAATCCTATAAAGAATATGAGCTGTACCTTCAGAAACAGGCCAGCAGCTTCTTTAATAAATCTGTTGTTTATAGTAAAAAGGAGGACACCAAGGGAATCAAAGGGACAGCAAACTGCAGCCTGGTTGTTTTATCCTTTCACAGAGATTAAAACACACTTAGATTGATAGGCCTAAAATTTTTCCAGGACCTACTGACTAAAAATGTCCTATCTTATTCTACATAAGAGAAACAAAAGTAGAGTTTGTTTGTTTGTAGACAGCTAGTGGGAAAGCAATTTCTACATACTTCCTCAAATTGACCTGGGGTGTGACATGCTTACGTCCAAGATGCTGAAATAAGAGGTATGTGAAGATTTTGATTGCCACATATGAACTTTTATGTATGTACACAGTTGTTATGTCATATACCATGAATTCTTTTTCAGTTAAATTTTTTTTATTTCTTCTAAGCATAAAAAATTTGGTCAGCTCTTGGAGACAAATAGATTCATATTGCTACTGCAGAAGAACCTGCCACTTTACCTTGCAGATAAATGTATTCTCTTGAGAAGGCCTAAATGATTGTATATTTGCATGCCTGTTTTCTTGTATTATTTCATTTTATAAGGATGCTAGAAGAATCTTACGGGAAAAATATAGTTCTGGAAATATCAAGGAGCATGTATAAGCAAGCAGTATTTTAAAACTCCTGCTATATTTGGCACCCAAACTTGTGTATAAACACACATTCATATTCTTTCTCCCTCACTATCTCCCTATCCCCACTCAATGAATTGTATAATTTAGCTATGTATTTAATAAAAGGCAGGTTTACATCCATAAATGATCAAGCAAGGTCAAATATAAAATGTTAGAAAGTTACAGCCTTTTTATTTAGTACCCAGGGAATGCCAGTAATTTAACATAATTTCTTGATAATTGTTGCTCACAGTTTTAACAGGAAGAAAAATAAATATAACTTTAGGTCATCTTTGGCATGTAAATTCAAAAAGATAGTGATTTCTTTAGCAGCACTGTGAGGTAAAAGAACACTACTAAATATGATCTCACATGATGAAAAATGTAGTATAATGAATGAAAACACCATGTCAAAAGGAACAGCGTTTTAAAGAAAATATTTACAAAATAAATAATGGTATAAAATGTACAATAGGAAAAATAGTTTATAGAAACTAGAGGAACCTTCTCCTTCAATTTCAAATTTTAGATTTTTAATTATCTGTGAAGTGAATCTATATACAATTTCTATTTAACAGCATTTCTGTTGAGGAGTGCAATGGCATTGTAGTGACTATTAATGTCTAAATCAGAACAATAGCTACAAGAATTACTAAGTGGAAGTGTCAGAAAATGATTTTTTTTAAGATATGGCAGTGGCAAACTATGCTCTTTGCATAAATCCTGGCTAACATATGACTAGCAATATTACTTCTGTTTTGCTACATACTATTTTTCCCATTTATATTATGTGAGATAATACAAGATAAATTCTCATTTACCAGCCATGCTCGGGTTTGGATAGTTAATTAAAAGTTTATAACTTTTGAAAGTGCCATACTTTCCTGGTATTCAATTTTACTATACTAAGAAAAACTTATACTTTTGCTATAAGTGGTATGTATCAGTTTTAGAAACAACAAATTTTAAGTGAGAAAATATAATCTGAACAATATTAGTTGATAAAAGGAAAATGGCAACAAATTGGTCAAATAGTAATAAATATATACACATATTGATATAATCTCTAGAACTGTCCCACATAAAACTTGATGTTTAGCAACTATTGTTCAAGAATAACTAATAATTATAACTCAACAAAGAACAAGCCTAACAGTCATTCCCAAGACTTCACAGATACTTAAAAATCTAAAATTTGAAATTGAAGGAGAAGGTTCCTCTAGTTTCTATAAACTATTTTTCCTATTGTACATTTTATACCATTATTTATTTTGTAAATATTTTCTTTAAAACGCTGTTCCTTTTGACATGGTGTTTTCTGTGCTGTCTGTGGTTTAGAAATAGGAATAGAGAATAAACCTTTACTTGGTATATGTACAGAGACATAGACTTCTGCTAACAACTGAAACGTAAATATTTTCTAATACAATGAAGGTAATCTTAAATTTTTTGTTCTAAAAGTAGTTTTCTTTTGTAATTTTCTTCATATTTCAAAGAAACATGTTCGTAATATAGAACTTACTGTGTAGAGGACTTCCACATATTAGCAATCATACTGAATTTTCGATTATCAGGCAATATCATATTAAGCAAATTATAGACTAGACTCCATTAGATTATAAGACTAAAAGCAGGAATAGTGACTCCATGAGCATAATGGATGTGACAAATGATCACTATGAATGGATTTATGTTCCTACAGGTAACACAGTACTTAACCATTCAAATCATCTAAGCAATCACTGATCTCAAGATAAACACTAAAATTTCCTTAATTAGCACTGAAAAGAAAATAACACAACCACTAAATAAATTTAATCATAATTGTTCAATCCGGATTTATTGTGGTTTGCATTATTATTGTAAAATAATGTAATAAAATGATCTCTGGGTCCTAAAATCTAGACAGAGTATAGACCCATGTATACATGGGATCCATGTAGCTTTCATTCGACTTTCTCTGCTTTTTTTCTCTATTAATGCAATTATGGGTTGAATAAAAGTCCTTATGATATTCACTACTTATTATGAGAAATGAAAATTCAGATAAATTTGAATCTAACAACATGTAAAGAACTGGCCAGCAATACCTTTCTCCCTCTACAACACTCTGTTATGGAGAGGTATATTTTCATTATATAAAAAAGCTTGGAATATTTTAAGACAAAGTATAGAATGCATGGAAAGAAAGGAACTCCACAACTAGGAGACATTTTATTGAATGGCTTGAATTTGAGAACTTCTGAGTATATTCCTTAATCCAGAGAATTCAACAATAACTGAATTTAAAATTAATTGCATTTGATTTGATTATTTGTAACTCCTTCAACTAGAAACACATTTGCTTAATAGTATTCTTCATTGGAAAGTGCTAATTCTCCACTATCCACTAATAAGAAAATGTGCATTAATTTAGTGTTACAGTTTTTGTTGTTTTGTTAGCTGAACTCTACTGTTCTGAAATGGAAATCTTGACCCGAAAAAAAAAAAAAAGAGTAAAGTCCTTTTGGAACACTGAATCCTTCTGAGGAATTGGTAAGTCTTAATGGTGAAAAACTGTTGTGAGGTAATCAAGTAAGATAGTAGAAGGGTTTAGAAATCCAGATGAAGAGAATGAAGGAAATAGGCAAACTGCCTAATTTAAAATACAGTTTCCCAGTGTACCTTCAGGCAGTAAGGTGTTGTTTTCTTTTGTCTTCTTTATATATTAAGGGTCTCTTCTATTTAGGAAATTATTAATCAAGTGTTATAAATGACTTTCTATGGGCAGTTATTATTTTAACAGGTTTCAGTGGGGGGACATCATGCATCTGTTAACTTTGTGGGTTGCCAAACAAATGAACTCACTCCAACCTACCCAGGGTCAATACCAGGAAATCAGAAAACAAAAACAAATAATAAAAATTATGCATCCCTAACAACATAGGTTAAAAGTTTGATAGCAGAAAACCAGGCATCAGCACTACATTCTAATTTTCTTGCAAATGGTTTCTTAATATGTTAATATCCACTTCCAGATAATGGATTCTTACTCTACCTTAGCAGACCTAATGTTTTTCTTTTTGAGAAAAATAAGTTCAATATCTCTCTCCATCCAGAACAGTAAAATACCTCAAAGTTTTACCTCAAAAATGTGCTGCTTTTAAATACTACCAAAGAGTACAAAATAATTGATCAAGAATCCATTAGGAACTATAGTATGCTAAAGTCTTATTGAAAGTTTGTTTTAACTGGACACTCATTTATAAAAGTCTTACTTTTTGAAAGTATTTGAACCTTTACTCCTTCCATTCTAATTTATTCTAGAATAAAAAGTCATGTCAAATAAAAAGTCAATACAAAACAAGGGTGTAGCCAGGGCTTTCTTCTACAGTAATGTTGTCTCTCTACTCCACAATTAGGCAAATGCACTAGCATGCCTGTATCTTATGCACAGTCAATACTCACTGGGGGATGAGAAAGCATATTCACTGGTTAATCCTTAATGTTCCTTTCATATCAGGCTGTACAACACCACTCTCTGAGTGAACTAACTGAAAATTATGATAATGTTTTAACACATTGTTTACACAAAGGCTAAAAGGTATTTTATTATCACTTTTCATTTTCCAAGTTCATTTTCTCTAATTAGCTGGAAAGCACATACAGACATAGTATGTGTCCTAAAAAGTAAAAAACAAACTTATGTTTTTTACTTCAACAAATCAACTGGTAAGGATGTGTAACAGCACAAACAAGATCATGATAGGAGCATACTAATTTGAATGTAGGAACACAACTGTTTAAAAGCAAGTACTTATTGCAATAAAACAAAAAGAAAAGGGGAAAATTAACCAAATTAAAACACAAAAGACAAAATACGACACCAAGACTAAATAATGCTGTGGGGTGCTATCAGATCAGTTGTTGTTTAATATTGTCCAATCATTTTAAAAAAGACATCTCAAGTAAGAATACAGAATTTATATATCACATGTAGGAAACAGATATTTGTGCATGGATAAAGATCACTTACAGTCTGAAGAGAATACATAGTTTGTTTTATTAAATTCCAACATTACATATCTCCTAGTCTAAACCACATACTCAGTAATTAGTTCTCTCTGAACTAAGCAAATAGTACACCTAGCACACACAAGTAATACATTTCTATTCACTAAACAAAACTGATATCCTCCAGTTTACATTCATGAATTCTGTCAGTAGTAGTAGTTAATGATATTTTCCTTAACAATATAAAATGACTTTTAAAATTTTCAGCATTTGAAGAAAACAATACACATTAGACACTGGTTCTGAATCATAAATTTAATAATACCAATTTGACCAGTTTATTATAAATGATTTTTAAATGTACTCAAATTTCTGTGTCAACCATTAATATTGTTTCCTATTTAAAATGTGAAATTATTTTCTTGACGTATATAGAATTGTCTGATGCTTACTGAAATACATTATATTGTATCATATGTGCTAAGTGCACAAGTCCACTATAATAAAACTTCAACTACATCACCATAGGATTCAAGGTAGATCAATATGCTACACTGTAGCTCAAACCACATGGAAATCAGAAATACAACGGAGTAGCTTCACTTATAAAGGGGAAAGATGATGGTTAAATTCAATTGGCTAACTTCCAAGTCAGCGTAGGTAACACCATGAAGTGCATATTCAAAGGCTTAACTATGACATTTTTAGGAGATTACAACACCAACATGAAACCTTTGGATAAAAACATTTTCACTTTCACTACAATTTTATTAGCTGTAAAACATTAGAAGCCTTATGGAACCTTTCTCTAGTTGAAGTCACTTATGGATAATATACAAATCTGTCTGCACAAATTATCAGCGATTTAATTATTCTATCAAAACTTTGGCACCAACCATATCAGGAATTCATATATTAGCACAAATGTATTTTGCTCAGGCACCAAACTACTTTTACTACATTTAGTATCTAAACAGACTGAAATGAATGGAGTGCTTTGGCTATGCACAAACTATTAGAATACTTCTGCTGTTCTTTTAAGAACAAAAGTTACTTTTTAGGAAATGATGTTAAAATACTGATATTATTTAGCATTATAACATATGAAAAGCATCTTGATTAGTATTAATGAATTCCTAAACCTTTTTTGTGTAAAATAATAAAACATAAGTTAACTTTGTTTGAAAGGAATTTAGAAAGTTAATGTGCAGAGAAGTTAAGACCTTGTGGACATCAATTATATAGTTAAACGTTTGGACACTACTGCAATGATATAGTATGAATATTATGGACCTATGTATGTTTGTTTAAAATTCAACCTCTCCAATAGAGGCTTAAACAGAATATTCAAGTAATGTGGCAGGAAACAAAATACCTTTGATATGAGATTAGACAAAAACAAAAAACAAAGCCAACCCACAACACACATTTAATTTTCTCTTTATCCAGTTAGCTGAGGACTGAGGAACACAAGACTCTTACAATCCAGTTGATGTTCGCTTTTTCATGTTACGCCTCTGAGCTAAACGTGAAGCAGTAACAGGCTCCAGGATTGGATGATGCCTGTTTGGGTTCCGAGCCAAGACAGAATATGGTGCAGCCACTGCTTCCTAAAATAATGACAACACATTACAAGTTCAGTATCAATATCTGAGGTAAAAAGTATTTCATAATAAAAAACCAAGACCTCTATCTATGAAATGTACCCTTTTATAGAAGCTCCTGTAGCAAGACACAGAACCAACCATGTTGCCTGGATGGATGGATGAAAGGATGGAGACAGAGTATGGAATATTTACACAGTAGAAATTTTAGTTAATAATAATAAAAAAGAACAAAATTGTGTCACTCATAAGAAAATGAATAGGAGGTAAACAGTCACATTAAACAAAATAACCTAGACTCTAAAAACAAATGCTATACACATTTTCTCATATATGGCATCTTTGTTTTACCAGATACATAGCTAGCAGAGCCCAACAGCAATGGGAGGGGAGGCCCTTGGTCCCAGGGAGGTTTGATGCCCCAGTATAGGGGGATGCTGGAGTGGTGGGGCAGGAGAGTATGGGTGAGTGGGGAGCACCCTCATACAGGCAAAGGGGAGGGGGGAGGGCAGATGTGAGATGGGGGGTTGGTGGAGGGGGTAACCAGGAAGTGGGATATCATTTGAAATATAAACAAATGGAATGATTAATAAAAAAAGAAAATTAAGAAAAATTAAAATATAAACAAAAAATAAAAAGACAAAGGTGCTATTACCATTACTGATATAGAGCAAGATAAGGGGGATAGGAGACAGGGATATCAGGGGCATAAGAGAGCATGTACGATCAAAATATATCATATGTATATAATAAACTGTCACCATAAAACCCATTACTTTAGGAAATTTATATAAGTTAAAAGATGAATTTCTCTAATTAAAAAATACATAGTAAAAACATTAAGAGTTCATGAAATGTACAAAAAATATTTTTGGTAAATAAAGCTACTTTACATAGCTATTTAAGAATCATCAGTGGGTAACGAGAGCTTCACTACACATTAAGCATGCATTGATTTTACTTTAACAACCTGTGGATGCTCATCTGAGTTTGGCTGATGGTGTGGCAGTTGTTCTCTTTGGGTTATCCAAGGGTGCTTTAATACTTGCTCAGCAGTATAACGCTGATGTGGGTCCATGTGAAGCATATGAGAAAGCAAATCCTAAATGGATACAGAAATTTATTTGAAAATATAGAATTTAGATTGCCTCAATTTATGAAAGCATCAATAGTTTTATAATGTTTGATTAACACTTAAAAAAACAGTATTTATATTCTGTACAGTTAACTGAATATATAAAGAACCACAAAATCCTTTTAAAAGACACAAATTAGAAAGGCAGAAGATGGAGGGGAAAAGGGAGGAGCAAGAGTGGCAGAGATGCTCATGTATGAAAGTCAAACAGAAATAAAGATAATCTTCAGACAGATTTTTCATTATACAGTAGTTTTTATTTTTTGTTAATCACTTTTTACCGAAATTTCAGAAATGGGATTTTGTTAGTAATGAAAGAGGGGGAAAAACACTTAAGGTAGCAGAAGTTTGCCTGTAGTGTTTTAAATGGGCAAGACAAGAAGAGAGCTATAGAACGTTGTTAGGAACTTAGACCCTAAGATGCAAAGGTTTGTATATACAGCTAAATCACAAAGGGGAAGTTGTGCATTAATTAGCTAATCGACTCAAGAAGCAACGGTTTTCTGCATTACATAACGAGGCCAGCAAAGTATAAATTCAATGTAAGCAATCACTGTTATGATAACAGTTCAGGCATCAGAAGTCTTCATCAAATTATCTATGAATATTTGATTGTTTCTATAATGAAACTGTGATAGAATATAACTTCATAGTAACATATTACAAATTTAAAATACCAAATCATGTATGCAATACTTGGAGTAAACTATCCTTACCACTTTTAGGATAGCAAGTAAACTCTCAACAAGAATTTTCTAAGCTGAGCATGGTGGCACATGTTTTTAATCCCAGCACTTGGGAGGCAGAGACAGGTGGATTTCTGAGGGCGAGGCCAGCCTGGTCCACAGAGTGAGTTCCAGGACAGCCAGGGCTACACGGAGAAACCCTGTCTTGAAAAACAAAAACAAAACAACAACAACAACAAAAAAAAACAAAAAAAATTCTAATACAGAAAAATAATTTGTAAAATCTTTTATTACCGAAAACACTGAAACTAAAGATGATAGGTAATAACAGCAGATAAAAAATAATGTTAATGTATTCTCCCAACTCTTTATGCTTAGGCAGGAGGACTGTAACAAGTTAGAGGCCAGCCTAGAATAAGTTTGAGAGTAGCACTAAATTTGATTCTATTTAATAAAAAACAAAAAAGAAAAAATATAATCTGTTAAAATATTTCAGTGTTTCAGATAATCAAAATAATCAACTTTGCAAAAACAGAAATTTCATATTAAAAATGAGACATGCAAAATTGTTTAGGGGAACAAAGGAAGTAGCAGGAAGAGAAATGATGAGAAAGGGGAGAGTAAATTTGGGGGTATATGATCAATGCGTACTACATATTTGCATGAAAATCTCCTTATGAAACCTACTACCATAGACAATGAATATATGAAAATAAAAAAATAATGAATATTTTAATAAAACAGACTTAATAAATCATAAAATTAAGAAGGAACTCTTATTTGATTCTGGGTTAAGAGACATAAGGACATGTAGTGGGGAGAGGAAGGGAGATGGATAATTCTGATTAGTTACAGTTGGAAAGGTTCAACAATTTCTGGTATGCTACCACAGACAAGTGTGACTACAGATAACAACAAACACCTAGAAGAGGATTTTGAATGTTTCACTTTAAATAAATGATATAGGTATCTGAGGTGATATATTTAACCTACATTAAAATTATATAATGTATATATGTATTAATGCATTACAAGTTATATCATTAATATGAACAAATTTTATGGTTTATGTGTCATTTAAAAAGAAATATCAAATAAGCTTGGTAAAGTGTCACATACCTATAACACCAGCATTGGAAGGTAGAAGCAGGAAAATCAAGAGTTTAAGGTTATCTTTGGCTACATATCAAGTTTCCAAAGGAGCCTGGGCTGTACAAGGCATTGTCTTAAAAAAGAAAAAAAAATCCCCACACCTATCTACACTTACAACTGAAAAACCAAATATATAAAACATAAACTAACAAAGTTAGCAGAGAAAAATGACTTCTTAGAGATGGGCAAGACATCAGGCGAGCAGCATGAATGCCCAACATACCACCTTGAGTGTGTTCTGGCTGCTGTGCAGGTAAGAAGGAGACAGCCTGTAGATCTAATTAAGGAGACAGAGTGCCATTCACAGAGACCAACACAGAGTCAGAAGACTGAGTATGAAGGGGATGGTAGAAGACAACAGAAAATTATAAAAATCTACAATGATTTCCTTTAAGTATTTAGTATTTCTACAAATGAGGAAAACCTTTTATCTTCAGAAGAAATATATGAAAAGATTGGATTAAACTCAGAACTACTACATGGTAGTGTCCACAGATTCTCACAAGTATTACATTTCATTCATTCTCAATTTTGGAACATAATATTTGAAGAATACTTTGATTATATTGGTTATAATTTTTATAGTATAAATTTTAAACATAAGTTTTGTACTTTTAAAAGAATCTTTGTTCTTTTTAGATATAATTTATTTTCATGGTATACACATATAGTAACAAAAATACAACTAGGGAAAAAACTTCAGAAATGATGCAAATTGGGGAATATTATGCTTCTATCACCTTTACTGGAAAACACTGAAAGTTCTATAAGGTTTTTGATATAAATTCTGCCTAACTGGTGAATAGCCTGAGATTAAACACTGCTGTAGTCTTCTCTAAGGAACTCTCTAAAATAAAGATGCATAGCTATTACTGCTCCTCCAAATTTAACTGATGCCTAGACCAAAAGTCAAGAATATTTATGTGGAATAGAAAAGTACCCAATACCCACCAATGTAAAATTCACTATTTTTGCCATGTTGTCCAAAATTAGCAGTCATATAAGAAAAGCAAGAAAGTACAACGAATAAAAAATTAAAACAGATTCAAGAACTGACATGTTAGAATTTACAGACAAAAATTTTAAGAGTTATAACAGTACTCCAAATATTCAAAAGCTGAGACAGAAGATATAAAAAAGACTCACCAAAAATCTAAAACTGAATACTGAAAATGAGGTTAAAATAAACTAAATATACAAATATAGCAGACAAGGTGATTGGTAAAGCCAGAGTAATAGACATTACTCCAAATGAAAGAGACTATTAAACACAGATGCAAAAGAGCAGAGCATCAGTGAACTGTGGGAATATTCAAGTGGCCCAACATGTATGGACAACTGGAAATCCAGAGGAAAAAGAAGAGCTCCCTTAATTTCCAAATTTAAAGAAAGTTAGAAAGTTACAAACATGTTTTGCATATATATATATATATATATATATATATATATATATATATATAGAGAGAGAGAGAGAGAGAGAGAGACAGACAGACAGACAGACAGACAGACAGAGACAGAGACAGAGAGACAGAGAGAGACAGAAGGAGGAGGATAATAGTTTCATTTCAGAAAATATTTCAAATGAGAATAAGGTTTTAATGTACTGAAAGGGGAAAACTATTTTAACCATTTATTTATTTTTTTAATATAGTCATATCCTTCAAAACTAAACAGGAAGATGGTGGAAGAAAGATACCTAGATTTTTTTCCTCTTTTTCCACCGATCTACAACAGAAAATTAATTAATTTCCCTGTAGTGGCTACAGGGAAAAATGATGACATAGAAAGGTAAAGGAGGGTACTAGAAAACATTAGACAGAGATGAGGCAGAATTCAGGAATGTTGAACTTTTGATTAGAAATCTGACCCTAACACAGTAGAAGAGAGCATTGCCTTCAGAAGAGGTTTAAGCAAAATAAATAAAAAAATAAAAGAAAGTCTGTGAATTTCATGGGTGCATGATATGGAAGTCTGGGAGGGAAGGAAGGAAGGAAGGAAGGAAGGAAGGAAGGAAGGAAGGAAGGAAGGGAGGGAGGGAGGGAAGGGGGGAATGAAAAAAGAAAGTAAAAATGAGATCAGCAACTGGCATAGCAAGCAGACATTGAATTACAGGCCTTCTTTGCAGTTTTACAGTCAAAACACCTGACCAGAGATCAGAAAAATACGTATTTTTATTATCTTCAAACTCCAAAGTCTCCCCCTCTCCAATAACTGGGCAAGTAAATATCCCAAGAATCAGTGTGGGGCTGGTTGTAATCTAGATGCAATTCACAAATACAGGTCTGCTTAGCTGGGAAATACAGGAATAACTACGGAAGAAAGTCCAGGTTGATTACATCTGGAGGCTTCCAACTGGCCCTCTGGAAAGAGACGAGCTGTGGGAGAATACTAGCAGGGACCTGTATATCTAGGTCATGCAGAAACAGTGAGTGTTCCATACCTGACCCTTAAGTACATATTGCTTTAGTCTGACAGATTCACACAATCTCAAAACACTGGAAACATTTGGTGGAAACATAGCCCGCCTCAGGCATTTTTTTCATGCTCACACATGCACTGGCAGAGCATGTTTGGTCTAACAGGGCATCCAACTGTTAGAAGATCTGTGGGTACATATAGCAGAAGCAAGGTAAGGGCTGGTCCAATACTCCTATATAGCATGGCATGGATGAGGAAAACATTTCCAGGAATTCAATTCAGCCAAGGTAAAAATACTTTACAGCCCTTTTTGGCCTAACCAGAGAAAAACCAATTAAATCCCCAAATGCCCCCTATACCAGGTAAATTGAAACATAAGAAGGCTGAGATCACTACACTATATATCTTCATGAAGTGAGAAATACTGTTTTTTTCCTTGTACTATTATTTATGTTTTCACCCTGAATATGCTTTTTCTCTTTCCTCTCTTCCTTCTTTGCTCCTCTCTTTTCACTCTCTTTTCTTTTTTTGTTGACTATAGACTTTTTAAAAATTATTTTATTATTTTCTTCATTTACATTACAAATGCTATCCTGAATGTCCCCTATACCCTCCCCCCTCCCTTGCCCACCCCCTCCCACTTCTTGGCCCTGGCGTTCCCCTGTA
>NC_034613.1:96349607-96354702 GCF_900095145.1 Mus pahari
CACACACACACACACACACACACACACACACACACACACACACACACAAAATCACCAACAACCAAAAAAACAGATCATGAATTTGAAAGATAGGAAAGTGGGTTCCATGGGAGCAGTTGGACAAAAGAAAGAGAAGGGAAAATAAAGTAATTATAGTAAAATCTCAAATCCTGACATGACAACAGAAGAAAGCCATATAACAAATTCACACTGAGATATAACATCTAGATTTTAAAAATTTGATATCAACACAGTAAAACTGAATATATTTATGATTTATACCTTTGCTCCACGTGAAATATTGTCCCAGATTCCACCACTCAAAGAGAACCTCCCATTGCCTATGCGCAGAAGTATTTCCTCAGGAGTATCATTTGGTCCATTGGAAAATGGAGTGTAGCTGTTAATAAAATAAATTTTAATAAATAGAAGAAGTAAAAGTATATTTTATATATAATTAAAAGTGATCACTATAAGTCTATATAAAATATAAAAATCCGCCAAGAGCATTACCTATTAATATAAAGTTATATACACAGTGATTTTAATCCTAATAAGTTACTTAATGCAGTTAAGACTCTATTTTTTGCTTTCTTTGATGTAAAATAAGGGTAGATTTTTATATAAGCATACAGTATTATGAGACAATAAAACACAAATATTCTATTCTATTCTGTTGGTATAAGTTAGCAAGGAAATTATTAATATATCTACTATTTCAATTCTTACATATTTATAATGTATTAATTCAGCTTATTCATTAATATTTTATTTTTATGAATATGACTAGTGGAAACAAATTACGACTTCCAGTTAATATCCATGAAAAACACATGCATCTATTATTTATGTAAATATAAAAACTATAGTCACTGAATTATGCACATGAAATTATTTATGGGCTGAAAGTAAATTCATACATTTAAGGTGAATTTTGAAATTTAACTTGACAAAAGTGATCATTTTTGTACCACTTCATTAGATGTAACTGACATTCCTTTATACTTGGGAATGGGAAGGACAATTTATGGTTAAAAATATAAGATAGCTCTTATACTTATATATAATTACTTCTTGTCTAGTCATAAAGCAAATACTTGAAAACAGTAAGCAAGAAATTATATCCCATGGTCTAAAACCTATATTGTTGACTATACCTGATTAAGGTTACCAGTCTGTAAGGGCTTATAAAGTTTAAAATCCTGACATAAGCAATTATACATAAAGCCAATTTAATAGTTTAAATGATCTTATGAAATTGATATTTTATTTTTTATGCAGCAGTTAAATTTAATATTTAAAATGTCATATCTAATAGTTACTAATTAACCATTCCTTCATTTTTTGTAACTGAATAATTAATTTATATAGCCCCAAATATTCACTTGTAAATAAAAGTGCTACTCACTATTAAGAATAAAATATCATTTTAATTAATTATAAATTATGAACATTAATATAGTCTATGTTATATCTGTTTTGAGCTTATCCTCATGCTAATAGTAGACATGTATATGCATGCTTCTTGGGTCTAATATTATTTAGTATTGTTTATATTTCTTGTCAATCATCTTACTAAATCTGTTGTCGAAAGAGACAGAATTAAAGTACTTTTATAATAACTAACTTAACATTAATAAGTTTAGTGGATGAGTTTCTATTATATAACCGATCTATAAACTCCTTTAAAAAGTAAAACACTCAATGTAAAAATAAAATTTTCATTCTTAAACATTTATTCTTTATAAAAACCTTTCTATTTTTGTATCTTTCTCATCTTACAAATATGAATTATAGGTTTAAAAATGTCAATTGTGTATTTTATAACATTAATTTTTTCTGTACATTTTGTAGATGAAGATATTCAGGTAAAGTTCAAATAACAAGAGTTTGTAAATAGCTTACCCAGCCAGCATTGTGTACAAAAGGACTCCTAAGCTCCAAATATCACAGGCAGCATCATATCCCTGTTGAGTGAGAACCTATGAAAAAAATACTCGTGGTATAAAATATAACTAATATATACCTAAGATTTTTTTCATACACTGGGAGATTGATTTTATTCTAATAGTTTTGTGAATATTAACAATATAAAAATAAATATAAAATTTTTAAATTATTTTATGCACTGAAGGGCAAAAGCAAAATATTTTCCAATTTTAAACACTGCGTAAACTATCATTACTATAAGCTAAGTAATATGGACTACACACAAAATAACCCTAAAAGATATAAATCCTCACCTCAATGAACTTTCATTCCTCATCTTGGCAAATTAAATATACAGACACCTAAACTTAAGATCAATCTGTGCAGGTGTTTGATGGAACTATAAACAGTAGTGAGGTTTTTAATTCTGATATTGACTCTATGAAGTAGATATTAATTATTCTAATCAACTGTACATGTATGACTATTGTAAAATGAGTATATATTATACAACTATGAACTCCAATTACTATGAATTATGAAGATGAAACAGAAATGTTAATCATAAAGCTGGTCAGCACTATATAACAAGCATTCTTACTAAAATTCAGTGCTTTTTATATCTGTGAAATCACTTCATTTGTTGAGATAGTGTTTTCTTTTATAGTCCATGCTGGCCTTAAACCTGTGGCAGTCATTTTGCTTCAACCTCCCAAGTGCTAGGAATTCATCAGATATGAGTCATCACATTGGGCTTGATAACTCTTTGCTAGTGGGGTATGTGTGTGTGTGTGTATGGATATTTTGTGAAAGAACTACATATTACACAAGTATAAATTCCGATTATGATTTGTTTCTATGTATTGTGGGTATAAACTTCTAATAAAATTGATAAAAAATACAGAAAA
This sequence comes from Mus pahari, assembly GCF_900095145.1. Taxonomy (NCBI): domain Eukaryota; kingdom Metazoa; phylum Chordata; class Mammalia; order Rodentia; family Muridae; genus Mus; species Mus pahari. The sequence goes on from NC_034613.1 coordinate 96,352,445, forward strand.
ATTATGATCTAATGAGACAGTTTGAGACACGAGGTTGGTGTCTTAAAAAGAAGAGTGAGTTTATACATATAATAATTTGTGTAACTACTTTTTTGGGGGGCCAATATTAATAAAAATTAAACAATATTTTTACTATGAAATGATGTAAGATTCCTCTATGAACCTCAACAGCATAGAAAAATAAAGGGATTAGAGGTCAGCAATAGGCAAAGGTGCTTGCTGCCAAGTCTGATGACCTGAGTTTGATCCTGACTCCTGTAACTTCCACATGTATGCCATGGCATGCATATTTTTTTTCATGCACACAAATACATAGAATAATCAATGTAATTTTTAAAATTAATAAAAATAAAATAAGGGCATGTTTTCTTCAAAAATTAAGACCACTGTTAAAGCCTATAGACATAGAAACAAAATTAAAAAATTAATTTTTAACATTGGTAGCTATGCAAACATAAGCCCGGACTTTTCATCTACAAAAGGCTAAAATATATTACAGTTTTGGATTTCACAATTATCAGACACATATATGATAAATAACTTGCTTAAAATTTATTTATAATTCCTATAAAATATATTTATAATCAAATGTATATATAGGAACACATATGTGGTTATGCATGGTGGTGAATGCTTGCAATCCTGACAATCAGATAGAAGCAAAAAGATCATGAGTTCCTGACCAGTCTGAGCTATATAAATATCAAGGATAAGGCCAGCATTAGCTATATGAAACATTGTCTTAGAACAAATAAAGAACACATATGTAAAACTGAAAGACTATGGAAGACTGAACTATAAAAGCCTAATAAGTGCAACCTAAAGCTCTACAGCATTGTTTTTATTCTGGTATGTCCTCATTCCTCATCATCTTATAGTTCTAAGCATCCCCTTGTTTTCCTACTTTGTCCTACTCATATTTGTACTTTCATAGTCTTACCAGAAGTGGTGGATTTTCAGAACAGGGTCCATGAATGAAGTTGCATTGAGGAGAATTCTGAGAGCTTGTATGATAATTCCAAGTAAACAAGGCAAAAGTCTTGTAACCTATGTTTCTCTACAACATGGGTTGTTATTGGAATGTGCTTTCATGCCCCTTCCAGATATAGTAAATAGTCATGGGCTTACCTTAGTTTAACTATTATCTTACCCATTATTATTCATAATGATGTTTTCAAGCACAGGTTGACCTTGTGACTGTATACAGCTAAACTCATGTGAACTTTTCTCATTTGATCTCACTTAACCCTCAGAATATAAATTATCTGATGCTCTGAATAAAGTTGGCAATTGTATGAGACTGTAGTCCTCATTTTTTTACTTATTTAATATTATTTTATGTTCACAAAATGAAGTAAATTAACACTGCAACCAATTTTTAACTATACCCTTTGCTTTTAATTTAATTTTAAATATTTGATATAAAATTGCTTCATATTTCTCTTCTGTGATTATGGTACATGAACTCAGGACTTTTGTACTCCACTGTCATTTTTAGCTCCTTATAATATCTTTAAATAATGCAAGAAATAAATAAACTAAAATTAAAGGGGTTACTCTTTTGGCTTATGTATTTTCACACAGAGTAGCAATTAGTGTTAAGATCATATGAGGGAGAGTGAGGTCGACCAGATGGCAAAGGCACATACAGCATAACCCTGATGATCCCTGGAGCGACATGGTCAAAGGGGGGAACAAACTTCTGCACATTGTCCTCAAACTTCTACAGCTGGGCTGTGGAATGCGCCCAGCCCCTCTACCTACTAACAACAGAAAATTAAAATGAAAAATTCAAAATAATTTTTAAAAGAATATATGACTGATCAGTGTGGTGGGTCATGTTTTGAATCCCAGAACTTGGGAAGCCACTCTGATCCACATAATGAATTCTGGACCAGTAAGGACTACATAGTGAGACACTATCTGAAATATATAATACATATGTGTGTGTGTGTGTGTGTGTGTATGTGTATTCATCTCTATATACATGTTTTAAAATTATTTCTACCTCAACCTTTATCTTAAAAAAATGTGAAACTCTTGTCACGATTTCTTTAATGAAGGAATTGATGTTTTAATAGAAGTATACTATCTGTAACATTGACTTTCTTGCTAAACAGAACAGCAATGGCTTGTGCTGTAAAATCAAGAATTGACAAATGGGACCTCATAAAATCGCAAAGCTTCTGTAAGGCAAAAGACACTGTCAACAAGACAAAAAGGCCACCAACAGATTGGGAAAGGATTTTTACCAATCC
>NC_034613.1:96355152-96373343 GCF_900095145.1 Mus pahari
CCCAACAATACCTCTTCTGGGCATATACCCAGAAAATCTTCCAACTGGTAATAAGGACACATGCTCCACTATGTTCGTAGCATCCTTATTTATAATAGCCAGAAGCTGGAAAGAACCCAGATGTCCCTCAATCGAGGAATGGATACAGAAACTGTGGTACATTTACACAATGGAGTACTACTCAGCTATTAAAAACAGTGAATTTATGAAATTCTTGGGCAAATGGATGTACCTGGAGGATATCATCCTTAGTGAGGTAACCCAATCACAAAATAAATCACTAGATATGCACTCACTAATAAGCGGATATTAGCCCAGAAACTTAGAATACCCAAGATACATTTTGCAAAACACAAGAAAACCAAGAGGAAGACCATCCCATAGTCCTCATTTTTAATCTCCGTTCTCCCAGCTCATGCCACCAACTTGAGCAGCAACAGTGGTTTGTACCTGTAGTCCTACCCAAGGCTGATGGAGGAAGACTGCTTAAATGCAGAAGCCCACGGCTTAAAAAACAAAACGACTCAAATGATGGTTCACTATCTCCATAATTTTTATAGGTTATAAGAATAGCATAGCTGTTCAGTAGGTGTCAAAAATGTTACAGCTGATCATGAAAAAAAAATTGACGTCCTAGATACTTAAATACATTGTGTACCACCCTATAAATTTCTATTATTTCTTAAAATAGTTGCAAGGTTAATTCAGTCTTTCTGATTCTGTTTTAAAATAGACTATCATGTATATAGTTCTATTGTATACTTTGAAAGAATCTGTTTAGAAAAAAAGACTAATGTATTTAATTCATAACAACTTAGTAATAGTTATGAACTTTTGGCATGGTTTTTAGCACTTGATAAAATATTTTAAAGTACTCAAAACATACAAGTACAACCCAAGGGTAGTTCAAATGCCAGTTATGGAGAAATGGTCTCCACATGCCTACCTGAAAGCTTTTGCTATTACAATAAACAAAATGTCTTACTGCAATGGGAGTCTGTTAGAATTAAAAAGCAGCAGTGTACTGTGTAGTACTGTATAATACATTCATTTCAAATGACTGCCTAACCATTAATCTTAAAATGTTTACTTAACCATTAATCTAAACATGCATATACTATGTTTATTCATTTTAAATTTTTTTGGTGTTCTTTTGGGACACATTCATTCCTCATTTTTTTCTAGTAAATTTCCATAATATCAGAGTAGAGCTACATAAAATAAAGCCAAACTTAAGACTCTGACCATTAAAATAGGCAGTTAATAGTTCACTGTTATTCATATTAAAGAAATTAATTTATAATACTCATGGTGACTATATAGCTTATATTTAACAAAAGATACCACATTTCAAATATTCTGTTCTCCTATCTTATTAAGTCTAGTCTTACTCTAGGCCAAGTCTAAAACAGCTAGAAATATTTATGAGGAAGGGATTATCTCATATACCTGAGGATAGTCCAAATAAAATAACCTCTTTTTGGAATATGTGTCCCAAATTGAATTTTGAAAAGAAGAGTTTTCTACCCAGTAAAATTCAGTGAGAATTGTATATTTGTTGTAGTATGAGTTTCATTCAAGTACAGCATAAACCATTCTGTAGATATATGTATAATTTATAACAGTCCAAACCATATCATAAATAGCTAACATTATTTCTATCCCCAATAATAGCATTTTAAAGCAAAATTTAGAAAAAAATGAAATATTTTATTAATAAAGTTTACTTTTCTATAATTTCATTTTTATTATAGGAAAATAATTTTTCTAACAACTAATTTAAAATATTGATTTATAAGCATTATATATAATATCTGCTTAAAATTTATCAATTATTTGATTAAAAAATAAAATATATATGTGAGATAAAAATTCACTTTCAGATTATTTAGTACATTTCTCTTGTTTGGCAAATTCAAATTTTCAAAATGAGATATTTGGATTAGTATGCAAAAGATTCCCATTGGTTATCAACATCTATAACATATTAAGAACAATTCTTGACTTATAAACAACTCTTATAAAGAAATTTATGTAGTCAATGCAATCCCTGACGGATTTTTCACAGATCTTGTCTTTACTGCTTCAGGAGGTACTGACATCAGAGAGCATCCGAAAAGTGCAATCTATATTCTGAAACTTTTCCAGCCTCATCTTTCTTGACTCTTCCCCCAGGAAAAAGAAATGGTTTATCAGGAGAAGACAATGTTTCTATTTAAAAACAAAGCAAAAACACCTTGTAAGGCAATCTAAAGCTATATCTCCGTCCTAAAATAAATGATTCTCAGCAAGGCATGACAATGCATGCCTGTAGCCCCAGCTATAAGGAGACAAATACAGGAGACTTGCTGTATGTTCCAGCTCTAGTAACAGCCAGAGCTATATGATGAAACCCTGTTTTGAAAGCATGATTTCTATATTAGTAAATAGCTTAATAGAACCGATTACTCTGATTATAAGATATATTTGTTTTAGATGCTAGTAGCTAACTCTTTAGATCAAGAATTATTATAATTCAAAATTAGAAAAAGCTTCTTAGTTGAGAAAAAAGGCAACTCTGCTTCTACCTGTCTTCACCAATATGCTTGATGCCATAAAGACTTAATCTAGGAAAACAAGGAAAGATCCACAGTAATAGTTAAAGAGTACCTCAGGTGCTACAAAGTTTGCGGTGTAGCATGGAGTTAACAGAAGTCCATTTTCTCCACGAAGCTGTTTTGCAAACCCAAAGTCACAGATCTTAATTGAGTCCGGATGGGCTGATTCATCCATGTACAAAATATTACTGGGCTTAAGATCACGATGAACGACCTTAAACATAAAAGAAAACAGCATTATATCTGTCTAACTAAATTTTTGTTAAAGCAGTTCATATATTTATAGTAAAAGTCTCATTCTTTCCAACCAAATCTTGGTTCTCCTAGTGCCCCACCCCGACTCCAACTATTTACTCAATATAACAAAAGGTAAAAAGCTTGTAGGTTCAAGATAATTTAGAAAATGAGACAGACACTGATAAGTAACACACATTGGTTGAAGAAGGAAACAGAGTGAGTTATGGGTAGGTTTCCCTATCTTTCCCTTTTATCCTAGAATTAAGAGTAGCCTTTATAGCAAGACAGAAGTGCCAAATGCCTTTAATCTAAGCACTCGGGAGGCAGAGGCAAGGGAATCTCTGAGTTCAAGGCCAGCCTGGTCTACAGAGTGAGTTTCAGGACAGCCAGGGCTACACAGAGAAACCCTGTGCCGGAAAAAAAATCTAAACCAACCCCTTCCTCCCTCCACTCCTCCACAAAAAAACCACAGAGCAGTCTCTATTATATACAAGGTTAGTTCATATTCACTTGAAAATAGCAGTTTTTATGTCTGAGAAGAGCACAAATACAAAGTCTGAATAGTATAAAGAAAAGAACCAGAACTGATACATTAAATAAAATTGTTTGGAAAGGGCTTGAGCTTTTAGATAAAAATAAATATGAAGATATCAGAACTAGTACACCAAACAAGCAAATTTCAGTTCAAACTCAGCCAAAATTATACTTAAACCTACACTTAAACCACTGGAGAATAGTAACAATACAAATATCTTCATGACTTTTTATCACCATAGGACACAATCTAACCATATGACTTACATAAACAAGACAAGTTGAACACAACAAAAAGGAAAAAATAATCTAGTTGTAATTCTCAGATGAATCAAGTTAGAATATATTGGATTTTAAGTGGTTGTAAATAATCTCAAAGGAATGAAAAAAATATGTTTACAATGCATGAAACTCTCAAGAAAAAAAAATGCAAACTCAGTAGAAAAACAGAAACAATGAAGAAAGCCTCAATGAACTGATAAAAGTGTTGACATTCTTCATGTGATGATCCTTCTGCTTCCATGATTGATTCAATTTAGTTCTAGCATAGAGAAGGATTGTATCCTATGGTGATATTAAGCTAAGAAGATACTTACATTCTGCTACTGTTCTCCAGTGGTTATAATTTTGTAATATTTGCTGAGTTTGAACAAACTGAAAATTACTTGTTTGGTGAACTAGTTCTGGTATATTCATATCCTTTTCTTATCAAAGCACAGCAATATATGCTCTTTAGAGAGAAGGACAAACCTTCCTTAGTATTTGAATCTGTAATACCTATTCCTTACAATGCCTGTCATGTACTAGTGTTCAAAATGTCTGTTATTTAAGTTGTCTAAAAACAAGATTTATAAGGAAGCAAATCAAACAATAGATGTTTATCTTATTGTATAAACAAAATTTCTGTTTTATTATACCTTATGAAAAATTCTGGCTATCCCTTTTGGTGCTTGCAAAGAGATTCAATGGATTAAATTATACGAGAATGACTATTCTTTTAGTATTGTACAATTTATTGACAACTACTATAGTCTTATTCCTGGGTCACTACAACACTATTACTTTATTTTAAAGGCAGGACTTATATATAATTTTTACTGTATCAATTCTGAATTACAATTTTCACTTTTTATATTTCATAGGTGTTGTTCAGCTGCAAATGATTCAATCTAAAATAATAATCTAAATTACTGCCTAATTTTTTAAAGTAGAGATACATATATGAGAATAAGTAGATATTTTTATTTCAATTCATCTGTCTAATATATGAAATGACAACATAAAAAAGTCTTCTCCATAAAATTTAACATACTGATATTTGATATGTTTAGAATAAAAACTTACTGCCATATTTAGGATAGCTGGTGAGTCAATATATAGTTTTTTGGTGCTAGAATTAACAATAATAAAATAATTCTAATAATTTTTGATATGTTATGAATATTTTTTTCTTGTTAGATTTTTGAAGTCTAGGCTTGCCTGGAACTCACTATGTAACTTAGGCTGGTTTCAAGTTTTAGCAATCTTTTTGCCTTGGTCACCCATGTTCTGAAATTACTGGTGCAAGCCATCATGCCTGGTTTGGATTTTTATTTATTTATTTATTTATTTATTTGGTTGGTTGGTTTGGTTTGGTTTTTCGAGACAGGGTTTCTCTGTGTAGCCTTTGCCTTGGTCACCCATGTTCTGAAATTACTGGTGCAAGCCATCATGCCTGGTTTGGATTTTTATTTATGTATTTATTTATTTATTTATTTATTTATTTATTTATTTATTTGGTTGGTTGGTTTGGTTTGGTTTTTCGAGACAGGGTTTCTCTGTGTAGCCCTGGCTGTCCTGGAACTCACTCTGTAGACCAGGCTGGCCTCAAACTCAGAAATCTGCCTTCCTCTGTTGCTGCCTCCCAAGTGCTGGGATTAAAGGTGTGCTCGACCACTGCCCAGCCGGTTTGGATTTTTTTTAACATTTGACTTTAAAGGTTGATTAAGGCTTGATAATTTCAAGGTAAAGGTTAGATAAACATAGCTCACACTACTTTCTATAAACTTCATTAGAACACCGAGTTTTATTTTCTCTATAAAAATATATTCCAAACATAATATAGGTCCCATAATTGAAGGGAGAATGCAACTGTAACTTACTCCTTGAGAATGAAGGTATTCAACTGTCTTGGTTATTACATACAGCACATTACTAGCTTCCTGCTCTGAGAAACATTTCTTTTTGAGAATTCGATCCAGAAGCTCTCCTCCTTTCATCAAATCCGTAACAAGGTAAACATATTTCCCATCATCAAAGACCTAAAAAGGAATGGGTTTTATAGTTTTATTACTTAGAATCATTATCCTAATTTCTGTAAGCTATATTTGCTTTGTTAGTACAACTTCTAAAACCAAAGTGCACATATAACTTCTTTCTTGTTAATGTAGTATAGACTGTACTACAGGATGAATTAGATAAATTATCTATTATGCAGTTCTGTAAGTTCATGTCATGAACTTTGATAATATGGAGTTTTTGAGGCTGAAGGTTAGAATTCTATGAAACCACAGAAATAAAAGAGTAGAATTCAGTGCTTTTCAAATAGCATGTATATTGTATTTCATTATATTACAAGTATTTCTTCAATAGCAATCATATTTGTGATAGTAAACATAGCATTTATTAGTTGATGAATATGGTATCCTAACATATGTTGAATTCAAATAGTGTATATTATAAGAAATAGATACAAGCATTCGTACTCGCCGGGCGTGGTCGCACATGCCTTTAATCCCAGCACTGGGGAGGCAGAGGCAGGCAGATTTCTGAGTTCGAGGCCAACCTGGTCTCCAAAGTGAGTTCCAGGACAGCCAGGACTACACAGAGAAACCCTGTCTCAAAAAACCACCACCACCAACAACAAAAAAAAGCATTTGTACTCAGTATGGGATTTATTTTTATATAAACTCAGAAGTATACTCACAAACACAGATTATATATATATATATATATATATATATATATATATATATATATATATATATATAACTGTTTAAATATAATGAATCATATTATATCATATTTCCCAAAGCAAATTGATCAAGATGATGGTTAATATTTTGAATATTTACAAAAATGAGCCTATTTCTAATGTAAAAGTCATCATTCACTGATACACATCAATGTATGTATTAAGATGTTTATTTTATACAGCTAGAGGCTAATACTATTTCATTCAAGGAATGATCCATGATTCTACAGCCTATTCTCTATAATCAAGGACGTAAATTTTCCAAAATAAATTTCCTTTATTATATAGGAGTAAGGAAAATGTTTCTAGTTGTAATATTGCTGAGTTAACTATTCAGAATATATTCAGATTAGTAGGATATACTTTTATCAACAATCATCGTTCCTTACTGAAATCCTTAAGAGAACATGTATAGAATTACTGGAGAAGGAAAACAGCAAATTGAGGTTTGAGGGCAAAGGTCTTGTCTATAACTTCATTAACTTAGTTGACAGATTTGAAATACTTACCTCCTTTAAAGAGATAATGTTGGGATGTTGTCCATAGCGCATCAGAATTTCAATTTCTTCTGAGGGGTCTCTCTTATTTTTATCAATAATCTAAGAAACAAATGGACAAAATTTTCAAAACAATCAACTGATTTTCTTTAAATAGAAATATTTTCCATTTATATCTATCTATCTCTAGCATTTTGTTAGTATTGTTTTGAGATGGATCGTACAATTTAGCCCAAGGTGTTATAGAACTCATTACATAGCCCAGTCTGGCCACTAATATATGACAAGCCCTATACTCAAATTACATGCATGTACCACCATGTCAACTTTCAACCAATTTAAACTATTAAAATTACTTAAGAATTTAAGAACATCATTCTCTAATTGTTTACATTTAAAAATTCCCTACAATAGATAAATTTGACAGAAAAACTTTAACTTAGACTATACTAAATGATAATATGCAATTTTTAAAGTTGCTTAATTTTCACATGCTATACTAAAGATTAATCAGAAAACAAAAAATAAGAAAATAATGCTGATATGTCAAAATGAAGCCTTGCAAAGAAGTTAAAAATGAAAACATTAAATCACAAACATGTTTCTCATCATATATCTCCTTGTTTCAGTAAACCTGTTTATGAACTAATTTATAATACAAATTATATCCAACAAAAATCAAGGCTCAGAAACAATACCTTGACTGCAAATTCCACGTTGGAAGCTGAATGTATGCATCGCTTGCAAACAGAATAAGAACCAATACCAATATCCTCTTTCAATTCATAAGTTTCACTAAATTGAGCAGCATTTCCATTTATCTGTTTATTAAAAAATAAACACTAATGAAAATGAAATAATTTCATACTTTCTCCATTTTTATCCTAAATAATCACATACCTTAAAAGTTAAATTTTTTAAAAAAAATCTAGAAACTTTATCCATATTTAAAAATTGCCTATATAAATTTTGAAAGAACTTTCTATACTGTAGGCTTTCTAAAACATCAAAACAATATGATAAACTGACTTATTTTTTAACTCCATCAATTTCTTGCCAAAAAAGACATATAACAAACATAAAGATCTTTAACTCAATTATACTGAGAAGTAAATGAAGTCATTAACAATTATCTTTTAACAACTACTAAACATCCATTATTAGTAAGTGAGATAAATACTTATCTTGAAACTGAACATTGTGGTGATACAGAACTTACCTGAACGATTGGTAATACATTTGAACTTGTAACAGGAGTGATTTTATATTCTTCTGCAATAGAAGTCGCAACAAAACTGAACCCTTTGAAGAGTTGATGAGCGTTTGCGCTGGCTGGCAAACCAGGAGAATCTAATATTTAAATAGTTATATTTTACTAGAATTACAGAGAATTATATGATTATAATATCAGCACAGTTTTTTTTAATGTATAGGAAACAAATATTACAGCCTGGCACACTATAAATATGACTCATACATTCTCTCCACTCTTTGTAGGCCTGCCTGTGTGTTATGTGGTCAATAATTTTTATTTCTTAGCTACTAAACTCTCACTAACCAACACATAGTAGGGATTAAATATTTCTTGAAGGAATATATGAAAATGATGTCACTAAAAGTCAATTAGATCAAATTCTAAACTGAGCCAGTCAGTGTCTGTTTCATGTCTTACCTTGTACCACTAACCAGAAAATTATCAGCTTGTCAAGAAATTTGCAAAACAAAGCACCCTTCCATCTTGTACCCTCCCCCATCCTTTAGTATTTCTCAATTACATATTGTAGTAATCCTATACACAGAATCTACATTTTCACAAAACCCAATCTAATTTTGTACAGTTTTAAAATTTTACTGAAGAAGTTTAATTTGTTAAGTAATTACTAAAAAAGTCTTAATTATAAACAAATATGTATTACCTTTAGGTGTTTTGGCAGTAAATTCAGGATCAAAACAGAAAGTATCATCTGGTTTTCCAGAAGCAGGTCTGAAAGGAGGCTGAACTTCTCTTTTATATAGTTTCTAGAGGTAATGAAGTAGTGAAAAATCATTTAACATTTAGTACATGTTGGGCATTCCTAATACAACATCTAAAATTCAAATAATTTAACATCTAAAACATTTAGAAAGACAATATAAGTATAATAGTTATAGTCAAAACACAGGCACAGTAAATATAGTGTATGAAATTATCTTCAAACGATATGAATAAGGCATATATTAAACACAAAGCATTTCATATTACTTGAGTTATATCCTCAAATTTATTCACTTCATACCATGTATATACATGCACTCATACATACCCCCACACACAAAAATCCAAAACCCCCAAAATCTTAAACTTTTGGGATGCGCAACCTGTACTTGATAAGCGAAAATGTCACATAAGATTGACAATATAGCAGCAGATTAGAAATAGATACATAGGTTTCAGATAATTGTTAACCAAATTCTACATTTCAGAGGTAATGTCCAAAGTCTAATGAATCCAGAGAACATATATGATATCATATAGTGATGTCACAGCTTTCAATATAAAGGAGTAAAGATGTTTAGCTCTGAATATTGAAATAAATTATCTCTAGAGCTATGAGCATCCAAAGCATATCCCAATGTAACTAACCATTCTGAAATAACTACCAAAATCAATGGATTGTTTTTATGAATACTTCATCCAAAGTAGTTTATTTCCGTAAGATACATTAAATATGCTCTTTGTACTTAATGATCTAAGTTCCTAAACTGTGCATGTTTAAAAAGCACAGATGGGTAAGCAAGATTGCAGTTGAATAAGATGCTCTTACAATCTGTGTCTATAAACACACCAAGTGGAACAGACATCCACTTATCAAACTAGTTTCTACAGAGTTAAGGAAATCAAACTAGTGACCACAGTGCCTTATTTTAGTGTTATAAAAGAAAGATTCATTGGGGAGAATGGCAGGAAGGAAAACTGCATGCTGTTTCCAACAAATCCATTTCACCATTAACAACCTGCATACAGTGACAGTCAAGTCCATACCAACTGAATTTAAAGTAAAGTGTGAGTGGCTATACATCAGATAAAATAGAGTTGAAGTCATTAGCATTAAAAATAAACAAGGTCATTATATTATATTATGAGAAAGATGTCAAGTCAGCAAGAAAAACAGACACATCTAAATGTATACGATACCAAATATTAAAGAGAGACAAAGATCTAAAGAGAGACAAAGGCTCAACTGAACAGTAACAGCCTGGAAGGTTAACACTCTACTTAACCAACAAAGACAGCAAGGTTAAAACATTTCCTATACCAACTGGTCCAAACATATATCTACCAAAAATTCCACTTAATCGTTTCTCAGAAGCCCCCTGAACATTCTCCAAGACAGACAACAAATCAATCCTCAATGAATTTGGAAGCACTAAAAACCTATCAAGTATATTTTTATTATAGTATAATAAACTGGAAACCAGTGAAAAGAAAAAATTTGGAAAGTATGTAAATACAAGGTAATCAAACATTCTATGTTTCAACAACTAATGAAGTGAGAGAGGAGAAAAAAAAACCAAGAATTTGGAAAATCAGAAACTAATGGTTGAAACAAGTAATAAAAGTAATACCTATAATGGCTATACTTATAAATCTGGGTATATAAATTAAAATCTTTATAGCAGAATTTCTCAAAGTTTCTATTTAATATTATGCCCAATGTTAAGAAAGTAGCCACAGTAAATTTTTTCCTTAAATTTAATTTGTTCATATATATACACATACATACATACATACATACATACATACATACATACATACATACAATGAACAATCTAAACTTTAATAATACCTGGGTTTATTATTATTACCTAGAAGAATCTCTTACAGCCCCACTGACTTTTCCCTTTCTCCACCTTTCCCCATCTAGAGAGTGGAAGTATAGCATTTATCTTATTTAACAGAACAACTGACGAGCAAAACTTATTATTTCAATATATCTACTACTTCAAAGTATTGCCATTCCATATGACACCTATTCGCAAAAATGCCAGATTTAATATAAAATAAATGGATTTTGCTCTGTAACACCTTTGATTTTAAAGTTTTGCCCATTTCAATATCATTTATTTACCAACAAGCTAATATTCAACTTACGTTCCAGTCAATGGAAGCGAAAAAAGCATGTCTTTTGACTTCTTCAACTCCTTCTGACCCTATAATATGGAAATAAATTTTAATGGCTTAAATTTTAATTTTAATATCTAATGTTGCTAGTTGACTTCTAAGCTATTAGATATAAGTATGACTATACATTTTCTCTAGATTCCTTATAGTGAAGTTATCTATAATTTATTGTCTGGTATTGTATTAATTTTTCCTTATCTACTATTAATTTAAAAATACTGATGGATAAACTAAACTGTATAAAACAAGATGAACACCAAATACTAAAATGCCTCCTAACAAATACAATTTCTATTTAATATAACATTAACTTAACTTTTTTCACAATTCAATTCAAACCTCATATTCATACACTAGGTTAAACTACAAAGAACAAATAAATTATAAGGTTAATACAAGGGCATAGACCATAGTATATAGGAAAAGGTTCCTGAAAATTGGTCAAATATTGAGGAGTTTTGACAATATAACTTTTAAGTATACTAGGAGAACAAAATAATCACTCTCAAATATCTAAAAGGATTATCAATACAGGTAAACTCTGCACGTTGTTCAAAAGAGAACCCTATATTGTACATTAATTACATGTTCAACAAACCTTTTCATTGACTAGACTATTCCATGATTTAATCATAATATTTTATGTAGAATACTACAAATTCATAATATAAAGCATAAATAAGCAACAACCATAAATGAATTTAAACTGGAAGATATAAAGACACAGTCATTTAGCTAGTATATGTAGTATATTGCTATAAAGGTTAAAAAGATAAAAATAAATACCCAGTCTATTGGCTGGATTCCTTTTAAATAACATCCTTAATAGACTTTGTGCTTCAGCACTAAGGAATTGGGGCATTCCAAGTTTTGCTCTGAAAAACAATGGAAAAATTTTCACTTAAATCTAGACAATATAAGCCAATAAATCTGAAAGCGAATTTAAAAGTTGTAATAAGTCTCCTATATGTTAGAAGAAAAAAAGATAGTAAAAACAGTTTAAGTCTTTATTGAAAATCACATTAAGATTTCAATACTAGAAGCAAGAATTTTTTTTCTCTAAATTGAACAGTGTTTCTACTTACTTCAGTATCATATTCATGGTCTCATTTCTATCTTTCCCTTGAAATGGCAAAGTGCCAGTAAGCATTTCAAACTAGAAAAAAAAATAACATAATTTATTATAACTTAGAACATATAATTAAATTTGACAACACTTTTGGTACATGATTATTCAATCATGCAGAATTCAGTTGACGGTGGTTCTAAAGACAATCAGAAATTAGGTCACTTAAAGAAGATTCTATGTATATCTCTATCTATGTAGAGTTCGACAGAGTTGAACTGCAGCAGATGAAACCAACCACTTTTACTTTAGTTCTGACATGTCTTACTTCTCAAACTAAATGTAATCTGAAAATAAGTAATCTGTCTTATACACAAAGATACATGTTTAAGGCAAGTAATAATGGAAAAAAATATATAAAGTATCTGGGATTTACACATATCAAGAAAAAATTTAAAAGTAACCATTCTAAATCCCTTCTAACAAGAAGACAAGTAAAAAATAAAATTAAGAAACAGAAACCCAAAATTAGAAGTAAGGCTAGGGGTGGTGGTGCATTCCTGTAATTTCATTTATTTTAGAATATGAAGCCAAAGAATTACATGTTCAATGTCTGTCTGAGCTACATAGTCAGTTTAAGAAATGTTGGATACCTTAGTAGAAACTGACGTCAAAGTATTTTTTAATAGGCCTTGGGACACAGCTCAGTGGTAGAACAAGTTGTTAGTATATACAAGAACTTTAAAAATAATGGTACACTACTATATAAAAGAAAATGTAAACATTTGCACAGAGTAAAGACAATATCTTAGAATAGGGATTTAACTGAGAATGACAAGATAAAATAACATGTACCATTATTTTTTAAAAGACTAGGTCTAAGTGTGAGAACTCTGCTGTATGGTAGAACACTTGTCTAGTTTGTCCTAAGTTAAATGCTTAGTAACTTAAAAAAAGATGATAAAAGAAAAGAAAGAAAAAAGAAAAAGGAAGAAAAGAAACAGATAAAGGACAGAAGAGAGGGAGGGAGGGAAGCAGGGAGGGAGAAAGGGAAGAAGTCCTAAATTAAAGATCTTACTAGTTCATTAAATCTTTATAAGGGGGGTGGGGAAGTGGTTTAGTGGGTAAAGTGTTTGCCACACAGTTTAGATAAAATCTGGGTATGACATGAATGCTTAACCACAATACTACAGGAACAGAAACAAGTAGATCTCCAATTACGCCTCTGGAGGTTGCGAGTCAGTCTAGCTAAATGGTTTGAGCTCAGGAACAATAAAAGGCTCTCTCTTAAAAATAAAATGAAATTCAACTACAAGTTGTCAACTTTGGGTCTGTTCTCCCCTATCCTGCATACACACATGAACAAGCGTATGTACACACACACAAAAACAATACTACTAATAATTATATTTCAAAATAAGACTTACTACTAGCTTTGGCATCAGTTCTGTATTCGTTTAAGCTGAACTCATAACATTAACTAGCTTATGCACAAATCTCTTGTACCATGATAACATCAAATCTACTGCTCCAACCTCATCTTCTCTTAAGCAGTATTTTTTATGCAAATCTATAGTAATAGTTTGTATGATAGTAGACACAGAAAAAAAAATGGAGGGACTGCATCTAAGTCCTACCTCCTCACAAAGAAATTATGGTAGGTGTTGCCCCTCCTTCTCCATGTTGCATAATCTTTTAAAAGTCTGCAAAGGATTCCAGTTATTTCATTAGTGTCCTTTCCACTACATGCTGCCTATGCCTGTGCTACATGTTAATGCATTATTTCCCTACCAGGTACCATTAGTATTTCTACCAGTATAGCTTTTCTATTAATCTACTATCTTTCACACCACTAAGTTCACATATTTTAGAGGAATCTTTACCTTTAAACCATCTCCTCCATTTTCTCTGTCATTTATTCAGCTACTAGGGTTAATCATATGTTATCTGAAATGCCTTCAAGTTTTCCTTTTTAGTAAACTCTAACCTTATGACAATCTTGAAAGATTTTTTTCCTGTTTCTAGACATTTTATCCCTCTAATTTCCATCCATTTATATAATGATGTGAAGGTTAATCTTCCTAACATATAACCTTTCTTTACCATCCTGATTCAGACTACAATAGTTTAAAAATACCAAGAGAATCACCTGGAAAAGTTTATAGGTTTATAGCTACACTATATTTTTGCCCTTGTTCTTGACTTCTCTAATCAAACTGGTGTCCAAAAATTTGCTAATATGATCACAATAGTCAGTTTTCTTGACAAACTGTGAAACTTTATTGATCAGAGCTTAAGTTCCACCTCTTCAATCTACATTGACTTTAAATGAATCTTCCTCAAACTTTAAGTTATTTTTGGATAGTTTTCTTAGCTATTTAAATTGTTTCTCCAAAGAAACACATGGTGGAACTTGTGGTTCTAGCTGTATATGTAGCAGAGGATGGCCTAGTCGGTCATCAATGGGAGGAGAGGCCCTAGGTCCTGTGAAGGTTCTATGCCCCAGTATAGGGGAATGCCAAGAGCAGGAATGGGAGTAGGAGGGTTGGGGAACAGGGGGAGGGGGGAAAGGATAGGGGATTTGGGGAGGGGAAAGTAGGAAAGGAGATAACATTTGAAATGTAAATAAAGAAAATATCTAATAAAAATTGTTTCTCCAGCCTTAGTTTATGTGTTTGCTAATTGGGGAAAATGCTATAATGTATTAGTAGTTGTAATTAAATTAAGTACTGCCTTCCCCAAATACCTCCTTTAAAAAGACATTTAGTATATAGCAATGTCATGTAATTTTCCATGATATATGGGAAAAATGGATAATTAGATCTTACAGGAAAATTACTGTGATTCAATAACCACTTATCACCAGTATTTAGTATTTATATAAATGCCACTTCAGTAGTTACTGAGATAAAAAATACAATACAACAGCTATGGAACAATTGGATAAATATGATGAAGGTGATAAATTATGTGATACCTATGATAAATTCTGTGATACCTAATAATATAGCATATATGTGTTGGTTCAAATTAAGACTCACCTAAAACTTTTCTAAATCTCAGATATGAATAGCTTATATAAGAGTCTTGCTATTGACCTTTTCAGCAGCAACATTAAAAGGAGGACATTAAAACCTTAGCCCTTGTTTAGTTGCTTGCTAATCACCACAGTGCAAACATTAGTTATGAATGATCAGAAGAAACCTTTCCTGAGTTGACCCCAAAACTTAAAAACAAATCCTCAATAGTATTATCCATGTATTGACATAATTAAGGAACATAATACAACTTACCATAAGTACACCATATGACCACCAATCAGCACTCTGAGAATGGCCTCGTCTATTTACTACTTCAGGGGCCATATATTCTACAGTACCACAAAATGAATAGGCCTTCTTTTCTTGATCCACTGACTCTTTGCTAAGCCCAAAATCTGTAAGTGTTACAAAAAACGTAGCTGAAAATCTCAGAAAATAGGAAATATGAAAAACAAAGCAATGAATTAAAACAATTTATATTAGCCTAAATTACTCTTGATGTAGCTAATTTGACAAAATAACAGAAATCAATTTATATTTCAAGATGAAGCTCTTTAAGAGCATTTAAAACTGTTCAGCCAATCCTCTCCCTCACAATATATCTTATCAGGTCTATCGCAATTCTGAGGGATTAAATATTTAACCAAAGCTATCATATATAGTGAGGTTATCGCAAAAGCCTGTCCATGGGTTATGTTCTTCTAGCTGGGCTGCCTTGTCTGGCATCAGTGGGAGAGGAAGCACCTAGCCTCACAGAGAATTGATGTGCTAGGGTGGGAGATACCCAAAGGGACCCCTACCCTCTCACAGAATGTACAGTGATTAAGTAAAAAATTAAATTAAATTTAAAAAAAAGTGTGGCCCTTAGTAAGTCAACCACTCTCCAGTGGAAAATAACACATCCAAGAATCTTATTTGTTCAGTACAAATTAGTCTTGAAGAATGTATTTTTAGAAAGGGAATAAAATTGATTATGTAATGATGTATGCATGGACCCAGGAAAAGCCGGGGGAAGAGGGTGAATAGGATAAAAAAAAAAAAAAAACAAAAAACATGAAATTCTCAAAAAATAAAAAACCTAATCATTTTTAAATATATTAATAAAATAAAAAAATAGGACCAGAAAAATATCTTTATCATTATCTAATCTATAACATTATCATTATCTAATGATAGGTCTGTATTTAGAACATAAAAATTAAAGATTAACAAGGAAACAATCCAGTTTTTACAAGTATTCAAAAGATCTGAACAAACTCTTTTGAAAAGACATAAATATAAGGAAAATGGCAGTATCATTAGTGACTAACAACAACAAAAAAACCACGTTGAGATGTATGCCTATTAGAATAGCTAAAATGGCTATACACATTCAGTAGGTTTGGAAAATGTGTAACCACTTTGGAAAATAATCTGGAAGATTCTTATTAAGTATGTATTTACCATAGAAGCAAGCAATGATTTTCTTGACAATTTACTGATATAAATTAAATATTACGTTCATTCCAAAACTTAGTTAATATAATTTTATTAATCTTTACCCAAAACATCAAAAAGTATCCCTTAAATGCAAAAGATAAAAATACTGAGATACCACCATAAATAACTCAAACAAATCAGTGGCCTTTCTCTACTCAAAGGATAAACAGGCTGAGAAAGAGATTAGGGAAACAACATCCTTCACAATAGTAACAAATAATATATCTTGGTGTGACTAAGCAAGTGAAAGATCTGTATGACAAAAGCTTCAAGTCTCTGAAGAAAGAATTCGAAGATCTCAGAAGATGGAAAGATCTCCCATACTCATGTATTGGTAGGATTAATATAGCAAAAACAGCTATCTTGTCGAAAGCAATCAGTAGATTCATTGCAATCCCCATCAAAATTCCAACTCATATCTTCACAGAGTTAGACATAGCAATTCTCAAATTCATTTGGAATAACAAAATCCAATTTGAAAATACAAGTAAATAATTAAGATGAAAACAAACCAGTAATACATATAACGGTATGGATGCATTTCAAATGCACTATCCTAAGACAAATGAACCCACACTTAAGAGGCTTTATACTGTGTGTGCACGTTTATATTACATGGAGGAAAACAAAACTGTAGGAATAGGACTAGGAGAATGGTTGGCAGTTAGCCTAAAGTCTATGGAAGACTGTAAATAGGAGATTTGGGGGATCTTAGTAGTTTTAGTGGTACTATTCAATAATTATGATATAAATTTCTTCCTCTATAGTTTTTCATCCCTCCCTTTATATAAATCACCACTGGATTTTTGTCTCATGAATGTATTAGTATGCTAATATAATCAAGATAAATGATGCCATCTAACTACTAGACGTGTGTCATTCATAGCAATTTCAGTATCCAGAAAATCTTATGCTCCACCTAGTGATCCCTCTCTACTGCCCACTCCCTCATTCCATGGAGAACATGGATCTTTTCTCCTTCCCCAGAAGCTCTGCTTCCACAGTATGCCATGTTGGAAACATGGTGTGTGGCCTTTCCTGGGTCTCCTTTCAATTCAGTAACAGATGTTTAAGGTTCCTCCATGCATTATAATCACTTCATATTGAATTTCTTTTTAAATTTTCATTTCCTTTAAATTTTTAATTGCCATAAAATATTTATTGACAGGTTATGGTAGTAAATTTGATAGTATGTAGTAGGCAATGATTAAATTACAGTAATTAGCATTTTCATTTCCTCAAATACTTTTCATGTTAGGAATCTTCAAATTTTTTTAGAGAAATTTTGAAATATGTACTTAAATTGAATGCTATAGGATATTAAAATGACTTCCTCCCATCTATAAAAAAGGAAAATAAAAATAAGTCTATCACAAGGCCCCCAATGGAGGAACTAGAGAAAGTACCCAAGGAGCTGAAGGGGGAATGCAACCTTATAGGTGGAACAACAATATGAACTAACCAGTACCCCCAGAGCTCGAGTCTCTAGCTGCATATGTAGCAGAAGATGGCCTAATCAGCCATCATTGGGAAGAGAGGCCCCTTGGTCTTGCAAACTTTATATG
>NC_034613.1:96373873-96509130 GCF_900095145.1 Mus pahari
CTGTCCTGGAACTCACTTTGTAGACCAGGCTAGCCTCGAACTCAGAAATCCGCCTGCCTCTGCCTCCCGAGTGCTGGGATTAAAGGCCTACGCCACCAGGCCCGGCTGTATCCATTTTCTTAACATACTTATAATACTACATTAAAACAGGGGAAGGCCAGGGCCAAGTAGTGGGAGTGGGTGGGTAGGGGAGCAGGGGCGGGGGGGTATAGGGAACTTTCGGGATAGCATTTGAAATGTAAACAAAGAAAATAATAATAAATAAAAAATGGGAAAAATGAGATCAGTGGAATATATGGTCTACAGAAGATGAAAAAAGCCCAGGCATGCCTATAATTGCAGCACTTAGAAGACAAAGGCAGCAATACTTCAACTTCCTGTCTCAAAATCTAAGAAAGAGATAGAATAAGATATATTTAAAGTATTTAAATGTATGTACACTTACTGATATTTACTTCAGTTTACAAGGTAATAGCTTTATTCTTTATTTTTACATTGATATATTATATCCCTTAATTTAAAGTGACTTACTTTAAACTATAGCAGTCCAAATATTTCTGTAAAAAAACCTCTTAAGTTCTTTGATTATAGCTTTCTAAAACTTAAATATAGAATTTACTATGTCCTGAAATCATATGTAGCTTTCTAAGATTAAGCCACTCAATAAAATATCCTTGTCACCTACCCAAATTATTGAGAAATTAATGATTCTATCATTTAATTGCCCAGTAGGCCATCATATGGAAATTACACATAGCTTGTTTATTTATTAATTTATTTAAAATATTAAGGTCATTTCCAGATTTGAGCTATTATAAAAATATGCTTCGAAGTGCAAAGATTGAATGGTTCCATAAAACTAGATTATAGAACACTCTTAAAAGAAAAAAAAATATAAGAATGTAGAACAACAGGCTGCTGAGAAGTTAGGGGAAGGTAAAAGGAGGTTATTGCATTTTTTCCAGATGTAACACATACTTAATTATTTTAGTCTAGAATAAAACTAAAATCTATTATCTTTGCCTAAAGTATTTTTAAATTATGATAGTGCCTCTACTGTAGAATTTTTAAATGTACTCAATACATGGAAGCTATATAACCTTTAAATTAATCATGGTCAACTAACTACAAAAAAAGCATCACAAATGAAGACTAAAAATGATAGCAGGCATAGAAAGATATGAACTAAAATGATAAGAAATAATTACATATGAGCTTAGTAGTATATAAGAAAACTTAAATACCTGTTAACTTGATATGTCCTATTTCGTCAAGGAGGATGCTGTAAATCAAAATTCATATTCAATATTTGAAACAAAATACATAAAAGCATAAATATAAAATTAGGCAGTATTTAACACACTGGAAAATTTTCAATTATTAATTTAAAATAAAGTGTATTATCAAGATTTTGTACAAGTAAATTCTATGAAACTGTATCATTCATATAACTCACATTCATATAACTTATAAAAGCTTAATGATATCTAAATACATTTCAGTTCAAGAAGATATATATATATATATATATATATATATATATATATATATATACACACACACATATCTATAGGCACACATATATACATATATTTTATAGTATATATGGGTAGGGAGACAGGATGGCTTAGCAGATGGGCCCTTGATATCAAGATTGACAAACTAGGTTTGCTATCTGGGGCCCATATAATAGAAGGAGAGAACTGACCCCTACAAATTGTCCTCTGACCTCCATATATATGTCATAGCATATGCATGTACATAATTACACATAGAAGCACACACAGTAAACCAATATATTTAAAATCTTTAAAGCCAATATAGATAGCTTGGATACAAATGGAGAATAAAGCTTTACTTCTCTGGCTTCAGGTCTCTATACACAATTCCTAGTCGATGCAGATGATCCAAAGCCAGGGCCAATTCTGCAAGGTAGAATTTCACATCTTCCTCCGTAAAAAGAACCTAAAATATAATAATAATAATATATCATTGATATTTCTTCTATATTATGTACTTTTTAATTTACTTCTTTAAAAATTCAGTAGACAGACAAATCTGGGCAAATTATAAGAAAATAGGCATAGTTAAATCTTGTGATTGGTACAACCATTTATATAGCAGAGAACTTTTCTTTTTTGTTTTTTATTTACTAATCATTTTATTTGTTTACATTTCAAATGTTATCCCCCATCCTGGTTTCCCCTTACCGAACCCCTCACTCCACCCCTCCCCTTTGCCTCTAAAAGGGTACTCTAACACCCACCCACCCACTCCCGCCTCATCCCTCTAGCATCCCCAGAGAACTTTTCTAGATAAATGATATTAGTGTCTAGAGAAAATTCTTCTTTACAAATATTAGCAATTTAAACATAATTCTTCCAGAAACACATGTTGCTTGTATACCATCTTAGATTAAATGCATTTCAACAAATTTGGGTTTTTAATGAGTCTCAAAACATCAGTATTAATTTTGATATACAGCATTGGCATAGTGACTATACTCAGTCAGGGTAATTGACGTATTAGGGATATTCTTTTTCAACATGTGTACTTCCACTGTTTCTACTATTCTCTCCTTTACCAACTAGTAGCACTTCTCAGGAATTTCACCTTTTAGATCCACTAATTCAAAATTTCTAATCTACCATAAGTTGTGAAATTAATAACCCTTAAGTTAGAATTTTAAGCGTACATCTGACCTAAACGGGATCCGACTCTTCTCACCTGTAAGTAAAGTTTACGGATTTAATAGCACTGGATATCTCAATCTTTGTGTGTAGGGGAATAAAGATGTTAAAACAAAGTAAAAAGCATATGGAATTTAAAATCAGAATTAAAGGTTTAGCATCAGACATGTTATTTAACCCTCAGGACCTGAGTTTTTAATCTTTAAAACACAACCGGTAGCTACAATATTTAACTAGGAACATTGTTCTAAGAATGACATTCATTTAAATGGACCTAAATGTACAACTATATCTAAATATTAGTACAGGGTTATATCAAAATTCACTCATAGTTGAGTATTTAATCTATATACACATTTGCAAACTACTCAACCATTACACATAAATTTTAGAATTATCAAGGGTTTTCAGATTGACCAAAACAGGTTTTTCTAGAATTCTTCTGCTTTCAATACTGAAATCTGGCTTATTTGGAAGGCTCAAATTTGAATAATATACCACATGGTTAAATTTGCCCACTTAGACTACAGTCACTGTATTTCACAATGCAGATTCATGCTACTAGTAAAACAGAAGGAAACAGAGTTAATATTACTTGTTATCTATGTTTCAGGGATATTTCTTTGAATATTTTTAATTATTTTATTAGATATTTTCTTCATTTACATTTCAAATGCTATCCTAAAAGTCCCCTATACCCTCCCCCAACCCTGCTCCCTTACCCACTCCCACTTCTTGGCCCTGGCGTTCCCGTGTTTTTTGAATATTCAAATAATCAAAGTATAAAAAAATTATCTTCAAATTATTAAGAATAAAAGTACTTTTTACTCATTTAACTTCTGTGGTAGAAAAATCAAAGGGTCGCTGAAATCCAATATATGACAGAACTCTAAGTATCATTTAGGTTACTTACACATTATGTCAAACATACAGTCTTATCCTGATGTTGTCTTTGTAGAAAGCCTCACACAAATAAGAAACCTACTAAAAAGTAATTATGTACCAGACGCAATTATGTGCCAGAACTATGTATTCTTTCCTTTGTTACAGTCTTCCAAAAACTCTATACTATGCCATTATCAACATCTTACATATGTGGACAATGAGATTAAGAGCAACTAAGTAACTTGCTCAAAGTAAAAACTAGTAAGTAGGAAACATAGGATATGAATTAAGGAATACTTGTCCCTAAAATATGACCTTTTCCCCAGAAGCCACTTGCATCTCACTTATAGTATATTTCCCTCTTATTTTAGGCTCATGGCTAATAATGATTTCAAATTTTCTAACTCCTACTTATAACCCACCTTAAAAGAAAAAGTCACCTAAGGTTCCAATAAAAGGAAAAACATTATTAGCATATGGCTTAATAATGTGTATATGGGATTGTATACATTAAGATACTCAAATCGATACTACATATATTATATAGAAAACTCCTGTTTCCAGTTAATGTTATATCATAAGCATACTACCATATATTTCAAATATGTTTATGATCATTATTAAATTAATGCATACTAATCCTATCAGCTCACTATGATTTACCAAATGTTCTCATTCTGAACAATTATGTTATTTCTAATATTTACTCCTATGAATATTCTTATGTATGCACACATCTTTATATTTTACCAGGATGAATAATAAAACGTAATAAAACGGTAAATATTGGATCAAGAAACATAGTCTAGATTCCTGACATATACAATAAAATTACTTTGCAATAAGGTTACAATAGCTTGCATGCCCATCGGCAATTCTTGAATATATTAGCCATATGACATCTGTAACAGAACCAAATTATCCTTCAATGAAATTTTAATTTGATATAAAAAGAGTATCAAATTTGTTTTAATTTAAATATATTCATAGACCAAGGAGTTTTTCATACCTTGTGGTCTTTCCATTTTTCATGAAGTATCAGCAATTTGTTGTCTACTTTCCATTAACCTACTGTTTTGTTCAGTAGGTATAAGCCCTTAAACTATTAAGAAATCATGTCTTGCTGAGGTCCTGAGTTCAATTTCCAGCAACATGGTGGCTCACAACCATCTCTGCTGGGATTTGAAGCCTTCTTCTGGCATGAAGGTGTACATGCTGATAAGAGCACTTATACATAAAATAAATAAATAAATCTTAAGAATGTCTTTATCACATTAATTTCCAGTGCTTTTCAAATATGTGCTGGTTTCATAAGTAGTTCTTAATTTTATATAGTCAAATTTATTTTATCTGTTTCTTTTTCCCTTTATTACTTTAAAGCTTACTAAATGTCCACTCACTGATAAAAAACTAAATACACAGAGACACTTTATCTTAGGATATAGTGATTACTTCTAAGATACAGTTCTATTATATAGGTAAAATTCACTTGGTGTGTGGTACAGATAGTTATTTATATTATTTTTGAAATATCTAGCTAAATTCTCATAAACTGTTTTCATTGAACAATTTCTTTTCCAAAATATATGATTCATCTTTTAATCATAATCTCATGTTTATATATACATATATATGTATATATGTGTATAATATATATATTATATATATTTTTTCATGGCTTATACAATATGTTCTTGATCCTATGTTTAAAGTATAAATTTTGCTTACAGAAACTTTCTAATAGATTAAAAAACAGTTATGGTGGAACACACCTATAATTCTAGCACTTAGGATGCTGAAGTAGGAGAGAGTTTTTGTTAAAGGACAGCTTGGCTCTAATAGCTAGACTCAGTCTCAAAAAAAAAAATCAAATGACTAAAAAGTAAATTTTAAGAAAAGTACACATCACACGACATTTTTGGCAGGTATTTCCTTATCTAGATAATTTGTGAAATTATACTATAAATTTTAAACACACAGATTTCTATTGAGATTTTGTCTGGAATTTTATTAAACTAGTAAATGAAGTTTTCAAAATATGTTAGCTTTACAATAATAAATTGAAGATATTTTCTCTTTTTTGTATTGGAAATACAATTTTATTTTCAAACTTTCTTTACAAACATATAATTCTATATCTATGACAAATTGCTGAGATACACATCTTTATTTTATAGATAAGAAAAATAAGTTCCAGAAAGAAGATATATCCTCTATTATAGAGTCAGACATGGCAGAAACTCAAAAAGATGCTATCATTATGAAGAGAAAAGATATTTTCTTGATATTAGCAAAAAAGAAAGTTCTGGGTCAAAATTGCATGTGTTTACATATGAATTTACTTGAGTATGTGTGTCTGTGTGTATTTTCAGAAAAAAATTGAGGCAGGTATTTTTATATTTTAATTTAAGGAACAAACATAAAAATTCTTAATACATACTAAAATGAATTTTAAAAGTCTATTTCTAAGGCACAAATAATTCTTCAGTTTGGATTATTCAACTTTTTATTCACAAGTGAAGTATAACCAACAATCAACTACTTATAAAAAGCTGCCTATAGAATTAATCACTGAATCAGTTTTTTAATGTCTATTCAATAAATAAACTAATTTATTGTCTTTTGGGAAATGCATTTAAAATGCTTGCTCTTACCTAATATTCCAGACTTAGGAATGAAAACTTACTGACTGCATCTCTGTGCTAGTATGAGTTTAGATAGTCCCACATCGAGAATGGAGGTCTGAAGAGTTTAAAAGAAAATTAGAAATGACTACAGGTAAGAATTTTTCATAAACATTTGTGACAATTTATAATCTAACGTAAGAAATAATGAATGCTGGAGCCTTGATATACCATTGTCCCTCTATAAGTTTCTTTAAAATTTTCCCTTGGATGAGGGTCATAGACAGACCCTATTACATACTAAATTATGTCCTATAGTACAAAATATATGGTCATGCATGCCAAGTTCTGCACTGGAGGTATACAGATATAAGCCAGAGACCTCAGCCACTTAAGCACTGACTAGCATGTCATAGATACATTGTTCCTTTATCACAAGTCCTAGAGCTCTGGGGATCAATGGTAGCTCTCAGATACTCAACATTATAAATTCTGGAAGTTGGATGCTGAACTACAGTCATCCAATTAAAACTTTGCTAAGAGATGATCATTTCAAGACAAAATAAAATGGACAAATACAGAAGCTATTCTCCTGCCTGAAACATTCAAAACACAGGACAAAATATATGGAATGATATTTCTCAAGACACTGGACATCTAGTAACAAAAGACAGTGAAATACTGAGATATGAGTAACAAATGTGGTATGTCCTATGATTGTACTAGCTTACTACTTGGAGCGTTTCCAAGTAGTAGTACAGGGAGATCAAACTGAATTGGAGCTCAGAGGTTTTCTGAAGTAATGAGTTAGAGCCAACAGTCTTGGAGAAGAATTCAGAGTACCAAAGCAAAGGAAACTTCAGAATGACCTTTCAAGATATGTAAACAGTTCCAAGTATATAGATGGAGTGCATAGTACATGTGAAGGAGGACACTGCTGAGTCAGGAAAAGAATTAAGAAAACAATCCTTGCAACTCACATTGAACCATGAATAGCTGCTGTTATCTTCAACTAGAGCAGAAAACATCACACACATAGTTGGAATAACCAGAAGGACTTTGCTTTAATAGCAGATCAAAATTAATCCTAATTAAATGTTCAAGTCCACTCTAACAAATTTTAAAGGAAGACATGAAAAGATAAAACTATTTCTATATTTTCAAGCAAGCATCAGTGTATTTCCAGAAGCACAAAAATATTCATCATCTAGTCCATTAAATTTCACTAGGACTGCCCAGATATAAGGAATTCTCAATTATGGATCAATAGAAACTACCTGAGCTCAACAGAAACTACAGTCTTAAAGGATTAAAAGAACTCAATAAGCTCAAGATAAAGGACGTGCCTTATTTAGAAAGCAAGATAATAAATCATAATTCCAAGGATGCGATTTAGAGTAATTAGGAAAGGTTGTCATTTGAGAAGAGAGAAAAATTAACCCCATACTAAATGTTGCCCTAGTCCTAAGTGAAAAAGCTGAAATAAAAGACCCAGAGTTGAGGGGCACAGGTAAAGTAGACAGTGGGTCCCTACCATATGAAGAGGCTCAGGGTTTGTTTCTCCAGCACTAAAGATAAAAAGAGCCTATATGATCAAAATAACAAAGCATTTATCATGCAAGTGAAATTCATAGTATCTAGCTACCATCCAATACAAAGCCATAACTATGAAGTAGTGTACACCTTTAACCCCAGCATGGTGAAGGCTGCAATGGAAAGCCTTGATTCACATCAGTCCACAATAGTATCTACTAGTTCTAGAAAAACAAAGGAAGGATGGAAAGGAGGAAAGAAGGAGGGGGAAGGAGGGAGGGCAGGAGGAAGGGAAGGAAGGAGAAAAGAAAAACCTTGCAAGTAGGAAGCCACTGAGCTAGAAAATAAGTCATAAAAATATTATTATGAATATAACAAGTGGTATTAAGACCATATGTTCCTGACCCCAAGTTAAAAATTCATATTATAAAACTTAACAGAAATACAAAATAACAAAATAAGATATTCGTTAATACTACCAAGTTAGCAGCAGAACCAAAAATTAAACTGTAATTATTATTGTTAATTGATTACAATATAAGTGAGATAGATGGTAGGCTTAAAGACTACCATATCAAAATATACAATCATATATTAAATGTAATAAGTCTAGTACCGCACTTAAAAAAAAACACATTTTCAAATTGGAAATATAATCAAGGATGCCATAAGTACTTCTTAATTGCTACAAGTAAAACTACAATTAAGGGGCTGGTGAGATGGCTCAGCGGGAAAGAGCACCTGACTGCTCTTCCGAAGGTCCAGAGTTCAAATCCCAGCAACCACATGGTGGCTCATAACCAACCGTAACAAGATCTGACTCCCTCTTCTGGAGTGTCTGAAGACAGCCACAGTGTACTTACATATACTAAATAAATAAAATCTTTAAAAAAACCCTACAATTAAAATGAAGACACAAAAAAGGTTATACTGAGCTAATGCCGCTTTTTAAAAAGAGTAATCAAACTTCCAAAGTAAATCTTTTTAAAAAGAGTAATCAAACTTCCAAAGTAAATCATTTAATAATGACATCATCTCTTTATCAAGAAAGAATACCACCCATAAAATTTCTTTAAAACTTTAGTAGAGCCGGGCAGTGGTGGCATATGCCTTTAATCCCAGCACTTGGGAGGCAGAGGCAGGTGGATTTCTGAGTTCGAGGCCAGNCTNGTCTACAGAGTGAGTTCCAGGNCAGCCACGGCTACACAGATAAACCCTGTCTCAAAAAAAAAAAAAAAGAAAAGAAAAGAAAAGAAAAGAAAGAAAGAAAGAAAGAAAGAAAGAAAGAAAGAAAGAAAAGAAAAGAAAAGAAAAGAAAAAACTATAATAGAAATTGAAGAAATATACAAATCTGTTATTTCATGTGTTTCTAAAATATAAAATCATGTATAGTATGTATTTCATTCTCAATTTGTAAGACAACCACTACTAGCCAATGTGATCCAACAGGTTGGTTCATATTTAATGAGTATTCCACCACCCAACAAGAGATTACATTTTCCTCATATACAAATGGAACATTTACCAATATATACATATATCATGTTCTAAAGAATACAGTAAGTATAAACAAATTCAGGAGGAGTCAGGTTATTAAATGGTATCCTTTATGACTACAGTAGTATTGAATTAGAAATTAATATTAGAAAGATATCTGGAAAATAACCAGATATGCATAAATTAAATATTATTTTTTCAAATACCCAATGAGTCAAATAAAAAAAATGATAAAGTATGTTAGAGGAAGTAAAAGGGCCAAACTATGAGGACTAAAAGTAGAGCAGCACTTTGTAATCCTAAATAGCTGTATTAGAAAAGATGAAAGCCTTCAACTCAATAACAAAGCCAGTAAGTACAAAGTAAGGAGTAATACAAATAAAAGAAACCAAAAATTGGACTATAACAAAAATCAATGAAGCCAAAAGCTTGGATCATAAAGAAAATTATAAGGCTGATAAACTTCTAACGATGCCAACAGGGTCAAAAAAGAGAAGACAAACTACTACCATAAGGAGTGAAAGCCATCCATAAAAAAGGATTCTACAACTAGGAGAGAATAATAAAGAAGATAAAAAAAACAGCTGTGGTGGTTTGAATTCAAAGTTTCATATCTATTCGTGTATTTGACACTTAGTCCCCAGCTGTCGGCACTGTTTGAAGAGGTTATGAACCATTTAGGACAAGAAATGTCGCTGGAGAAAGAATATCAGGGCAGGCTTTGCACATTTATAGCTCTGCCTCACTTCCATAGTGAGAAAAAAACTTTCTGCTTCCTACCCCTGCTGCATGCCTCTCTTGTTATGTATTCTCCCCCTGTAACTGCTAGCTAAAATAAACTCTTTGTTCTAGAAGTTTTCTTGGTTGGAACACAGCAAAATCAAAAACAAAATAACTTACACAAAACCTATAGCTACAAATATGAGGAAACAAATACACTTCTTAAACACACAAGCTCCCACACAACTCACAAGAATAAACAGTAGTTATAAATCTACTACATAGAGTGCCTTTCTGGTTAAACACCTTACCAAAACAACTTACCAGTGGAATTGACTTCACAAATGAATTCTATCAATCATTATTACCAATTAATACTGAATTTAAATACATTCTACTGGAAAGTCGAAGAAAAAAAATCCTATTCAGAGAAAAAAATCTTTTTCAACTTATGAAGCAGGAATTACTGTTGATACAGCAAACAAATAAATGTGGAAAACATAAGACAAAATAAACACTGTTTTATGAAAATAGTTACAGGTATGGAGAGATGGTTTTTCAGGAGTCAGGTTTGAATCCCAGAACCCCCATGGCTGTATACAGCCATCTGTAACTAGAGCTCCAGGGGATGTAATGCCCTTTCCCAGTCTCCACAGACACTACCTCAACCTGGGGTCCAATGGCCATTCAGATACCCATACACATACAATAAGAACAGAAGAAAATATTAAAAAGTAAATAAACACAAAAATGTACAAAACAGCACACATCCAATAATATTTTAAAGTAATTACACCTGATGTCTATGTGGCATTCCTTCAGAAATACAAGGTTGGCTTGCCATTTCACAGTTCTCCACATCATAAATTAAGCAGGGAAAAAAATCTCAATTAAAAGCATGAGACAATATGTAACATCTATTAAAACATCTCCCCACAATATATTGAGATGATAACTCAACCCAATAAAGAACACAGAAATATATAGCTTTACATTTTACAGTGAAATTAAGCTTCCCTCTACTTTGAAGCAACAAAAAGATAAGAATGTCTGCTCCCATCAAATTTATTCAACATCAGAATGAAAGTTCAAGCCAATATTAGCAAGGTTACAAATAAAAGAAATAAATACATGATATCTAAAGATGAAAGAAGTAAAGTACCTTGTCAAAAGTAATTAATACAAAAGCTTTTGACAGCTACATAAAAAGCAGCCAGAATATGTAATTCTACTAGGTTATGAGATACAAACTCAATATAGGAACTCTATTGTTTTTCCCACTGAAAATGAAAAGAACTATTCTACTTTCATCATGAAACAGGAAGCACTAAAAGAAAACTGACAAAAGATGTGTGAGCCCTATATGCTGGAAAAATCACTGCTAAAATTAGGTGATTGCTAATGGAGTGGAAAGAGAAACCATGTTTATAGAAAATTCCATGTATTTTAGATGTCCATTCTGTGAAAAGTGATCTCCAAGTTGAGTGAAATTCCAACCAAATTTCATGTAGGTATTAATTTAGAATGTGGGAAGTTGGTTTTAAAATTAATAAAGAAATGTAAATGACTTAAAAGAGCCTACACAATTTTCACAAGAAAAGCAAAGCTTATGGATTGTAATCACTGACCTCCAGATATATCATAAAGAATCAGTAATCAAGACAGAGGGGTACTGTTACAAAGATTGAAAAATGGATCAGTGGACAGAACGGAGTATCCAAAGATAGGCCTTCACATATGTGGTAATCTGATTTTCACCGAAATTATAAGGTAATTCAGTGAAGAAAGATAATTTTTTAACAATGATGCTAGAAATGGATACTTCTATCAACTGCTGCACACAACTACACATTAAAATAACCCCAAACTAACTAAGACTATAAATATAAACTATAGAAACCTCTAGAATACACAGGGAAATCTTCACCTAGAATAAGATCAACAATTCTTAAATAGAATATTAAAAATCATTAATTTAATGGGAAAATTATAAATAAGAAATTCTGCTTTCAAAAGATACAAGACTAAAAAGGCAAAGTATAAACCAGAAGAAACCTTTTATAAACAGCAAATATGATTAAAGACTTTTATCTAAACTATATGAGGAACTCTGGAAGCCCGAGAAGAAAACAAATAATTCAATTTAAAGTGGGCAAATGTTTAAACATTTTATCAAAGAAGATAGACACAATATAAACGCAGAAAAAGATGCCCAAAATCATTAGTCTTTAGTGATGAAATTCAGAAATTAGGTAACACTATATATTTACCAGATGTTCAACAAAACTACACACACCAAAAAAAAAAAAAAAAAAAAAAAAAGAAAGCAAGAAAAAAGAAAACTGATACCAGGTGTTGGCAAGGATGTGAGGCCAACTGGAATTCTTATATGCCGCTGTTTGAAGTATAAAAATTATATAAGCACTTTGGAAAAACAGTTCAGCTATGTCTTCACAGTTAAAACTTACACCCACCATATGACCCAGCCATTATATTCCTAGATATTTACTCATGAAAAATGAAAACATATGTCAATACAATCATTTGTACATGAATGTTTATAGCAGCTTAATTGGTACTATCCAAAAACTGCAATAACTCAAACATTCATCAACAAGTAAATAAACAGAACATGGTGCATCCATACAATGGGTACTGCTCACCAATAAAAGTGAATGAACTGGTACACAAACAACATGGATAAATCAAAATAATTATAATGATTTAAACCAGACAAAAAGAAAATATATTATGATTTTGTTTCTATAATCTGTTAGAAAATATAAACCAAACAGTGACAGCAGAAAAAGCAGGGTTGGGATGGGAATAATACATTACAAACTTTTGACAATAATATATTTTATTTTAATAGTGATCTCACAGTTATATGAAAATGCAAAATATATCAAATTGTATAATTTATTATGCCATTTATTATATGTCAATTATACCTCAATAAGTCCACTTCAAATGACTAAGTTAAACTCTACACCAAGGTAGCTTGAGTAGCCAAAGTCTAGGCCTGTTCCTATCTACATCACTCAGCTCTTTATAATATTCTTTCATCTCAGAGAAAAGTAATTAGGAGTCTGAGATGATCTGAAAGACACATAATAAAGCATCAACTGACATATCATTAAATACTATATATAGTGATAAAAAGCTTAAGATTTCAAATTGCTACAGGAAAATTACGTTACTTTTTTAGGTTTGTTTGAATAAAATATACTAACACATTTATAAGGAAATTCTCACCTCTTTGGATAATCTTGTGAAGACATCTCCTCCCCTGAGGAAATCCAATATTAAGTACAGCTTCCCTTCAGTCTGAAAAGCTAATCGGAAACCACAAGGTTGTAGCAGTTAAACTCTGCCATAATTTTATATTAACATGTTTGCAATTTTATTATCAAACATCATTAAACAATTATACATTAATATGGCCCATTGTTAAATAATATATCAAAATAAAACCCACTATTTAACCCAGTCATAAAATAGGTATGTATATATTCCTTTCCACGACATATTCAATTTTGCATACGGCTTTACAAAAATATTCTACCACAAAAATTTTCCTGATAATGAAGTATATCTTGTTCTAGTGTAGCTGCCTAAAATTTGTATTCCAATCTTATCTATTGCATTCTACAAAGCTCAAAAATATGGTCACCTCCTCTAAAGAGCCTCCTAATCCGTCACATTTCCGTATAGCATCTTTAATCTCTACCCCATCAAAATTACAGCTACTTTTGAGGTTTAATTGTACTTCCTGCATCTTTTGTGGTATTTATTTCACTTTCCTTTGCATATTCATTTACACAGTTTCATTCTTTGTACATTACTAGAAATTATGACTTTGTTTCACTTCTGTAACCCACTTCATTTAATATAGTATTTTATCCCAATAGGGGTTTATTCTTAATCTCATGGCATGTCAGAGACTCAAAGAGGTTCTAATATACTGCTACTTATATTCCATTATATTATGAAAGAATTAATAATTAAGGAGCCAGAATTTCTTGTAATTTATATAAATTGGGTAAATATTTAAAAGACTTTTTGTCAAAAATTACAGTAAAAATAAATCAGTATATGTTACATTTTAAATGCACAAAATTAAATGGTATAGTAAACTGCATCAATGCTTTACTTTATTCTATTTATTCTCAGTAAAATCGTATCTATAAATCTCTTTGATACATTACCAATAGAGAAATGATTCAAATTCATAAATGCCTGACTCCAAACATTCCTCCTCCATTATTTCTGCTGCTTCTTACTAATCTCACCATGTAAGTACTGCAAAATAGTTGAACCTAACTAATATAACCACATAGCTAGCTCTCTCGATTAGAGCAAAAAAATACTATCCTTGTAAATAAACATTTGAATGTTTTATATAAATTATCATAGTAGCCTATGATCACTGGAGGTATTCCTTTATCTCATCTAGAAATACTATATCTTCTCCATTTTTATTTTTTGTGAATTTCATATATGCATATGTATTTAGAACAAACTTACCCACATTTCCTTCCCTCTAATTCTTCTCATAGCCAATACTGCCTCCCAATTTTATGTGCTCATTTGAAGTTTCGGGTTCACATAGATTTACTAGTATGAGCATGGGTGCAGGGCCATCTACTGAAGCATGGATACTCTTAAGAGATTGAATTGCTGAAGAAAACTGACTCTACCAACAGCTTCAACTGCCAAGAGTTCATCAACCACCTGGTGAGACTTCAAGACTCGTGGGATTTTGGAAGACATTATCATGTTACCTTAATTAAGTTAATCTACTTAAGACAATGAGTTAAACTAAAAGCTAGCTATTAATACATATTTCGGGTATATTTTATATTGCTGAATATATTACATAACATTTATAGTAGTATCTGAAAAATTTACAGTTCTCTAATTCCATAAGTAAAAGGGTTGCTTACCATAGTGCAGTTTGACGATAAATGGATGATTTACTTCTACCAGGATATCCCTCTCCATCTTTGTGCGAACACGGTCTCGAACTAAAATCATAAGGACTGAAATGTCATACTTATTCATAATCTTAGTAATTATCTGTCATTTACCAATCAGAATATAAACATATAAATTATTTCATAAGTAAACAATTGAATTAAGTCTATATATTCCTAGATAACCAACAGATTTAGGTTAAATCTAGAGATAAGCTAAAGTGGCATATTTGGTTAATATGTATTTCTTTAAATATTCATGTCAAGTAAAAATGAACTTAATACTATCCTTTGTGTTCTTTCTCTTTGTCCCTCTTCTCTGTCTCTGACTCTCTGTTTCTCCCTCCATCCCTCTGTCTGTCCCTCCCTCCCTCCCTGGGTTTTATGAAGTCCATGCTGATCTTAAATATGGTACACAGGGAAGGATGATCTTGATCTCCACCTCTCTAGAGCTAGGATTATAGGTTCGTAATATATCAGGGTCAGTATTAATATTATAAGTCTGGAAGACAGTATATATAATTGTAGGGGGTAGTTGTGCTTTCTTAATGTGCAACATCCAGACAAAAAGTAAAAAATAAAGATGTGGAAAGAAAAAAAGATTTAAAAAAATGTTTAACTGCAGATTAAACTGAATAAAATATGTTACACTTTCTGATATTAAATTTTTATTCAGATATAAATTCAAGAAATTGTTATACAACAATAGAGGACCCCAGAAGTATCAGTTGATAACTAGAAAACTGTATTAACAATACTAAAAGCAACTCCCCTTACAACTATTCCTCTTATAGCAATATGCAGCATACTTTTAAAACAAGTTTTGCTAAATTCTATTCTAATACACTTTCTAATTCCATACCTTTCAAAGAAGCTTTTCTTAACACCTTCATTGCATAGAGCTGCCCAGCATCAGGACCAGTCTTCTTTCTAACAAGAAAAACCTAATAGAGGAAATATTTTTAAGTGAATTTTACAGTTCAAGCCACTTGACCACTTTTACATATATTTTCTTATTTATTCCTGTGAATTTCATACAATCTATTTGTATTATATACATCCCTATTCTCCCCAGTATGTTCCAACCCCATCATTTCTCCCAATGCTATATTTTCTTTTAATAAAGAACTTAACCAATTAGTAGCGCTTCTAGCACATGCATGAGTTTCGGGTCTACTATGAGAACGCCAACACCCTCCCAACTCCATCCCCATGGAATTTTGACCGACCTGATCTGGAGCAAGTCTTATACTGAAAACAACAGTTCCTATGAGTTCATGTATGGATCAATTTTGTCATATCCAGAAAATACGGTTTCATAGTAGTCTTCCCCAACCCCTGGTTCTTATATTATTTGTTTGTTAAGCTTGTTCAAGTTGTATTAAATTATTTAAAGGAAGAAGAAAATATTACAGCTGGCAGAAGATAACAAAGGAATGTACATCTCAAAAAACTAAATCATGGAATGAAATCATTCCCGTTTTTTGAGATTATAATGTATCTGAATCAAGCCCACCCATCCACTAACTCCCTTCCAAATCCTTCTATATCCCCACTAGTATTCCCTCTAAACTTGAAGACATTTTTGCTTTCTGTGCACTAATTATATAATTTTTGCCCTTACATCCTCTGTTATAAATACATATAAATGTAGTTATAATTTATAATTAGGTACTTTATATTAAATCAAACTGTGAATATAATACGAGTAGACAAGCTTTGTGGGACATACAAAATTTTGTGATTAAACAGATTAGTATCAAAATCATAGGTGTGAGTCCTTAATAAAGAACAGAAATGCTATTGTCATGAATATTCAGTTGTTTTAGAAGTTCTTGGGCATTTTTATTTTATAACAAAGAATAATCAGAGGCAATGTTTACCTGCCAGGTAAAATTAATCATGATGGTAAAGTATCTCAATAAAAATGTGAACAATAAATCCTATTGTTACCAAGTGAGCTTAAATATCTTATTTTTCATTTTTTTAATCTCAATGAATCAACTCTGCTTCATATGACTTTTTATTTGAACTGTTTCTAATCTTCATTTCATTAAACCTTGTTTTATTAGTGTGGAGTTTTATATGACTTTGGCATTAGCAGAATTTTGTTCCCATTAAAGAAACTAAAACATTTAATGTCATAAAACTACATGATCTAAAACTCCTATTGCTTATACTTAAGTAAGTCTGTACAGTCCAAAGTTTCTTGGAATTGGGCCTACACTTATCTGATTCACAGCCTTGGCCAAATTCCTGAATATGCTCACCATATAGCAAGTCACACCCACACAATGCCTACATAAATGATGCAATACTGACAAGCAAGTATGTTCACATCCTAAGAAGCAAAACAAAAACTACCTTCTAAATAGTTTTTGGTTGAAAAACTA
Organism: Mus pahari; assembly: GCF_900095145.1. Classification (NCBI taxonomy): domain Eukaryota; kingdom Metazoa; phylum Chordata; class Mammalia; order Rodentia; family Muridae; genus Mus; species Mus pahari. Next base: position 96,391,192 of record NC_034613.1, read on the forward strand.
CATAAACCTCACTATTTTGTATCTTAGTACTATAGATTTAAAGGGGGGTTCAATGATCTATTTGCTAAAGCAAAATTCCTATACAAAGTGTTCTATGAATTTAATGACTAAACATACAACTTTTTTTTAACAGAATAGTGCTTCATTTCATATGAAAATGTTCTTGAAAAATAATCATTTTGTTATATATTATTTTCTTTATGAAGATCAATAATAAAAGTTTATCTTATCTGTTTAATAGGTTTCTACCTAACAGATATTGTTACTATTAATGTATTTCTTTATAGTGGTTGCCAATGTCATTTCTGGCCTGCTTAGACTTTCAGGCCCAATGTGATACATTTGTAAATAACAATGTGTATTCTAGCCTTTTGTAATCCTTCCTACTCTATTATTTCTGTTTCTGTCTATATTCCCACTAGCTTTTTGTCTTGTTTCAGTTTTGGGGTTTTATCCTCCCTTTGATGTTTGGATTTGTTTGAGAATGGGTCTCATTATGTACCCAAGCTAGGCTCAAAGCACTCTGTGACCCCCAGGCTGGGCTTAACCTCAAAAGCAGCCTTCTTCCTCAGCAGCCAGTATGCTAGGGTCACAGGCAAACAACAGCATGACTTATCCTACTTGCTTTGAATTTCGATTGTTATTTATCTATGGAATTCTTAAATCTTTTATGAGACAAAGCAAGAAATAAATTCACAGATAAAGATGTATAACAAAACTTTTAATAACTTGAAATGTTTCTGTGGAATCATTTGTCAAATATTTAAGCATTTATTAAATTGATATTAAAAACTTCATCTCTGTTCTTCTAAGTTAATATGTACATTAAAAATAAAATTTTATAGAATACATATACCTAATTTACAAGTTACTTTTATTATACTTCATCTACAAACACCAGCAACTTCTTAAGAGTCTCCTAATTTTGGTTTCCATCCCTGTATGACTTTGCTTTCTGCTGCTGTAATAGACACCATGACAAAAACAACTTGAGGGTTAAAGGGTTTGTTTGGCTTACACATTACAGTCCATGGAGAGAAGCCAAGGCAAGAAATAAAGCATAGAGCATGTAGGACTGCTGCTCACTGGCATGCTTCCTCCAGCCTGTTCAGCCACCTTCTTTATACAGACCAGACTCACGTAGCCAGGTATGGTACCACCCACAGTGTGCTAGGTCTTCCTACATCAACCATCAATTAAGATAATACCTTACAAATAGGCCCACAGGCTAAACTGATGGATGCAGTGTTTCAACTGAGCTTCCATTTTTCAGGTGTGTAAAGCTGAAAACCAAGATCATCCTTGATACTTACCTTACATCATGCATGGACAAAGCCATCTCTATTTATCTTTTCTGTCTTATATCATATAATATATCATAAAGGTACCAGACTATATTCAAATTATGTCTAGTTTAAATTCACCAGTACATTTCATAAAACTACTGACACACTCAATAAATCTCTTTCCTTACAAATGTCTTCATCACTGTATTCACTGCCTGATTGCCTTATTTTTGCTCTTTGTAACTAAACCTCAGCTATTGTGATTATTTTCTTTCTTTCCCAGAAATAGTGATTATTTCTGTCTAACAGCTACTTATTATATGAATTCAGTAATTTTCATTAGATTATAGGTACACAAGATTCAGGATCCATATTCATATACTTCCTTTCTAAGAATCATTACCAAATACTTAATAAACAAATACAATAATGAGTATTATAAATTAATTTTCTCAAAGATTCTTCAAAAAGAATTGTACATGATTTCAAAATCACCTATGCTAGTTCTACTTTGCTGTAAGAGATGATGGGTTAGCTTATGAGTACACACATCAATTACAGCCTAAATTCTAAATTTTCATGCAGAGCTGAGTAACAGAGACAAAAATGATCAGGAAAAAAAAAATCACAGAAACCCCATAAAATATCTTTGTAAGAATCAAGTAAATAATTTAGACAACCAACAAAGAACATGCCACATTTTTTACACAAAGTAATATAAAGCTCAGGGGGTTAGAAAATCTTGACTGCTATAGAAGAGTATAAAGAAATCTGAAGAAAAACAGAAATAAAACACATAAAACTAAAGAGTCACCTTCCTGTGCATCCTTTGAGACACACAGAAATGATTTGTACATGTGTATACACATTTTTGTTAAATATCAAGAAAAACAAATGTAGAAAAAGTATTTATTACCTTTCCAAAAGATCCCTGACCGAGAACCTTGAGCAAGTCAAACTGTGCGGGATCTGCTTTCTCATATCCTTCTTTAACATGCTGTGTAATAGGTATCTCCTTAACCAATTCTTCCCGCTAATAAAACAAAGACAAAAACAAAATCCAAATCATACTCATGCACAGTTCCAACATCTTGTGATTAGTTCCATTTCAAAACAACAACAACAACAACAAAATCACACCCTAAGTTATGCAATAATAAATTCCGTAAGTCAAGCACTTCGTTTTATGGACTATTGATAGTCTCATCTCCTGACATCTAACAGAGATACACTTTCCTTTCTTGTGGGTTTTTGTTTGTTTGAGGCAGAGTCTTACTAAGTCTACCCAGATAGACTAGAACTTGCTATGTGGATGAGACGGGCCTCAAACTGTTGACAATCCCCACTAAAGTGTAGCTTAAGAGACAGAGACACAAAGAAAGTAAAGATAAAACTTTGCAAATTGTGAGACAGCAAACATAAAAATCACAAAAGTCCTTTAAAATAGTATTTTGCTCTATTCTTAAGTATTTTAATATCTAACTAGTCAGATGAATGCAAAGCAAATTCACAAAAAATTATGATTTATGAACTCAAAATGTTTCCAAGCCATGAACCTTACTTAATTTGAATATAATCTATATACAAGTCTCCTACCATATATATGAGAAAGAAAGGAATCCTCCCAGATAGTATTTCTACCCCATAATAGAAGACTCCTCTCAGGTTTAAAATTACACTCAAGGGAGTTGTAATTCTAGTCCCTATGGAAAGAACAATAGCTAACAGAATTTTTTTAATCCACATGAACTCCATATCACAAAATAGCAAAGCTAAAGAAATTATCTCTGAGCTAACCCTTTCATTGTCTAGAAAACAAAATTAATACACTCAAACTTCAGTTCTGTAATGTCTAAAGTCAAATGTTCTTTATCTATTAGCTCTTTGATTCTTTGGTTAACCAATCAATGTTGGCTGTGGTTAAATGTTGACCAGAGAATGGCCCCAATGAACTAGACACCTTGACATTAAAATAACATCAATGACACAGAAAAGTCAGACATTCACTCTTAAGGGAAGTATATCAGTAGAGGACTTCTAATTCTAAGTATTTGTGGTCTCTACATAAATCAATTAGAAATGATTAATAATTCTGAAAGAATATTAATGGATGCCTTATACATCAAAATAGAAAAAATCCTTTTATATTGTCAGTGATCTGAAGCATGCTTTAAAAAACAAAAATACATTAACCTATAAAGCAAGTTTCTTAGTTTTTTAGTAAAATAGAAAATATTAAAATTCAATATGTATATTTTAAAGATGTGTGTGTGTGTGTGTGTGTGTGTGTGTGCACAGTAATGGGACTTGAATCTAAGGTACTATGCATAGGAGCAAGCCCTCACTACTGAGTTACAGCCACAGTCCTCATACTGCTGTATTTTTAAGTTTACAAAAGTAAAATATAATTTAATATAAAATATATTATTTTTGAATACACTTATAACTTATTTTATTAGTTATTTTCTTCATTTACATTTCAAGTGCTATTTTTATTATATAATAGAACTAGGAAGACAGTAGATACATTTTCATCAATGTAATTGTGTGAATGTGTACTAAACTTAACCTTGTAATAAATGTATCAAAATTTCTCTATTCCAGTAGAAATTGTGATGCCTTATGTTAGAATATTATCATGTACCATATGATTTAATTATTCACTAACTCAACACAATATTTCCTAGCTAATATTCTGTATTACCATGTATGTCCTGGAGACACAAAGGTAAAACTCATATTTGAAGGTAACTTTTTTAGAAACACAATATCTTCCCTTCAGAGAAACAAAAGGAAAAGATGTTTATGACAGGGTGAATTGAGTCCTTTCAAACCAGATATGTTGAACTGGGACATTTAAGATGATAATTATGATAAAATAATAACTTATGGCTGTGCCTTAATCTAAAATGACTGATGATAATGGTTTTTAAAAATCCCATGAAAACACACACACACACAAACACACACACACACACACACACACACACACACACACACGAAGATGTGTGCAATAAGAAACTACCTACAAACCCAAGAGAAAGTCCTTAGAAAAATCAATCTTGCCAACACCTTGATGTCAGACTTAATAGAAGTCCATAACTGTGAGAAAATTAATTTCTGACAGTTAGGACACTCTGTTTGTGGTCCTTTGTTAGGGCAGTCCTAGAAAATATATACAGTACCTACTCTGAGTTGATGTGTGAAAATGAAGTTGTTATTGAAAAATAAAAACTTAATAACTTCCAGAGTTCACTATATTTTTCATATTAAATGGCAAATCTAAGGCATAAGTGAGTACAGTGTTAGCTATTTCTCCAAATATCTAAAATATATTCAATATAATGAAGAACTTTAAAAGACTGAACCTCAAGTTCTATATTCTGGTCATTTTTGTTTTGAATATAGAAGGCCAGGAATGCTGTAACACTAGAAAAAAAAGCATTGGTAAGCGCAAACCAATTAGTCAAATACACTACTGCTTCATTCACTTGACAAGTGATTTGTTTATGGAGAAGAAATCAGCCTTTAGAATGAAAAGGAGATGACAACAATCTAGTAGCAATCTATTACAACTCAAATACAGGAGCTTCACAAGACTATAGAACAAAAGGCTAACCAAAGATGGATGTCTAAGGCTGAAATATACTAGGCTTTATGTAATAATGTAGCATCCATCTATTCAAGCATTTGTTTTATTTCAAGGCAGAAATGCTATTTTGGTAAAACAACAACAACAAAGCAAGGAGGAGGAAGAGGAGGAGGAGGAGGAGGAAGAGGAGGGGGCGGTGGTGGCAGAACCACCACCACCACCACAACAACAACAACCACCACACAAAAAAACAAAAACAAAAGAATACAAAAAACCTTAAAATTCAAATAAACCATTTTGCTGAAATACATGTGGAGAACATGTAGAGAATAATATAGGGGCACTGAAGGTCATGCCAGATATCAACATTGTTTGAACAAAGGCTAACAATAATAATAATGCAAATAACTATGTACTACTAGTTTGAATTAAATATATTAAAATAATGAATGCATTGGCAAATAAGCACAGAATACTTATGGCAAAGTTTATACTGATGATTACAAACTAAAGGATGGCAGCAAGCTCATTCTTACTTAGGGTGATTTATTCTAATTATACCAGTCTTTGTTTCCTCTTCTATAAAAATGGAAATGAAACCTTTATCAGATCTCAATCACACAGGGATCTTTTAAAAAGACAAAAATTTCTATAAAATTAAGTTACTGAACTTATTTTATCATATTTTTAAGAAGTATAAACTCCACATAATAGTATTTGTCTAAGAGTACTGAGTAGTGATTGTTCATCAAAGTTTTTACACTTGTAGAACAAAAGTTTTTGAGATTTTTAAAGAAGGGACATTGAAGAGAGAAAATTGATTACGTGAACTGCAAGAAAACAAAATACTAAAGAACACATAAGACTTAATATCCATGAAAATAGAAAGGCAAACAAGCTCTGGGGCATAGGCCTGTAATCCCATCTACATACTAGGGTAAACCAAGATCATAAGTAAATCAAAACCAGCTTGAGTGAGTTCAAGGCCAACCTGAATAATTTAGTGAACACCTATCTGAAAACTAAAAGTAAAAGCAGGGATGGGTCTCTAGTAGAACACTAGTACCTTCCTAACAGGAACTAGTCCCTAGATTCAATCTTCAATGTTCCCCAAAAGGAACACAAATGAAAACAGGGAAGCAAAATCTACAAATGAAGCACATATTACAGGCTTCAAATACTCTGCATCTATCCAATGTCTTATGTTAATTTAAATTAAACATATGTAAAAACGACTTTTTGAAAGAATTTGTATAAGAGACCTATTTCAAACATGGTTTTTAAATTTTGAAATTTGGAGCTAAATTATGGAGGAATTAATTAGGAGTTTTAAAGTGTAATTTTAGTTAAACATGACATTTTTATTTCTGATTAATAAAAATAAACTTAGAAACTAAATATGTTACTTTGTAGGAGTGGAATCAACAAGGTATGTAACTGTTAAAACAACAACAACAAAAATCCTCCTTTAAGTGCTGGAGAGATGGCTCAGCCATTAAAGGTTAGGCTCACAACCAAAAAATGTCCTTTAAAATCCCTAAGGCATTGTTAGCTTTAAATAAGAAATATTTTATGAAGCTTTAAAAAGTAAATATAAATCACATAAATCAGACTGGATAGATAGCTTGGTAGTTAAGAGCACTTATTCTTGCAAAGGACTTGGGTTCAATTCCCAGCACCCACATGGTATGCAACAGCAATCTGTAATTCCAGCGCCATAGGAATTAATACCCTCGTCTAACTTCCAAGGACATGCCCATGATCCACATACATGCATACAGGCAAAAACACTCATGCACATAAAATAAATGAATCTACAATATCATATATTTAAAATAAACAAACAAATCACAAACTACCAAATACATATAGCTATGCTCATTTGACAGCATGTCAAATGTCATTTGACTGTCATGTCAGCCATCTGCTAATGGAGAAAAAAATGCTTATTTTTATTAGTTTTGACAATGTTAGAAGCAGAGGACTAGGTGGTAAAATGTTATATCAGATACTTTTTATCTACATCAGATATTTAGAGTCTGAGTTTTGTTAAATGTTACTTCTTTTAACTGAATAAAAGATATCTAGTGAATAAGAAAGTCTAAGGTACCAATAAGTGAGATAGAGTAGCTTAGATCTCTAAATGACTCAAACACAAAATAGTTTTAGGCCACTAGGCAAATACCAGTAATTCAGTTTTGTGTGTGAGTGCATGCATGCCTGCAACTGTGCACATGTGTGTAGTACTGGGGATGAAACACAATGATTTAGAATAATAGCATATATTTACCACTGAGTTATATACTCAGCCCCCCAGGTTAATATTTAAAAACAACCTTTAAAAAAAATCAATACATTGAACACCAGCATCTACAATCCCACACTATTTTAAAATGACAAAAAGTCAACCACAAAAATAGCTATGAACATATGTAGCAGAAGATGCCCTAGTTGGCCATCATTGTGAAGAGAGGCCCCTAGGTCTTGAAACTTTATATGCCCCAGTACAGGGGAATGGCAGGGTCAAGAAGTAGGAGTGGGTGGGTAGGGGAGCAGGGCGGAGGGAGTGTATAGGGAACTTTCGAGATAGCATTTGAAATGTAAATAAATTATCTAATAAAAAATGTTGAAAAAATAGCTATGAACAATCCAATGAAATATATAAGCATAGCTCTTTATTCTACATTAAAACCATCATAAACAGTGACAAATTCATATGGCATCCTTATTCTCTATAGTTTTATTGATACAAACTGAGTGTTTTATCAATCAACTGCCAAAGAACAGGGTTTTAAGATTGGTTAATAAAACAAATCAAATTTTAATACAATCTGAGATTGACAGTATGCAAGTCATATTTGTATCTAGCACTATGTATATCAAATGTCTTCCTACTTAAAAGTATACTTTCATATTAAAATTAGAAAGGCAAATATCAGCTGGATGGTGGTAGCACACACCTTTGGTCTCAATACTCAGGAAGCAGAAGCCAGTAGATCTCTGAGTTTGAGACCAGCCTGGTGTACAAAGTGAGTTCCAGGACAGCCAGGGCTACACAGAGAAATCCTGTCTTGTAAAACCAATACAAAGGGGTGGTGGGAAAATATATGATACCCTTTAGGTTTATATCCTCAACTTTGTGTTAACTATACATATACATGATATATATGTATCTCTGTATATATGAATCTACACGCTTTTATGTCCTGTAGCACAGACCTTGTGTTTCCTTGCTGATTATTGCAAAATTATGAGCCATTTTTCTCCAATGCCTTTTGTAGATACTTTTAAAAAATATCAAGACGAATATCACTGTACCCTTTAAGGTTCATACTATCTGTATATTTTTAGGTGTTTTGATAGAAGTTTATATTTTATTATTCTCAAAGTTAAAATATAACATATTAAAATGTTACTAAATTACAAATGTCAAAGTGATATCATATCTATCATATTGTTAACCCCAACTCAAAGGGATGTTTAAAGTCACTGTCTAGTGAGTTAGTAACAAAGAACATGTCAAAGGACAGTCTTAAACTCAATTCAAATACCTCTGCTGGTTTCGATATGAGGTTAATTTACTGATGGAGATGTTTTATAAGGGATTTCCTGACATTATCTACAACAACTAAATAAGAATGGTACTCGTATCTATGCAATTCAGTAACCTAACAGGAGAGAGATTCCATTATTTACTGGTCTTACCTACCTGCTAAAAGACAAAACTTCTCCAAAGCTCAAATCCATATTATAAAGAGAAACTAACAGAATAATGTATTTGAAGTTCCTTCTACATAAAAAAAAATAAGGCTATGAAGATATCTATAAAGATGGTAACTATGAAATAATATTAATAGAAATGCCTACATAGGTCTGACCTTCCATAAAATTTTAAGAATACTTTTCCCCAAATCTAGATCTTATAAATTAAGTCTTTTACATAGGCCTTAAATACAATGACCTAATAGTTAAGTACCGTTGAAAACTAGTCAGGGACTTCTGAAATGCCTTATATTCAATCCTTTCTGATAGCTAGAAAATAGACTGTAAATATTTCAAGCTATTTTTATAGTCCAGTTTTGTCAAAGATAGATCTCCTTTTTATTCTAAAGTTAAAGTTAATCTCTTTAAGTTTAATCCAGAGAACACTGCATTTAAATATCCACATTTCTTATGTACTAACAAGTAAAAATACCATTTGTTCTAACTGCTGATTCCTATGGCCTGTATATTTTATAAGTGCTGATTCCTTTGCCTGTGTATTTTCAACAAAGCTGTTTTTTGAAAAACCACATACACACCAGGCTTAATGACTAAGGCCTGCAATCCTAGTATTTGTGGAGGTGAAGCCGAAGTGTTACATGTTTAAGGTGAGCCTGGACTACAGACTAGGAATGGAGCTCTGTGATACACTATTTACCCAGTCCCTGCATAAAAGGAGAACATTACATTTTTAAACTTCAGATATGAGGTGTGGTAGCACATGCCTCTAATTCCAGAAACAAGAAGGTAGAGGTTGGAACAACAGGAAATCAAGGATGCCTCAGCTACACTGAGTTTAAAGCCAACTAGGACTACAAGAAACTATCTCAAAAAATTTATGTTTATCACCAACTGACTTAAGTACAATTCTATAATTGATAAAAGCTTCTCTCCTTTCCAGATATTAACCTTCTTTATATGCTACAAATGATGTTTACTAAATTAACAAGAGTACTTACCCGGCAAGAAACTGGCTCTCCCTCTTCCATTGGCTCATCAACCATTTTCAGATCATTTACCTGAAACACAATGTTCAAAATGTGAAGTTCAATAGTATTAAAACAATAATAATAACTAAGAAAAAATAGCCCAAGGCATTTCCCTTACCATTCAAACAAGTTACTGAGAAACAAAATGTCAAGGGATCCAAAGAAAGCATTTAGAAAAGGAAAATTGTTAATACAGTTCACACATCGCCCTTGAAACCTTAATTTTTTAGAGTTTTATGTTTCATTACATATTTATTAAGGTTGTGCCATGACTGATGAATGACCCTACACATATAAATAAATCTCATAGACATTCATTTTAGTATATTCAAAGAAAGTCAGAATAGGAACAATTTCACATGATTGTGCAATGGGAAATCTCCTATGATTCAATTTTAAATTCATAAGATAGCATACAGAACAAAGCTTAAACTAGAGGAGATTTAAGCAGCTATGGAAACTTTTTCTTTACATGCAAAGCTTAGTGGAAAATTACATGTATTCAAGCATTAATTTTAAAAACTTAAATATACCGAGGACTTTGATCAAGGGATGAGAAACTATAACCCATGGGCCAAATCAGGTTAGCTGTCTGTTCCTGAATAAACGTTACTAAAATACAGTCCTACTCATTTGTTTGCCTCCTATCTATGATGGCTTTTGTATTACAAGTTGTGACAGAGACACTATAACAAGGTGTTAATATTTATTGCTTGGCTTTTTACAGAGAAAGTCTGTCATTCACTTATCTGAGGAGTCTGCAAAATAAATGACAGCAGATTCGTCTAAGTGAAAAAGGAATTTAATCAATGCTCATGAATGGACAGACAGTAGGATGAATTAAAGCCTACCTCTTCCTGATTATCAACTAAAAATCCTATTTAGAATACTAAAGAAGTCATACTGGAACTCTGACTAACCAGTAACAATAGGAAGATACCAGAATTTGAAAAACAACTCAGATGAGCTCTCAGCAGTGCTTTTGGTAAGATGGTCAGTTTTACTTTAATAATTCTGCCTATCCATGAGCATGGGAAATCTCTCTATCTTCTGAGATCTCCCTCAATCTCTCCAGGGACTTGAAATTCTTGTCATATAGACCTTTCACTTATTGGTTAGAGTTGCACCAAGATAGTTTACATTATTCATGACTGCTGTACAAGATGTTGTTTCCCTAATTTCTTTCTCAGCCTGTTTATCATTTGTATAAAGGAGGGCTACTGATTACTTTGAGTTAATTTTGTATGTAGCTACTTTGCTGAAGGTGTTTATCAGCTGTAGGAGTGCTCTGGTTGAATTTTTGGGGTCGCTTATGTATACTATCATATCATCTGTAAATAGTTATACCTTGACTTCTTTGCCAATTTGTATCACCTTGATCTCCTTTGGTCATCTTACTGCTCTAGCTAGAACTTCGAGTATTATACTGAATAGACACAGGGAGAGTGGGCATCCTTGTCTTGTCCCTGATTTTAGTGGGACTACTTCAAGTATGACTCCATTTAATTTAATATTGGCTGTTGGTTTCCTGTACATTGCTTTCATTATATTTAGGTATGTGCCTTGTATCCTTGATCTCTCTAATGCTTTTAACAGAAAAGAGTGTTGGATTTTGTCAAAGGCTTTTTCAGCATCTAATGAGATAATCATGTGATTTTTTTCTTTCAGATTATTTTTATGGTAGATTACATCTTAATTCTATGTTTAACCTAATGCAAGTACTAGCTTCAACAACAATCTGTACATGTAAGGACTACAACATCAAAATACAATAACTTCTTTGATAACTGAAAATGCTAACCATACTCAAAATTCAGACTAACCATTAGTGAGAAATTAGACCGCAATAAGCAGTAAAGAATATTTATTTAAGACTTGTGTTAGCAGCCATAAGTGTAAAACACAGCAGGTTTATTAGTAACTGTCATAAATATGAAACAATCGGTGTATCCTTCAAATAGTTCTGGATAAGCAATAAAAGATCACAAAAAGGAAGAACTACTAATACTTCTGACAGCTCAGATGACTCTAGACATATTTGTCAGCTCTAAGATGTCAATTTCTAAGTGTTAGAAAGTTAAACTACAGGAAAACAATTAAAAGATAATCAATATAAAAGTTAATTAGGGAGCTATTCTAAGTCAGTTCTTTTTTTAATAGGGTATTTTCTTTATTTACATTTCAAATGTTATCTCCCCTTTCCTGGTTTCCCTCTCTCCCCAAAACACCCTATCCCATCCCTCCTCCCCCTGCTTCTATGAGGGTATCCTTCCACTCACTCCCACCTCCCCACTTTCAAGTCCCCTACACTGGAGCATCTATCGAGCTTTCACAGGACCAAGGGCCTCTCCTCCCATTGATGCACAAGGCCATCCTCTGCTACATATGCAGCTGGAGCCATGGGTCCCTCCATGTGTACTCTGACAGCTCTGGGGGTTCTGGTTAGTTCATATTGTTCTTCTTCCTGTGGGGTTACAAACCCCTTCTAAATCAGTTCTTCACAGGGTTCCCAATTTCTGTATATGACATCACTGTCTTATACCTTATCTCCATACATTGGGCAATGTGGTATCTAAAAAAACAAGGTATAGATCTGACATTAACAAGCAGGTTTCAACAAATAATCCAAATCCAGGAAGACAGCATCCTGATTCTTAAGTTCTTATAATAGAGAAATTCTCAGATTTCTCTATACATAAAGAGTTATGTATAGAAAAAGGATTATCTATATGAAAAGAAAAAGATGACGTTCCTGTTACCTAGCTACTGGTTACATCCTAGTCATACCATCTTATGACTAATTTATCATGAAGCTGTTAGTCTGGAGGAACTAGAAATAAAATGAACTGGGATGAGTCAAAAAGCATCACTGTATCCTGGAAATTATCCCACTCACAAACAGAACACCTAATTTTTCCTACCTCATTGACCTTCAAAGAGCAGGTTTTCAATACAGGAATAGTCATTCTAAGAAACACCACAGAAATCACTGGTGCTTACTAAAACCCAAGTCATTTTCACCCATGTGAAAAAATACTTTCAAAATGCCATAAGAAAATAAACTTTATTTTTTTTAAAAAAAATAAGATTGTAAAAAAAAAATCTGGGGGTGTGGGGACATCCTCTTAGAGACAGGGGAGGAGGAATGAGATGAAGAACTGTCAGAGGGCGGGCCAGGAGGGGGATAAAGACTGGACTGTTAAAAAAAAAAAAGATAAAGATATTGTCTCAAAAACCACAAAATAATTAAATGGTTAAAAAAAAAAAACAGGAGTGGGGTAGGACTGGGAAGGGCATGGGGCTTTCCCTTCTATGGGGAATGGGGAGAGGACTTACATGATGGGGTGCAAGGAGGAGAGGATGGGCTGATATTAGGTTGTAAGGTGAATAAATGAATTTAATAAAAAAAGTGAACCAAGCTCTCATTAGTCTAATAAAAACTACTTTGAATTTAATTTTCTAAAAAGTAATTTAAGCATTTTCTAATAGTCTGGAAACACCAAAAAATAAAGATATACAAATAAGAAAAATGCCAATGAGAATGTAAGAAATAATATGTGTTATAAATTAATAATTTCATAAACAAAATATACATAAGCCATCAGTTTTCACAACAAATATGTATTATTAACATTTTAGTTAGTAGTCTCTAGGATCCTCTAAAATATACCCAGGAAGCAAAATGACTATATGCATATATTACCTGATATTAAAAATACACTTAACCTAATAATGAAATTTTGTTTTCAAATAAAATTTCAAGACTACATGATGGGTACTGACTTCTGGAGAAGGTCATTCATCATCATCATCACTGATCCTATTCCTCTTCTTCCTCCACCTCCCGCTCCTCTTTCTCCACTTAAAACAACTAGAATTAGATCTAAATTTAGGTCCATTCACAATACCTAGAATAATTTTATATCTATTTATATAAAAAGATATAAAAGATATCTTATATCTTTACCAAACATAGACACCTCTAAGTCATTCAGTGCAGGAGACAACTCCCCATGAGCCTCACCTCTTTGCGATCATCCTCCCGCATAACCGTTGCTGCAGTCTTCATGGTAAACACAACCTGTGGCTGGATTTAAAAACAAAATTGCAAAGGTGATGTGATTTCATTTATATGTTTACATTATGGAAAAACAACAACTCTAGAGATTCTCCTTATTATCTTGATTGAAGTAAGTGGTCCTGTTGAAACCCACACTACAAAGGACTATAAACATGTTGTATGTAGTAGCTAATAAGCAACATCTAGAACTTGAGGGAAGCCTCCAGTCAATACTCAGGAAAATGGCCAGATTTTCAGCCTTCAAGCTGCATGGAAAAGAACTGTGCCAAAAACCTCTGAGAGTTTAAAAGTAGACCTTTCCCAATGAAGCCTGCAGGTAAGAATGCGGAAGAGCTGAAACTTTGATTACAGGTTTGTATGACTAAGCAGAAGACATAGTTGAGCCATGCCCATATTCCCAGCCCATATAAACTGTGAGATAATAAATATATCTTTATTCCATCTGTAAATTCACATGACAATATTATGTAGCACCAGATATTTATTACAATCAATATTTCTGGTCAAAAGTATCTAGGATTAAAAGTTCTCATCTAAATGATTTCCTAGGGGAGTTTTTTTTTTTTTATACAATCATTTAGAAATCTCTTTATAAAACTCTTATCTTTGCTCTCATAAAGAAGAAATTGTATGTTACATCTTACTAAGTAACCTAGGAAAAAAGTTAGAACTAAAATTTCAAACTACTTCCCTCATAGTTAAAGCTAAGAAGCTATGTTACTGCCCTTTAATGATGCTTTCTGAAAAATAAAAGTTTCTAACTTAATAGGCACAATATAGAACACATAAATTCATATTCCTTTTACAGTCAGAGATGCTTGAGAAGCTGAAGTAGGAGGATTGCTATGGGGTTTGAAGACAGCCTGTACTATACAGCAAGTTCCAGGCTAGACAGGTCTACAAAGTGAAATATCAGCATATTGCTACTTCTAATATATTATTTGTTGAAATACGAGTTATTTAAAAAATCATAAAAATACAAGTTCAATTCACAGCAGACTTCAGAACATATCCTAGAATTTGATTTTTAAAGACAATCCTGCCATAGCTATAGATGGGAATAAACTGGAACCTTTGTAAAGTGCTGTTAACTATATAAAACAGCATAGCTACTATAAAATGACTGTTCCTCAAAAAATTTAGAGTAGAATCAGCATATTATATGTAATTTTACTCCTGGGTATAAAATCAAAAGAACTGAAAGCAAAGTCTCAAAGAATCTTTGTGTACTGCATGATCACAGTAGTAGTAGCCACGATGGGAAGAGAGAAGCAGCCTACACATATATCAGCATTTATATAAATAACAGTGTACTACAAGTACACAATTGAATACTATTCAGTCTTAAAAAGGAAACAATTCCAAATGGATGAAATGTAGAGAGATTATTTTAGGTGAAATAGATTCACAAAAAGACAAATACTTTATAATTCTACTTATATGAAGTGCCAAAACAGGTTAAATTAATATAAACAGAAGTTAAAATAGTGACAAAGTCAGGTAGCTTTCTATTAGTTCAAAGCTTACCTGGTCTAAACAAGCAAAAAAAAAAAAAAAATTCAGTCATATGTAGAGGTTTTAAAGAGCTGATCCTACACACATAAAAAGAAATAATGGCAATTACCAGGATTCCAGTAGATGAATGGTTTATTACTGATAGTTACAATCACTTCTTCAGTAGATATTTATCTTTTTTGTAAGTTTTTATTAACATTGGGTTAGCAAGGCTCATGCCATAACAGCTAACATGTAGAAGTCTGCAGGAGGGTCTCTCCTACTACATGGGTCTCAGAGATCAAACTCAGGTCATTGGGCCTAGAAGCAAGCATCTCTATGCACTGCACCATCTTGCTAGCCCACATTTATATTTTTAATCTTTTAAACTGAATTCCATAGTCAAGACTATTGTAGGAAGCTAGATACTCATTTAAATAACTGCTCCATAATCTTTCCAGCTGTTTAATTAAATTCCTATATAGTTTCTAGTTCAAATTTGTAGTCCTTTGAAATACATAGCCCATTGAGCATGGGTCATTGCTTTGGGGTGAGTTTTAAAAGGGGCTATTTTATTTCAAATTAATATGAAAAAGTTGTCCGAAAATCTGAAAAAAGAATCTAAGGACAAAACATGAATATATACCACCTCCAAAATATCTCCTTAGTCAGATATCTAAAAGCAATTATGAGCCTTTGCTGTAAAATGAATTCACTGAAGGCACAAAAACAAAATTAAAGATATAGATGGTCTTTAAAGTCTTTGCCACTTAAGCTACCTATGCTTTACATGCCTGCTCATCTGTATCAAGTCGTAAAGTTACATGTTCTCCTTTTCCCTCTACACAAACTAAAATCAGTCTCACAGTAACTGCCATATTTTGTATATTTTCTATCAAGAAACAATTTAAGCAGGTATAGTGGCCCATACTAGTAGGCTTACCACACTTGAGGCTGAGGTAGGAGTATTGTGAATTCAATGCCACCGTGGGCTACATAATTATGAGTTCCAACTGCCCTGGGCTAGTATGAAACCCTAACTGAAAGAGAGGAGGGAACAGGGAGGAAAGGAGGGACACACAGAACCATAAATGGCCTGGTACTCACTATGTACCCCAGACTGGTCTTAAACTCACAGAATACTTCCTGTCTCTGTCACTCAGATAACAGTATAACATGTGTGCCATCACAAACCATATCCAGTTTATTTTCTTTTAAATTTTGTTTTACATATCATCTCACTATGTAACCTTGACCAACCTAGACTTTTCTAAGTACTCCATGATGGTCTTGAATTCATGATCCTCCTGCATCTGTTTCCCAAGAGCTGAGATCATAGGCATGTACTTAGCTCAACCTGTATTTTCAATCTAAAATGATTTTTCTCCAGTGTTTCTTGAATGTCTGCAGGTTTTCTAATAAATATTGACCAAGAGAGAAATATTGATTGTGCACTATTAATCCCAAAATGTGGAAAATGCAGTCAAAGTATCAAAAGTTCCAGCCCCCTCCCCCCAAAAAACAGGCCAAAATGGATTAAGTTTCAATGCACTTTGAATGCTAGAAAACCAGATCTTTAATTGAAGAAACCTGCAAATGTACAACCCCAAAAGTAAAAAACAAAACAAAACAAAACAAAAAACAAAAAAAAAAACAGTATATTAGATTGTGAAGTTGTTAATCACATTAAAAAGCTAATGGGTTAAGAATATTTAAATCAATTTTTGGAAACAACATAATTCAGCCGAATCACTTTCAATATTTAAGTTGTGGCATTATAAATTTCAAAAAGGATTTAATACCCAAAATACCAAACATACTGCTTTCAAACAGTGTAGAACCTAAAAATATAAACACTAAAAAGATGATTATATTTAAGTTTTATCATTTGTCTATCAAGTTGCAACATTTATCTACTCTGGATACCTTGCCAAAACACTACAGCAATTCACACTTCACTACCTTCAGAGATGCTGTAATTTATAGGGGAAAAATGGCTGTTGTAATCTTAATGACTTTCCTGATCCACAGACCCTATTAGTTGAAATAAAATTGTGGAAATAAAAAAATCATCTTTTTATTGCATAACCAAGACCATTTCTACCAAGGACTGCTTACAGATATCTCTCAAGGCCTTGGGTTCAATACCTAAATACCTTGGCTTCGGAAATAAAAAATAAACCAAATAAATAAATGCAGCAAAGCATCATACAATACTCCTTCAGCTACTTAGATAAGATCACTCTGGCAACACAGTTAACTCCCCTACCTTTAAAAAGTCATTGTTCATATTGTTTGTTAGCCTGTTTTGAACAACTTTACCTTAACATCTTCATTATAAAGTTAAAAACTCAGCATAAAATTTAAAATCTACTGCAATTCCTACAACAGCTATTTATGTCTTCTGCCATAATTTCAGCATACACTTCTCCAATTAGCTATAGTATATATAAAATCAAACATGACTAAATTAAGAGCTAGCATTAATTCTAGAATAGCTTGCTAACTCAGAAATCTAACCTCTAGAACTCTTACTGTTTTAATATCCAATGCAAGAAGCCTAATATACCTACAAAAGCTGTGATAATCAATCTCCATTGTTAACCACACTGGCTTAGAATCACACAGGAGATTGTTGAGTCATACCTGTAGGTGTATCTATGAGGGTGTTTCTATACAGGATTAATTGATAAGTGGGTGGTACCATAGGTTAGGGGCCAGGAGAATTAAAAAAAAAAAAGGAGAAAACCAGATCTATGACATTTACCATCCTCTACTTACTGGTTCATCTGACTTAAACTTATATTTCTTTCCCATTATAATGGACCAATACTCTGAAACAGTAAGCAAAATAGATCTTTTCTACCCTTTACATTATTAAGTAACTAACACAACATACAAATTCATAATTCAATTAAATACTTAAAAAGCATTCATTAGTGAAAATAACTTTTTCTATATGGCAGAAATAATTTTAGAATACTAAAAAACAAATCAAGATAGGTATGTTTCTAAACCCTCACAGGAATAATGGAAATAGCAATAAGGCACAAACTGAACTGAGAGATGCACATTGAAACTGTGTTTTCTGTTTGTAAAGCTCTACTTCCTTGACAGCTTATTTAAGTAGGAAGAAATCAACTATTTCTACTACATTTTAAAGCAAAGGGGTAAAATGCATCACTTAGTCTGTGAGTAATGGCATAGAAACTAAAACATTAACACCTCGGAAAAATATTTTTAAAGCTTTCTCTAGGCCTACATTTGTTGATGTTTTTACAATAATATACTATTTAGACACTGTCTTGTGATCACACACACACACACACACACACCTCACTGCTCTTCAGTTATAAAGGCATGAGTCTAGAACACTACCCAATGAAGCCTATCAACTACCATACCTTATGTATCATAAGCAGATACTACTCATTTGATAAATGAATGAAAATCAAATAGCATTTAGAACTAACTAAAACCAATCCAAGAACAATTATCCTTTCAAAAGTACTATCACATGCACTTCAAATAACATCAATGAAATAAATAGGGAAATCTTTGTGACCTTGGATTCAGGTAACTTTTTCTTAAACAAAAGAAGAAAATCATAAACTAGACTTCATTAAAATTAAAACCGCTATTCTTGATTAAGAGAATAAAATAAAGAGACCACAGAATGAAAGGCAAAGGTCATATGTCAATCAATACCTGATAAAGGGCCTGCTTCTAGAAATCTTAAAACTCTTAAGAAAACTAAGAGTCAATTTAAAAATAAAATAATTAAAAAGATAATTCACTAGAGAAAACATTTGCATGACAAGTGTTTCAACAAAATTCTCAACAATGCTTGTAATAAAGCAAATGGAAGCTCAAAAATAACGTGATACTACAATACACCTATTAGAATTAATAAATATTTTAACTTTAACAGACAATAAAAACTAAGAAAAATTCAAAGAAGCTGGAACTTTCACATGGCAACTTCATTCATAAGGATTGCCTAAAGTAAGCGAAGTTCTGTTCAAATCAGTATCTCTACACAAAATTATGTCAGTAGTCATAATTACTATAAACTAATGGTTTTTAACTGAGTAATGGGTAAGCCAAACTTATTACAACCACAGATCAGAACACTGTACACCAGTGAAAAAAAGATCTGACACATGCACAAAAAAAACAAATGAAATCAAACTAATACTGTTTAAAGATCTGCTCTACTACATGAGCTGGCCTTTTCTGAAACTCCTTATATGCCTCCTTTAAAAGGTTCTCTGAGTATTTAGTTATTCTGGCAGTCTTGATTTGCTACACTCTCACAACAAGGAACCAAGCTGCTCTAGCATGTCTTCCCTGCCATGGTGGATGGAGATCCTGACAGTGTGATGATTCCTCTACTTGTTTAGGAGCTAATACAAATGAGTATTTATTAATGAAACGGCAACCGTTCCCTTCCTTAACTAATCTTGCTGTATTTAGGATGGAAAATGATCCCCAAAATCCATATGGTAAAGACTTAGTTGCTAGGTAATAGTGTTCTTTGAAGGGGGTGGAAGGAGGTTGAGACTTAGTAGAGGGAAGTAGGAGGCTGACATTTGAAAGTAAGCCTTGTCTTTATCCATTTCCCATTCTTTTTTCCTTCCCTCCTCCTCCTCTCTTTGCCTCCTGGCAGCCACAAGAAAGTATCCTTGATCTACCATGGCCTCCTCACTGTGATGTTTTACCTGGATACAGACCCACACAATGAGACCAAACAATTATGAACTGAACTCATGGAATCTGTGAAGCAAACTATCTTTCATTTATTCAAGTTATTTTCTCACATGTTTTATTAAGTGACAGAAGAATGACTAATATGACATTCTAATTATATGGCTACACTATATCTAAATAAGCAAGAATACTAAAATTTTGGTTTAAGTGTAATAAAAAAGCAAATTACTTAAAACTAAACAGCACTAGTATATAAAACAGCTCAAATACCTCCTTCAGTCCCAGTCACATGTTTAAAACAACAGGGAAAAAAACTACTCAGAACCAAATTCCAATTCCTAGAAAATTTACTTTTCTAATTGCTATCTTAAGAATTAACCTTTTATTTTATTGGCTAATAAGAACTAGAGGATGATTTTTCCTTTTCCTTTGGCCTAGTGTTATTTTATTTACAATGTCTTGATATCATAATCATCCAGAAAACGATGCTCAGGACCTTTCCAATGCAGTTAAATAGCAACACATCTATGAGTACAACACTGGCATGGGCAACTTGTTACTCTAATAAACAACCAAAATTGAGAATAAAGAAACTGAAGGCCACGTTTATAATTTGCTTTTACTAAAATGCAGAGCAGCCTAAAGTTTATTAACCTGTATCTTGTCTCACCCTCTACCTCCACCCTCCCTCTTCCCTTTCTATATTTGCTACTTTCCATTTTAGGAGCTAGCAAGAGTTTATTTATTATATTTCCTATAAAACGTCTCAAACACTCTGTGAAATAAACAGTAAGCAGCAAACTAGCTTTCTGTCTAACATACTTAAGGGTGGGAGTGGGGGACTGACTTCAAATGTGCAGGTTTAAACATGGCAGAAAAATCAGTTACGTAAGAGACCTGCATGAAAATTCAGAACAAATCTCTATGATCAGCAAAAGCTACATAGTGTAGTTTATCTCTCAGCTCTTTTTTCTATGCAACTATTTACCCATCTAAAGAAAAAAATTAAGAATGCACACATAAAATAATTACCAACAAGGACAGTAAATAATCCTTAGGAATAACGTAAGTACACATATGTCAAATTCTGACAAAGTTCTGAATTTCGTGTGCATACTAAGTCTTTAGAATCGCCTCTAAATACAGTCATAAACCCAACCAAGAAAACAATCAGAAGAAGAAAAAAATACTTTGACATCCTTCTCAAGATCAGAAATGAAAGAAACTATGAGTGGGGTAGTTTTAGATTATGTGGTCCAAGAAAGCAGCTGCACAATTCAGGCCCTATTATGGAACATCAAGGTCATAATTACCTCTCTTGATGAATTAATCAAGGTAGGGAAATGTAGAGGCCCTGCCCTAGAATGAACTGACCTGAATATTTCCAGACCAGACTAGCTTAAAAATAAACTTGGAAGAATCAGGGAAGAAGCTACATGATGGAGGGGTATAATCAACATGAACATGACAAAATCAAGTGAGAAATCCAGATATTCTTAACTCTTTTTCCCTGACTCTAGGAAAGCATTCTGCATGCATGACTACTTGCCACATTAAATAAATCTTCATGAAATAATAATGTACATAAGGGTAATTTTTGAAGCATGAATAATTTTAGCTAATTATAAGTGCATCAGTACTACTTTAAACCATAACAAAAATGGCCAAATAATAGTCTGCTATTGTTCAAGACAAAACAAGAGAGGAAGGAAGTTTGCCTTGCTTTTCTATCGCCTACTATGTCATTACTCTGTAATAGTCTACTGCCTAGCACAGATTTGTATTAGTTGGCACACATTAACTACCTGTTATACTGAATTTATTCCTCCTATCAGGCTCCTAATGCCAGCTCTTCAGTCTACTTTCTTTTTTTTCCCCAACACTTCACTATGCTCTACCTATTCTTTGCAAGATGTCTTTGATCAACTCCCCTTTTCAGTCCTCCTCCACTAAATCTATGACTACAACAGTCTCCTCACTGATATTCACCACCTTCAGTACTTTCCCTATTCCAATCAATCCTTCACACTGCCACTGGTCATTTTTCAAAGTACAAACGTGATGCCACTTAATGTTCTAAGAGAGAGTTCATCTTTACAAAATAAAATGATACCCATAAACTTGCTTTAAAAGAACCATACAATCTGGACTCATGCAATTTCACACAAAAGGCCAATGCAAACTTACATCCCAGTGATACACATCTCTCCTTTCCAAAGTAAGTACAGTTTTGCTTACACTGTCTCTGTCCATTTAAATTGTTTCTTTCCCACTATGAAAATATTATTGCTCTAATACCCTGATCAAATCCAACCTCCTTGACAAGGATCTATATCCCTAAACAATGATTGCTATTACCACAACCCTTCTTTAATGGACCCATGCTATTTACAGTAACAATTTCTCAAATTCCTGTCTTGCTCATCTAACTTCAATCACTGAGAGAAGACTATGATTCAGAAATGCATCCTCAGACATTATGCATTTTTGTACTATATAGTATGACGTCAGAACTCCATACATACTATACAAATTCCAAACACAACAAATCAGAATGTAAATGAAATGCCTAATTAACTGCTTGCCAGAATAAAATTTGTATTTTTTAATCCCTCTAAGTATCCCTGAATATGACCTATTTATTTCTGAATCATCCTATCTGTGATTAAAAAGATGCAAAATGAGCGTTTCAATAACTTTGGAAGAAATGATCAGATTTAGGGAGGTCTTTAAAAAAAAAAAACCTCATTGTAGAAAGCCTGGGGCTGTGGCTATAACTATCTAAACTCCAAGGCTTTACACACACACACATATGACAATAATTTAATTTTAATGGGAAAATAAAGGGAACTGTTATTTATTAGACACATTCTATATGAAAGTTAACTTGCTAAGTATATTCAGCCCAGTGCTGAATTTCTTTTACATAACAACTTTTGAAAATATTTTTCTTTCCACTTACAAATAAAGTAGAAATCTAAAGAACTAAGATAACATGTTCTATCACACATCTATTGGGAGTGCTGGAATACAGATTCATCTGTTCTCAATGTTCATGCTCTTTTATAACTACAGAGGGTCATAAAAATTAATTAAAACTTGCTAAGTTTTCTCAATTTATCCTGGTTAAAATTTTAATGGCTATAGCTTTAACCTCAAACTCTTTTCATCAATGAATTAATCCCCAAACTAAATTCCTTAAACAAAAACATACTGATAATATAGAAGTACCAGAATTCTAATAAAATATTCATTATATGATATGCAAATTCAAAAGACTATAATCAATTCTTCCAAAAAGAACCAAATATTTTCCTTCACCCTCAAAAAAGAAAAGTACTATGCAAACTGTAATGTTCATGGAACTAATTCATGAAGAATTCACTCAAACAGGCTGTTCTTTATGACCCTTGCCCAGAACAACCAATACCATCTCAAGTAACACCTCTTTCCTGATCTTGACAGAATCCAGGCAAGAGCTTAAATTGCAGCTGCCAGAGGGGTGATGCCCTTTGAAGTTGTTATTCCCAGCAGACCTAATTGAGACTGTCCCTGCAAGAATCTCACAACCAGAGCTTCTTGTTTACCTTATAGCCCTGTTTCCAGTTATTTTTCCCCAAAAGCCAATGGAGCCCATGATTCCCTTTTGCAGGCCCATTTTCTACTATTCACTAGAACCAAACTAGTTTTTGATTGAAATCTTCACACCCATAGGAAAAATTTTCAAACAATAATTAGGCTTATCATCTCTATGGCTTGCTATTGTCCATTGATCTAAAACAGTTGCTACCTATGGTTTTCTTGTGTGTAAAGTTTTCTACTGTTCATATAAGCAAGAAAGGTAAAATATATTAGAAAACACTCTAAACTACACGAGTGACTATAATTTAATAATTCATCTTTAGTCTTACCAGAATACTGGTAAGAACATAGAAATTATGTTTTGACATCAAAATTAACAAATATATACCTACATTTTCTTTGAGCATTCCAGAAATTCTTATATTCCATTACATAATAATATATAATACATTCAGATATATAATATAATGAAAATACCTTTGTTCTAAAAACCACCACAACTGAGGGCTGTAAAGTTCAAATTTAAAAGCCAGAATTTCTCAAGTCAATATCAAAGGGTGTGATAAAAATAAATATAAATTCTATAAAGTAAAACTGTTTTTTGTGAACAGAATATCATTATAAGAAACAAAACAAAATTTGTCTGTCAACATGTGCTAAAATTTCAACCAGAATATTTTTAATAAAGTAACTTGCAGGGTTAAGTCTAACCAATCATAATGGTTTCAAACAAAGAACACAGGGATACTATCTTCACCATATTACTTTCACCTTTTGTTTTACTTCATAGGTTGTAACAGTTTTCACTGGAACATTTCTCCAAATTGCAGAGGAAGAGAGACCTATTATTAAATCTCTACAATATCTAAAACATACTGCAAAATATTTTTAAAAAATCATGTGTGCTAATTATAATTTAGAAGACATTACATTCAAAATTAACTAAAACTAAAAATAAAATAGGTATTTGCAAGGTCCCTACTTCCTATATAAATTGAATGTTTGTGATTCATTAATAAAACAAAAATCTCCCCCTTGGATAGTATGGTTTGACATTTTATACATGCAGTTAGAATGTCCACATTTTAAGAAGAAATTAACATTTCCATTCATCTCACTTTTAACCAAATCTAAAGAGATGTAAAATATTAAAACATTTTGTAACCATTCAGTTTAATAAAGTATTTATCTGTATAAAGGACTCCACAATATTTCTCAATTTATTTCCACAAAATCTCTTGTTTCGAGTTATTCTAACAGGTAATCTAACCCTAGTTTAAGTCAAAATAACAAAGAAAAAATGACAAGTAATCATACAATAATCCAAGATATATTTTTTAAAGATGGAACAATATTTGAAGACAAAGGCTCACTTGAGATTTCGAGGATTCTGAGTCTTCAAAACACTCTGTTGTGAATCAAATTGGCATTCAACTATTTTAGGAGGTGTATGGTGGCCTCTACTGGAATACTATGCTTATGATTGAGTGGCTAGGAAAGGATCCAACTTTCTATCACAATAGGTAGGTTTTTGTGTTCAAATATTGCCCACTTTTTGTAACCAAACAATGAAATACCTGTGCACATCTAAGTTCTCGCGGCCCAACTGCAAAGCACAGCCAGTACAGTTTCAGAAGTAAGAATGAACGGCGGGAAAGGGGGAGAACGGAAGTATTTCGGTTCAACTTGGTTAGGCTTTAGTAAAATCTGGTCTCATAAGCTCTGGGCATCACTTGGCCTCTGGTACCCACCATCTGGTCAGGTATGAAGACTGGGAAAAGGTAAAGGGTCGAAATAAAACTGAAGGAGAGTAAGGGGAACTGAGAAACTGAGAACAGGCAGCAGCCCTTCACCTGCACATGGATTAAAGGCTACCAGTTTTCCACTTCAGGTAGCAAGGGGGAAAAAAAGATAGCAGGCTGCAAAGAACTGAGAATACTGTTACCAAGGAATATTCGTCTCCTGGGGTGAAAGTCCCCAGAGTTAGTCACCTTGGTGTGTTTTTTGTTTCCCTGACTTCATAAAGCACTGGAGTTCAACAGCAAGCGCTGGTCCTCAGCTCCAATTCTGAGAGCAGAGGCAGCGTGGTGCGAGAGGAACGCAGCGAATCAGGCAAGGCACCCCGTGTGTCCCCCCCGCCCCCCAAGTCCCGCTTCGGGTTGGAAGTGAAGAAACTTAGTCGGAACAAACTCCGGCGCAGCCGCACCTCCGGAGCTCCGGAGGCCAAGCCGCAGCTCTGCAGGCTGGAGCTCCTTGTCCTGACCCCTTTCCCGCCCTCGTTCTGCCAGAGCTAAGTCTGGGCTCCCCAGGAAGGGGGTGGGGGGCTAGCAGGCACCCCTCCCGCCCGCCCGCCCGGACCCTGGGCTGCAGACTTGCAGCCGGTCCCGCCCACCACACGAACCTCGCTACTGCTCGTGCTGCCGAACACCTCCATGTCTTCTTGGTCCCAGGGATCCTCCGCAGGGGCGAATGGTAGCATCGCCGCTTCAGGGGCTCTCGAGAAGAAGCTGCTTGGCCCCAGCACCAGCGCGCATCCCGTCTGCTGAGCGGGCTCCCGGTCGTCCTCGTAGGACCAGGTCTCGCGCCGGGTGACGGCCGACCTCGCCAGCCGCGGGTACCTCAAAAGAGGGACCACCGGGGTCCCCGCCCGCTGCTGGGGTGCAGAAAGAGAAGACAAACTCAGTGCTGCCTCCCCTCGAGCAGCCGCACGCCTCTCGCCGCCCGCCCCGCCAGGCTCCGCGGGGCCGCCCCCCCTCCCTGCCTCCCCCCCCCTCCCCGGCCCCCTCCCCGCTCCCCGCGCCGCCAATATGGCGGACGCCGCCGCCGCCGCCGCCGCCGCCGCCGCCGCCGCCGCGTTACCTGTACGGCGCCTGGAACCCCCCGCGGCCGCGGCGCCGCGGCGTCACCCGCGCGTCAATGGAGGTTCCCTAGCCCCGAGTGGGAGGGGGGGCGGCGTGGGGGGAGGGGGGGCGGGGTGGTTGGCCTGGGAGCGCGTGCTGGGGGCGGGAAGACGGGGAGGGGGCGTGCTGCGCGGGGGAGGCGGGCGGACCGTAGTAAAGCCCACAGCTCGCGCCGGCTAAACCTGCCCACTCCACGGAGCATGCGCGAGCCTCCCGACACATGCTCAGCAGGCCCTCCCAAGACTACCGAACCGCCTGCCCGGCCAGCGGGAGGATTCCCAAATAGGATGTGGGGACTCAGGGGGGGCTCTGCGGAGAGCTTCAGAAGTCCTGAGTCGGCCCAAGGGCCAGCCTGCTGGGCCCAACGAACACTGGTGTCTGATGTACTGTGCCACGCCCATTTCAGTAACTAGTAACAGATACTACCAGGGCGGGGATTTTAAGACTCAAGTTAGCCATCTAGAAGCTAGAGGCAGCAGATGAGGCATTTAAAAGGAATCAGTAAAACTGTGCCCCCACCACCACCTTCCCACTCTACCAGGTTTGTCTCACTTAAGATGCTCCTGAGGGCTGCCCTCACAGTACTGATGAACTCACAATGGTTCAGTCTCATGCATGTCCCCAAACAAGTGCACCCAACACACACACACACACACACACACACACACACACACCACTAAGAAGACTTTAGCCATAGCAACAAAGGCAGGGTGTCTAATACTATACGCCACCCCTTAAAATATATTTTCTGCAGTGACAATAATGCTTCAGTATTCTTCACTTTGTGCTTTATACTCCTCTGCTGTTCATTGGCTCTAGTGATGTAAAAGATAAATTAAGTTCCATCTTATACACTGAGAGGATGATCAAACCCCTCAGCAAAACATTTTAATTCTTAAAGTTAAAAAAAAAAAGAGGTATTCTACCTTTTGACACTTAGAGGCTTGAAAGAAATTGCTTCAGTGGAAAACTTAGCTCAGTACCTTGGAGAGGTTTCTAACATACTGCATGTAACACACCACTTCCTCTCTCTTCCCTTCTACATCTAGAGCTGTTGTGCTGTTCCACTAAAGAACACTAAACTGTGCCTTCCATTTATGTCACCATCTGGTGTGGAGTGCTAAGGAACCAAAGAGGCCACCGAGGTTGGCAGTGAATTCAAAGAATAACCAATAATGCCCTCTAACTCTACTTAAAATCCAAAGAAAAATAAGCTTTAGAAATATGTCTCTTGCCAGGCAGTGGTGGCACACGCCTTCAACCCCAACACTTGGGAGGCAGAGGCAGGTGGATTTCTGAATTCGAGGACAGCCTGGTCTACAGAGTGAGTTTCAGGACAGCCAGGGCTACATAGAGAAACCCTGTCTCAAAAACAACAACAACAACAACAACAACAACAACAATATATATATATATATATATATATATNATATATATATATATATATATATATATATATATATATATATATATATATATATATATCTGCAGCAGTGATATCTTTGAATGAGAACATGAGGCTTTGAATCTTGAAAGTGTGTGTGTGTGTGTGTGTGTGTGTGTGTGTGTGTGTGTGTGTGATTTAAGTGAATAGATTTATGCTTGGCAAAATTGAGTGTTAATTAATTCCATTCCATTGAGCTGAGTCAAGCTCTGTTTTCTATTGCTTACCCTCTCAGTTCAGAACTCTTCCTCTTTTCCACATCACCTATTTTCTCCTACTGGATTGTCCCCATCAGCAAAAACATGGTTTCTAACTTCTACTTACTATCCTGTGATGCATTATATACCTCCCTATTAATTTAAATATTTTTCTTTATTTGGCCTACAAAATAAAACTAAGTACATTTTCCTCCTGAATCATTGATTGCTCCTTGCCTGCTCTGCTATATTGTTCTTTGTCTTCCTAATCTCCAACCACTGGAAATTCAGTACTCAGCCACTGACTTAAGTTTTTCTGAGTTTTCTAGTCCTTTCCTTATATCCAGATCCATGGTTTAAATCTTATCTGTATGCTAGGGATGTCCAACATTACCTCTAGTCATAGACTTTCTTGAAATCAAGAGTTGTACATCCACAACCTGATCAATATATGTGCATAAATGTCTAATATTTCATTCAAATTCAGATTACTAAAAATAACTTAATCCAACAAATCTGTCCCTTTGCGTTTTCCACAAGAAAATTAGTGGCTTCCACTACTCGACAGGTTTGCTGCTCATACCTCACTTTACTACATTCAATTTCCACCACCAAACAAATAAAGAAGCAAAATTTAACTTCCCTCTGTGTTTCATCTGCCACATTCGCTTTAGCACATAGCCTTTCAAATCTCTCATATATATATATATATATATATATATATATATCTAGTAAAATTGATGCACATGTTATTTGCCTCTTTCCCTTCTCAGACATCCTTGTGTGGTTTAGTATTTTTTTCTTCTCTCTTTTTAATTTTATTTTCTCTTTCCTCAATTCTACTAGCACAAAAGGACCTTGAAGTATTGGCGAAAATGGAATGGCATTGGAGTTGAGCTGCTCAGTCTTCCGCAATTGTGTGGAAGGGAAGCTTTGAATTTCTCTTCAGCCTTCAGAGGTTTTTTTCTTCTGAAATTGTCTACTTGTCCACATGTTTGTTCCTGGGTTTTAAATTACTATAGCATAGCATTAGATTTTTTAAACAACTGAACATATTTTAGTGATTTGGGGATTGTAACACACTATATCCTCTTCTTAATAAATTGTTCATCTAAAAGGTTGACATTACAGTCTCTACCACTATTATAATGTATTTTCTGAGTATTTCCAGAACTAGAGAAAGGGTACACTTAAACCGCCACACTGACTCTTCTACTCTGTGACATATAACTCACATTCGATGACCTGGGTCAGAGGTTAAAGTGTGCGGTTACATAATTTAAGTGAAAAAAAAAAGTTGACTGACCCATCTTGGCCCCACTTCTGGGAGGGGGTGTGAAATATGAAGCGACAGTCTTTGATCACCAGATCACAGACCACCCACAGTTAACTATGGGTCTGATTTCTAAACTTTGACATATACAAGGTAATATTTGGTGAATGATTATAGAAAGGGCTACATCATCTTGCAGTATTGTCTGCCTACTTCTACAAATATTATCATCTAACTAATTAGAAAATATTGCATATATATATATATTATACATATATATGGATCATTAAGAAGCTACTAAAAATTCAATATTCAAATATTGAAATATATATTCATATATATTCAAATATATACAGATTATTAAGATTCTACTAAAAATATTCAAATATTTTAGTTTCAAAATATCCTGGTACAAACAAGAAGTTTATATTTAGAAAAATAGAAATTTTAAGTGTTTAAATGTAAATAAGTTCTCTTTAAAGCATACTTTAGCAGTTTCAGAAAACTTTTACTCTAAATATGCTAATATTGGGCTACTACAGATTAAACTGCAAAAAGGAAAGGAACTCACACTTACTAGTAAAGTGTGAGCTTACTATTGTCTGCATTATAAAATGGATGTTAAACAATAAATAAGTAAAAAGATAATTTAATAAAGTTTATCTTTAGACAGTTATTAAGGTATAGTATGTAGGATGGGAAATGTTTACATTATTAGAGACAGGGTAGAAGAGTAGAATGAGAACCCTTATTTCTTTTCTACTAAGATTTTTAAGAAAATTATTGATGTGATTAATCTAAAAATTCAGTCTTACCTATTCTTACCTCATTGTGGTATCTGTTACAAAACTATTCTTCTATAATATATATATGCAAAATATGAAAACCAAATCTTGTTTTCTCTTTATTTCTAAATCTGTTTAAGACAGAACATAATATACATTTATATTGTTATTTTCAGGGTGAAAATATTAAGGTTTTTTTTCTAAGACTACTGGCAATAGGTTGGTCAAAATTTTAAAATGATTGATCTACTGAACAGGAAATGAATTTCTAGGATGATGTAAATAAAGATGATAGTGAGCCATATTTCAAAAAAAGATACATTTTTATAAGTCAAAGCAATAACATCAGATATAAAGCTAATCTGGATGCAATATCCTTTACAGCATTGTTCACTGGGGTTGGGTGAGGAAACTCCACTGGTTATTCGGTCAGTGTCTCTTTCCAAACTCACAGTTTCAATTTAAGTCCATTCTAAATTCTGCCCTTTATTGAGGAAAATCTTAAATCTTAAGCATTAACAAGTCCTTGATTAAGATTATGGGAGTAACTATGTAACCTTGTACAAACTTCAAGCATACCTCCTAAATCTATAATAACATAATGAAAATTATAAGCTTATACTTCTAACAACTTAACCCATTTCTGATTGTCTTTTAAATATAATTTAAAAAAATATTTACCACCTAAATGAAAATATATGCTTAGAATTCTCACCACTAGCCTGATTGTGCATGCCTTTAATCCTAACACTTGGGAGGCGGAGGAAGCCAGATCTCTGAAGATTTGAGGCCACCCTGACCAACACAGAGAGTTTCAAGCCAGACAGGACTACAAAGTAAGACCCTATTTCAAAAACAAGAAATCTAATTACTGAGACCCAATGTTGAATTACTTACCTAAAGTCTCAGCACTCAACAAACGCAGGACTGTGAGATACAAGCCAAACTGGAGTATACAATCTGTTTCTCCTCCCCTCCCCTCCCCCCCTCCCCTCTCCTCTCAACTCCTCACCTCTCCTATCCCCTCCCCCACCTCTCCTCTCCTCTCCTCTCCCCTCTCTCCTTTCTTCTCCCTTCCCTCCTCTCCCCTCCTCACCTCTCCCTTCTCTCTTTTCCTCTCCTCTCCTCTCCCCTTCTGTCCTCTCCCTCCTTTCCTCTCTTCTCCTCTGTTCTCCTCTCCTCCTCTCCTTTCTTCTCTTTTCTCCTCTCCTCTCCTCTCTCTCTCTTCTCTTCTCCTCTCCTCTCCCCTCCCATCCTATCCTGTCCCCTCCTCCCCCTTCTCTCTTTTCTCCTCTCCTTTCCTCTCCCTCCTCTCTTCTCCTCACCTCTTCTCTCCCCTCATCTCCCCTCTGCTCCTATCTCATCACATCTCCTCTTTTCTCCTCTCCTCTCCCTCTTCTTCCTCCTCTCTTCTCCTCACCTCTCCTCTTCTTTTCTCCTCTCCCTCCTCTCTTCTCTTCTCTTCTCTTCTCTTCTCTTCTCTTCTCTTCTCTTCTCTTCTCTTCTCTTCTCCTCTCCCTTTCCCTCCTTCCCCCTTCTCACCTCTCCTCTCTTCTCTTCTCTCCTTTGCCTTCCCCTCCTCTACTCTCCCTCCTCTACTCTCTTCTATTCTCCCTCCTCTCTACTCCTCGCCTCTCCTCTCTTCTCCCCTTACCTCCCTTCTGTTATCACCTCTCCTTTCTTTTCCTCTCCCTTCCCCTATTCTCTCCTCTCTCTGTATCTCTCACACACGCTGCACACATGCATGTGCACACACACATCTGCATATTTAATTTAAAGGAATTTTAAGCACTACTCACTAAGTTTATAAATAAAACTTAAATTAAACTGAACCATATAATTTAAGACTTATTAAGATGTTACTCTAAGTGATTGGTAAATATGTGTCAGGATCATTTGCAATCTCATCAAAACACAGATTGCTGAGTACATCCCCAGTGTTCCTGGTTCATAAAATCTGGGTTAAGGATTGAGATTTTTGCAATTCTACCAAGAGATATTGTGATTTGATGAAGCAAAGAGATAGACTCTAGGAACTATTGTTCTATGTCAAAGTATAAAAGATACCCTAGAAAATACTTTGGTTCCAAAAGCATAGATAATTCAGCCAAATTTCAGATCTTTAGAACTCACAGTAAAAACTAATAGGGATTTGTAAAATCACTACACATTTAAACCACAAAGAAAATTTCAAACAAAATCTTTTATAAAAACAAACACTACTTATGCATTTTGAGATTTCATTGTAGTATTGTCACTCTACATTACTATGTATGGCTGAACATAATAAAAGTGCTGTTTTTCCTTATGTTAGTTAGCAGTTCAACTGAGAAATTGGACAAAATTGGATATGTCTACAGAATAAAATGAATACAAATGTGAGAGCACACACATGAGCGCTCGCACGCTCATACACACACACACAGACACACACATGTATGTATGTATTCAGACTAGGAACAGGCTGGGTAGGTGATAAATGGTTATTTATGGCCAATATGTCTGAGATAGCAAGTTGAAATTTTGCCCAGTATTAAGAATTCAGGGAGATACAGTTTAGCACCCTGGATAGCTCCTGGAAAGGCTCTCAGATTTGAGTCCAAGACTCTCCTAAGTATCATACTACCACCACTCATTTTATTTTCCATATTAAAATGTTTAATATTAAAGAAGCCTGTGCATTTATGTCATGTCATGTACCTAGGAAATCAAAACTAGAAATTATTTTCATTTTCAAGTATTTTACAGAGATTTTTCAATTTTCCTGATGCTGTAATCTTTTAATAGTTTCTCAGGTGTGTGCTAACTCCAACCATAACATTTATTTTGTTGGTACTTCATAATTGTAATTTTGCTACTGAGAGGTATCTCAGTTACAATGCCATTGGAAATGTGCTTTCTGATAGTCACAACTCACAGATCTAGAATATCAAATGAAGGGTAAATGTATGTTAGCATAACTTGAGCAACACAGAGATATCTTAATCCCAAAGAGTCCTATATGAGTATTTAGAAAAAAACAATACCTTTCAGAACAGGTACTGAATCTAGCAGACTGGCATATACATATTATTCCATCACTAAGAAAGCCAAAAAAGAAGAACAATTGCAAGTTCAAAACAAGCCAGGGCTATAGCAAGACCTTGTCTTAAAAGCATAGATGTTGGATTACAGTTGAGCATAACAATGCACACTTGTAATCTTGGCATTTAGTGAACTGAAACAAGAGGATCCCAAGTTAGAAGTTGGCCTAGGTGTTATGAAAGACTTTGAGATAGATAGATAGATAGATAGATAGAACATGAAAATTAAAATGAGTCTCTTTATAAAATGTATTTGTCTCTTAGTATCTATGGTGGTTTCAGTGCAGGACCTTCCATAATTAAATACTTAAGTTCCTTATTTAAATTGTATGAGCTTTGCACAAAATGTGTATATATGCTCTATGTACTTTCAATCACGTCTAAAATATTTATAATACCTCATGAAATGTAAATGCTACATAAATACATATGCTGTGTTTCTCAGTAAGTACAAATGGGAAAGTCCAGTTTATTTAGTAAAAAAACAATCCTGTCAAGATTTTGTACTGAATTTGTGGACAGAAGCCATGAATGCAGAGGTACATGGACATGGAGAAATTCAAGATTCATTTGGCAATGTGTTTGGGGAGGCTGCACACATCTACTTCACATCCTTTCAGAAAATGTGGATATGCTCTACAATTAAGCTACATCCCTAGTACTTACATGTTTTTTGTTTGTTTGTTTGTTTGTTTATTTTTGGTTTTTTTCGAGACAGGGTTTCTCTGTATAGTCCTGGCTGGCCTGGAACTCACTTTGTAGACCAGGCTGGCCTCGAACTCAGAAATTCGCCTGCCTCTGCCTCCCAAGTGCTGGGATAAAGGCCACCACCGCACGGCTTATGGTTTTTTTAAATTGACTTAAATTCCAATTTTGAGATGTTTTCAAAGTCAATTTTTATGTCAAATTGTCTTAAAATATTCCTCAAAAATGCACTCTATTTTAAAAACATGCAAAGGTAACAACTTCAGTCCAACTTCTCAGATATATACACTTTTGACTAGTCTATTGTGTTTGAATGAAAATTAAATAAAGAAAGATGAAACCCTACTATTCAATAAAACTCCCCAAGTAGAATTTTTGGCTCATAAATTTTAATCCAGAAAATAATTTTCAGTTTATATAAATTTTCTAGAACCTTGTATGTTAGCACACAACTTTAATCTTAGCACATAGAGGCAGAGGCAGGCATCTGAGTTCAGGGCTAGCCTGGTCTACAAAGCAAGATCCAAGACAGCCAGGGCATAAATCAGGCATACAGTCCAATATAATAGAATGGGAAATTTAGAAATAAACCCATGCAGCTACAGCTAACTGATGTTTCGACAGATCCCCCCAAAAAAAAACATTCACTAGGGGTGGGGACGCTTTTCAAAAAGTGGTTCTGGAAACTTTATATATACATCTCTCTCCTTGCACAAAAAACTCAAATTGGATCAAAAGGTCCTAAATATAAAACCAGAGACTTTGAAACTACTTAACACAAAAAGATAATATTTCAAACTAGAAACATAGGGACTTTCTGAATGGGACAGCAGATTTTTAGGAAATACTAACAAGAATTGGCAAATAGAATTACATAGAATTAAAAGCTTGGTCTTATAGAACATTATTAGGAGAAAGACAAGACAGAACCCAGAAGAAAAAAATAAATTAAAATTATATGCAACCTTTATGTTTAAACAACTTGGCAATCCCTCTACCAAAGATTACACTAATGAGGGGGAAGCAAATGAGGAAATATTAAACATTATTAGCAAACAGGGAAATCTGCATCAAAATCACAGTCAGATAGCACTACATACTTACTAGAGTAACTAAAAACCAAACCACAAACTCAAGTAATAAAAAGTTATGAATATTATGAGCCTAAACAGAGCACCATTACCTTGTTCCTTAAAGTGCAAATTGTACAGCCAATTTAGAAATGTGTCTGCCTCTTTCCTAAAGTGTTAAATGTACACATGTATGACTCAGCATCCCACTTCTACACATTTACTAAAAGCAATTAAAATGTATGTTGCCACAGTAAGCACTTGTTTTACTTTGTTTTCTGGTACCAGAGATTGAACTCTGTGTCCCAGGCATGCTACATCAGTACTTTATCATTTAGGTGCATCTGTACCCCATCAATTTTTTTAAATTGCCCAGGATGGCTCAGAATATGCTGTGTGGTCCAGACTAGCCTTGAATTTAGGATCTTCCTGCCTTAGCCTCCAGAGTAACTTGGGTTACATATTTAAACTATGACTTTTGGCTGTATGTGGAAGTTTATTTAGCAGTTTTACCAATAATTCTCCAAACTGGAAATCCCCAAACAGCCCAAGTTGAAAATAAACAATGTGTGGAACAAATTTAATAATCAAAAGGGTGGATCTAAATGGTAACAAAAATGGCAAATTAAAAATTATTCTTTTCAGGTAACAAAAATCACATGAAAAGCTTCTCTCTATAATTTATGTACAAGATTTGCCTCTTTCCTAAAGTGTTAAATGTATACATGTATGACTCAGCATCCCATTTCTACACATTTACTAAGAGCAACTAAAATGTATGTTACCACAGTAAGCACTTGTTTTACTTTGTTTTCTGGTACCAGAGATTGAACTCGGTGTCCCAGTGTTGGTGTCTTGGAACATAGCAGATTCAGAAAAGGAGACATTCTAAGTGGTGGCTAGTGGCCAAAAGAAATGGATCTTACTCAAAGGCCTAAAGTTTGGTGGAATGATGAAAATACTCTCTAGTTCTATTTACATTATTCTATGTGTTTTAGCATATGAAAAGTATTTCTCTGAGTTTGAGGCCAGCCTGGTCTACAGAGTGAGTTCCAGAACAGTCAGGACTACACAGAGAAACCCTGTCTCGAAAAACCAAAAAAAAAAAAAAAAAAAGTATTTCTCAATAAGCCTGTCTTATAAGAATGTGCATTACATAAACAAAAGGAACACCCAGATACACAAAGTATGACTAATAATTTCATTTAAAAAAAAACGATGTAGTGGCACAAACCTGCTGTTCTAGTAATTGGGAGGCTGAGGCAGGATTGTGAATTCAAGGTTAGCCTAGACCACATTGTAGACTCTGTCTCTGAAATCTAGACTACATAGTAGGCTTTGTCTAAAAAAGAATAATGAAAGGTAATATTAAGAGTATTAATGATAGAGTAGCGAGAAAACAGGGAGACTTGATAAAAGATATTCAGAGCTACAAGCAGATTTTAATGGGTAGAGATGTTTACAACCTTAGCTATGGGTGGAGATGTTTATGTGATGATTGTATAAGCACACTTATACTCCTCTTTAGCAATAGCCTGTTCTGTCACCTGATTTTTCCCCTCCCACTAACATATTGAGTCACTGTCCTTCCAGAGTTTCTGTGAGGCACAAGCAACATGCTCCCTGCAATTGTGCAGAGCACCTGAAAATTGAAGGCTATTTCCTAGAGATATCCACTCCACCTGAAAGATTTTAATAGGTACAACTTAAAAATTAATGAAATTTACATATTTTAATTTATATATTTTATTAGAATGTGGCTATATATTCCTTCAATTGCTTTATAAAATGGTAGAAAAATTGCTTGTATTACTTAAACATATTTCATTGGCTTTCCTTTAATATATTATACAAGAGAAAAGGGAATGGTTCTGTGAGTTCTCTTAGACTTTGTTTTGAAATGGAAGAAAAGTGGTTAAGATGTATATATAGGAAAGCAATTCCTTTGAAATGCAATATCACTATATGATATTTGTGTAAATACAACTAGCACTAATTCTGAAAATATGTTCTCTAAGATTACTAAATAATTCTTTTGCACTGATTTTTATAATTTCTTGTGACAATTTGGGCCTGTTATGGACTTTTTGATGGTCACATAATTACACTGTAGCATAAAAACTAATTTGAGATGGAAGTAATTCCCCAAAAGAAGTAATACTTTAAACATTTTCAAATAGAAATGATAGCCATAAGACTAGTCTGTTCAGTAACTAGCACACCTCCCAAGCAGGTGGCTGCATGCCATTGCTAATTATCCAATTGCTTAATCTTAATTACACCTGTTTTTTTGGAAAGCAAATGTGTAGTAGAAGAGGTAGTCATTTATTAACACATTCACACACATGCATATACATATATAATTTACTTATACTGCATATGCCCTAAAACAATTTAAGAAGCCACATTGTTTATCTTCACTGGAGCAAAGAAATGGGAATTAAATAAATGACTCAATTTAATAGAAGTTAAATTATCCACAGATATCATCCATCCTCTCTACATGGAATATATCAAATTGTAATAACCAGCTGAATGCCTCCATAGTACCCCAATTCCCTCAACTTCTCTTCCTTATTTCCCAAGCCCCTGTCGCTTCTGCCTCTCACTCCATCTTCATTTCTTATTGTACTCTTTCTTTTTTTTATTTTTAAGTGAACCTTTATTATTTTCATTGATTGTGATATTATACTCTACATTTTTTCTTTTTTATTATTATTTTCTTTATTTACATTTCAAATGCTATCCTGAAAGTTCCCTATACTCCCTCCCCCCGGCCCCTGCTCCCCTACCCACCCACTCCCACTACTTGGCCCAGGCCTTCCCTTGTGCTGGGTCATATAAAGTTTGCAAGACCAAGGGGCCTCTCTTCCCAGTGATGGTCAATTAGGCCATCTTCTGCTACATATGCAGCTAGAGACACAAGCTCAGGGAGTACTGGTTAGTTCATATTGTTGCACCTACAGGGTTGCAGCCCCCTTCAGCTCCTTGGGTACTTTCTCTAGCTCCTCCATTGGGGACCCTGTGTTCCATCCAATAGCTGACTGTGAGCATCCACTTCAGTGTTTGCCAGGCACTGGCATAGCCTCACAATAGGCTGCAATATCAGGGTCCCTTCAGCAGAATCTTGCTGGCATGTGCATTAGTATCTATTCTTGACATACTTACTACTTGTTGGCACTCAAGAGCTCCCAATTTCTATTCCCTGCATTCTCTCCTTACTGCCTTCCTGTATCCTTACCAGGCCCTGTCTTTGTCTCCTTCAGTTGCCCTTTATTACCTTGTTCAAGTTCCTGGTTCTCAGTCCCTCCTTTGATTTAAGATCCACTTACCAATAATTATCACCTGGCACTACACCCTGTATACATTTCAACCTCATTTTCAGGTTGTCTTTTTTAATTTCTGCAGTTAAACTTATTCCAAATTAGACATTCTAGTTTACTGGACTTATGAAACTCAAGCACCTCAACTCTCATGGCCTTTGGCTCATCAGGCCTTTGACTGAGTTCCTATTCTGATTTTTGAAAAGTAGTAAATGTATTCTTTGCTATCCTCCTTACAATATATTATTATTAAATGGGGGTGCTAGAACAATATATGATAAATTCTGTTCACAAAATTGACAGGAAGCATATATCTTTGTTGACCAAGATTAGTTCAAGGGATGGGATTGGGATTTTAAATCTAAGATCTTGATGACAAACCAATTTTTCATCCAATATCTTATTACATATCATAACTTTCCTATTCTCATGTTCTATAATAAGATGTTATATCATGTGGATATGATAGTACCATGAAATCTAAATATTCTCCTATACTTATTAATTAATGAGCAGTAGCTAAACTACAGAAAGAAGAAAAATGATTAATATTTATAAAAGTAGATAAACTTTGAAGATACATTGATGCAAGCCCCTGAAAGCATGCAGGCCAGCATATTATCTCTAGTAAATCACTTAGTGTGGCCAACACTAACCTCCTGCAGCCAAAAAAAAGTTAATACAACACATTTATCCTGTAAAAATATTAAACCTGTCAGCAAATAAGTAGGGACTGGCAGAGTATTACGTCATGTAAGCTCACCCCTGACTGCCATCTGTTATAAACAATCGGCAGGCTCATCCATTTACTCACCCACAGTTTTTCTTCATAGAATACTGATTCTTTCCCACTCTTTCCCATTCTTTCCCAGCCAGATTCAAGCCCTTGCTTCTTTATAAACCATACACGAATGACTAGATAGGTGAGTGTTTGCATTCATGTCAACATCTCAAATAATGATACTTATCAGTCCTAATTGTCTTCCTCTAATATGGCTATTTACTCAGACTTGAATTACTGTCATACATTTATTTAGTGTGTAGTATAGAAAGGGAACAGTGCACTATTGATCTCAATTTGATTAGACCCAACACTCCAACATTTACTAGAGGCATGGGACTCTGTTTAGATTACATGATTTCCATCTAGCATAGAAGCTAATATGCCTCCAATTTTAAAAGCAGATTACTTTTGCTTTTCTGCCTGAACTTCTAAAAGTAATCTGCATTTTTATTTCCATGTATATTAGGTAAAATAGAATTAGGTCTATTATATATGGTGCAATTTCTTTACTTGAATAAGCATCTGCTTTAGAAATATTCGGTCATCATGATAAATAATGCTGTCTTGTTTTCTGAGATAAAAATCAAAGTGCCAGAAAATATTTAATCAATCTGACTTTATACCCATTATAGAAATGAGCTGGGTATCATCACCAATACAGGCTCTGGCAAGTTTTCTTTTTCAATATTTGTAAGAAGAATTATTTCTGGATAAACTATTTATGATTGTTTCTTGCTTTAGTCTACCCAAGAACTAAACAAAATAAGCAAGTCTGGTTTACATAAAGAGTATAAAACTCATCGTATATTTCTGGTATTTTCCTCCATTGAACCTGAGTTATCAATATAGTGTTCAAAAACAATGTTGCAAAGAAGTTTGCATAGTCCAATATGACAACTGACAACTGACAACTCCCAGTGTTGTAACTCTCTCTCCTTCTCTTCCAGTATCTTCAGAGTGATTATTTTCTCCTTATGTGGTATTTTTGTGGAGGGGAGGTGAGGAGAGGATTGTTTCCAAAGGCTAACAGATACCTTCCTGCCAGCGATATTTGACTACAAAATGAAGTCAG
Source organism: Mus pahari (assembly GCF_900095145.1). Lineage (NCBI taxonomy): Eukaryota > Metazoa > Chordata > Mammalia > Rodentia > Muridae > Mus > Mus pahari. The sequence continues at coordinate 96,431,324 of NC_034613.1, forward strand.
CATTATTTGTCTATTTGGGGAAATTATTCATTACAACATTTGATCTGGAAACATCTGATCTTCCCATAGAAAAAACATCAACAAAAGAAGTTCGTCAACTCTTACCCCTATATCCACTTACTTTCCCTCCTTGCCCATTTCTCTTTGCTAACCAAGCCTAAGATCAAATGCACAGGAAAAATCCTAGCACTTATTGTGTTACAAGCGCCTGTGTTATTAAAAAATATATTAGCGAGCAGGGCGTGGTGGCACATGCCTTTAATCCCAGCACTCGGGAGGCAGAGGCAGGCAGATATCTGAGTTCGAGACCAGCCTGGTCTACAAAGTGAGTTCCAGGACAGCCAGGGCTATACAGAGAAACCCTGTCTCGAAAAACCAAAAAAAAAAAATTAGCATTCAGTGCAGGATACTTAGAACCCAGCATTCTCAGAGCCTAGAGTATGGGAGAGAGAAATTGAGTGAAAAAAAGAGGCTGGATGAGGCATATGAGGAAGAGAGAAGAGGAAGGAATGGAGGGACCATGGAAGAGCCTTGCAAAGGATATCATCTGAAAAATTCGAGAAAATATTCTGCCATTTAATTTTTTTAATTTTTTGTTTAAGTGGATCATTATTGCAGTTGACATTCACAGTCACTTTGAACATCTAACTTTCTAATAGGACATTCAACAGTAAGTGTTCAAATATGAAAACTAAAATTCTAAGTAGAAAGTCAAAAGTCTGTTTTCTAGTTATATTAAGAGATAAAAACTGTCTTGGCAAAAATCACAAATCACTATATTTGATAATATTTGCATATTATCATTTAACAATATATGAATTTATTCTTCTATCTATTCTAACAGAATTTCATGAGCATCTGCAACCACTGTCCTGCACACCCCCCATCATGATCCAAGCTCCTTCAGCCTCTTTGCACTCCATCTTGTTACATATTCCATTTTGCCAGGCACTGGTACCACAGGACAGAACCCAAAGCAGTAGGACAAAATGTTAGCTGAATAAGGATGGTACCAATGAATGTGCCAACGTGGACAGAGAAATCATACACAAGGTACTACTATATGCAACTGAGAAAAACTTGTTCTTCAAAGCACATATAATTATTTCAATAGTTAAATTATTAAAATTAACAAATATTAAAGCAGGACATGATAGTGAATTCCTTTAATCCCAGGAATTGGGAAGCAGAGGAAGACAGATCTCTAGGAATTTAAAGCTAGTCTGATCTTCATTGAGAGTTCCATTACAGACAGAACTACATAGTAAGACCCGGTCTCTAAAAACTCAACAGTATTTGTTACTCAATTGTAATATTCTATTTATTCCAGTCAGGTAATTTTCCAAGCAAGATGAATGAATGAAAACTTTGGAGATGAACTGACTTTAGAAAGAGTTCAGGAAAACGAGGATTACAGAGTTCATGAGGAAAAATAACTGTGAATGTTTGTGGTCAAAGTATTCAGTGGTAACTTCAGGAGCTGGGTGAACTATCCAAGCATAAAAAAAAAAAATGAGTTCTGAGTATGTAGCTAGGAAACATGCATGGCAGCCTAGGTGCAATCCTCAGCATCTCCTCAGTAAATAATCAGAGCTTCTTAGAAAGCTGAGACTGAAAGATCATTTAAATCAATGCGTTTGATGCCAGCCGGTGTACAGTCAGAACTCATCTCAAAGTATAAAATAAAACAAAACATGCAGCATAGTAATACATTTCAAACTGTTCCCCAAAGACTAAAATATGTTTACATCTTACAATATTTACTTTATCTTAGTCTCTAGCTCAGTAAATCTTTTATTCACCCTACTTTCTGACCCAGTCTGTCTTTAATGATGACTCTCTAAGCATCTCTCAAACATAAGCATCTCTCTTTTGTGTGTGTGTGTGTGTGTGTGTGTGTGTGTGTGTGTGTGTGTGTGAGAGAGAGAGAGAGAGAGAGAGAGAGAGAGAGAGAGAGAGAGAGAGAGAGAGAGAGATTTTCTCCATATGTGTTAATATCACTCTTGGGTTCTAAAGATGCTTTCTGGATGTCTGCTAAACATCAAAGAAACTTATTCAACTTAATTTAGTGTGTCATAAACCTAATCAATCAATTTTCTCATCAGTAAGGTGATGTACTGAGATACTTGTGTGCAAATTATTTACACCATATGCTATATGACTGTATATCTTTGGTCACTTTTGTTATCTTGCCTTTCACTTTTTCAATTTCTAAACTGATTTAATTATATGTATTCTGTAGAGTAATTTGGAGGACTATAAAAGATAATGCCTACTCTACAGGGAAGGAGGCTGATGATGAAGGGTATTTTATAATGTGTAATATTCCAATGGATATCCACTTTGTCATTGGCTTGTCTGATCACATGTGTACAAAATTCAAATAGTCATAAGGCCTGTTTCTTATGGTCAAAATACATCCTCAATTCTAAAATGAAAATTCAGTGAATCTGTGCCTTGTGCCATAGTCATATTATCAGGGTAGATTTGCTTTCCTGGATGCCTATCTTCCTAAGTAATGATAAAAAGTTAATAATGTTACACCTTCTAATTTTTTAAAACACTTTTATCAATAAAAGACTTTTGTTACTTTGTTTCTGTTCATAATTCAAACTAATTGATGTTACAATAAAATTAGTGTTTGGTTCCTATAATCTCCTCCCCTCTTCCCTGGAACTCGAGGAGCTCCACCTAAAAATGTCTGGTTTTTGGTCTCTGTATCTGTGCCTATCAGTTTCTAGATGAAGCATCTTTGATGATGATTATGGACACCACAAGAACACAGCTCACAAAGTCAACTAAGTGTGGTTCATAGCTTCTCAGAGAGACTGAACTGACAGTCAGGGAGCCTGTATAGGTCCGACCTAGGTCCTCAGCATATATTTTATTGTTGAGTAGCTTGGTGTTCTGGTGGGATTCCTAACAGTAGGAATAGGTGTGTCTCTGAGTCCTTGAACTTTGTTTGGGAACCTTTCCTTCTACTGGGTTTCCTTGTTCAGCCTTGACATGAGGATATGTGTCTAGTATTAGTGTAATTTGTAATGCTATACTTGGTTAATATCCCTGGGAGGCCTGTTCTTTTCTGAAGAGAAATAGCAATACAGTGGATCTGGTGGGAAGGAGAGGTAGGTGTGAGGGATTGGGAGAAAAAATTGGGGGTGTAATAAATATGAGAATAAATAAATAGAAATGCATATTGCAATGTGGAAGGGATCATGTCATTATCCACCCATCCCTGTTTGTAGCTTCCCATATTGCTTGTCTTGCTTCCATTTCGAATGCTAATTTTGGAGTCTCATTTTTGTTATTGAACACCTTTAAAACATATTAAACAATAAATACAAGAGACATGTTGAATCTGTCATGTTTTCCTCTTTTTTAATAAACTTGTCCTCATAACAAAATTTTAAAATTCACACCTATTTTTAAGAATATTTTTCCTTATGAAAATTCAGCAAATCACCTATTTAATTATATATCACTAGTTCGGTTAATGTTCAGACCACATAAATCAAAGTAGAAGTTGAAGATTTAAGCAGTTTTCTGAACAAATGCTACATTTGTAAATATTTAATACAACATTTTTTTCCAGTTTTCAAGCAAAACTCACAGTTTGCTTAAAATATCCAGGTACTATAATTGAGGTCAAAGAGGTCATCTTTTTGTTTGAATCATGGAGATAATTGCTTCAATTCTCCACTTCACTTTGTGTGAAGTAAGTAATTGAGCGAAATTTCAACTGAACATTTTACTGAAAAAAAAAAAGTCAAAAATGAGTGTCGATTATCTTTAAGCCCAAACAAGTAGCTAATTGCCTGAAATTACTAGTTGCTTGGTCATGCAGCCTTGGTACATTTAGACATATCTATGATGAAATTGGAGAAAGAAAAATAAACATCACTTCAGCATGCCTACCACAGCTTTCAATCACATGTACTCAATGAGTTAATAGCACACTAAAAATGGCCACTTTTCTCCAATTTCTGGTTTTACCTCTTAAAAATAAATGCTTAAAAAACGTATGCTTATATAGAATAAAAAATGAGAACAGTTTAGCAGCCTAATTTATTTCAACCAATTGTCCCAAACATTTGGTTTGCATGCAGAGAAAAATTATCCAAAAAAAACCTATTGTAACCTGATAAAACAAAAATGTGATGATTAACTAGAAATATTTTCATATATATCATCTTCATTTGGTAGAACACAGCCTTGGAAGTTAAGCTAAATAAATGAAAAATGTGTAGTCACATTGGAAACCAGGGGCACGGAGGGAGGGTTGTGTTAAATATTTACAAATGTAAACGAGGTCTGGGAAATCTTAAAGTCTATGAAGTTGTTTAAAAATCCCTGAGGGCAAACGCTATCAAAATTATAATGAGAAACAAAATGGATGTTTAGGAATCCAATTTTCCCCTTTGAACTGGTGAATGAACCTTATTTCACAGACTTATATTACTTAAACAGCTTTCTAAAAATCTACTAATAGACTGTCCACTTTGCTATATGATCAGTCTGTACTAAAATCATTTCATAATGGTAGCTTTTTGTCTTATTCTAACAAAGCTCAAAGGGGAAATTTTCATCTATATTTCAAGTAATGCTAACTTGTCAGTATTTTAAAGTGAGAACTATGCTATGCTACAACAACCTTGACTTACTGTGTAGCATCAGTCATCTCATTAAGGCTGATTTGAGTGGAAATGTTTAGGAGTTGTCTGACCCATTCCTTCTACCCTTATATAATGCCTCTCCAACTATTTAAGGACTTATAATTCAGTTAAATCTTCAGATCTTTTTGTTGTCTTTTATAAAAACAACTTTCTAAGAATTTGGAAGGCATCACTTTGGTTTGCTTTCCATGGACCTTCCCCAAATACTCCATATTTTACATAGATAGGTTGTAAATGCTGAAACTGTGTACATTACTTCCTTTAAAAGGCATGATAAAACCTTAAATACAGAATATGTCATGGTTATATCTCAGCTCCCTGTGTTATGAATAATATATCTATATGTTGGACCATGTTCATTGTTTGTGACCATAGAGTATTCTATTATTGGTATATTTGACCTAGAGTACTCATGGGCCCTACACAATTATTTGCTATATTTATACACACCCAGTTCAGGACCATCTTGTACTCATTTCTATAATCTGGCATTCCTCTGGATTTGAGTTTGCCTTTAATAGACTTTGTTCATATTTATTTTTACCCACATCAGTTTGTCAAAGTTGTTTGGAATCCCAACCTTAACTCATTTTCCCAACCCCAACTCTGAAAAGACAGAATTGACTGAACGTATATAAATTCTTTGGTAGCAAATATCATACTGCTCTTTGCACACAGCCATCCCACATTCTACACTACTTAGTCATAGTCTATTAAAGTTCAATACCATATTTCTAGATATTCTTACCCGACTCTTGGATCGCCGACGACATCCAAAAAATGGAAGGCAACAGAACAGGTTCAAGTTAGAGTTGGACCTGTGGCCAGATGGCGTGTGGCGTGTCCTTCTAAAATTCAGCATGATTCAAAGTGGGTTTGTCTGGAAAAAATATGACTTGGGGTGAAACAGTGAAAGGTTCATGAAACATAGCAAGCAATTTAATACATGATGGAGGAGAAGGCACACTGTGGTAGAAGTTCTCAAATTTTGAAATCTCACCTTAATCCCTGCTCTCCAGGGAATCTGTAGTATACTTTCTAAAAGAATACAGCAACCCATAAGTTACCTCTTTTCTTGAGAAGAGGGACAGAATGGTGAATGAGAGTCCAACCCCTACAAAACCTAGCCTCACATGTCCCTCAGACTCAGAAAAAGAAAATAGACCACATTATTCTCTCTTCCTCTATTTTCTCTTGGGACATTCATTTACCTTTTTTTTTTTTAATTTAAATTCCTGGCATTCCCATCTCAGAACTGTCTCTATCCTTGGGCAGTTCCTGTCATAAATATACCCTTCCACATCAGCTCAGACCTTCTTGGCTACCAGCCAGTAGGCTAGTTTCCTTCTACCAATAACTAGATTCCCCCTAATTATACAACATTTAGATGCTACAAATATCAATATGAGTAATCGGTTTGAATGATGGACCCAAATGACAATATGTAGCTTTTTGTGTATATTGTCATAACAAGCCAGTCTTATTTTATCAGCATACAAAAGTATTAAGGACATGGGTAGATTGATATTAAATATCAATATTAAATATTATCTAAGTTAAAACATACTTGGAACCTGGCATCATGATGCATCCCTGTAATTCTAGTACTCAGAAAGTTGAGGCAGAAGGATCGCAAATTTGAGACCAACCGGGGTACATAGTAAAATGTCTCAAAAAAACATAACAGCTAGGGATGTAGATTAAAAGTTGAACATTTGCCTAGGATGCACAAGGTCCTGTATTTTATCCTTAGCATTCAAAAAAGAAAGAGAAAAAACAGAAAGCAAAAGGCATTTGATATTTTAGTTTCTCAGTAGGGATGTAGGTAAATTAAATTGCAATTTAAAACACTAGGACAGTACATATGAGACAGAAGACAAGTTGGGTATGGTACTGAAATTTTTACTTCCTCTTTCCTTGTGTTTTTTTTCTTGCTTTTTAAAGTTTGAGAGAGTCTCAGCATGTAGTTTAGGCTGACCTCAAACTTTCAGCAGCCATTCTGTCAGCTTCTTAAGTGCTGACATTAAAAACATGAACAACCACACCTAGTTTAAATAACACCAAATTTATAGTTTATTTATAATTTATACTTTACTGATTCTATTTTAAAAAGTATTAAAGACAGATGAGATTGAATCAGAGATTGCTACAATCAATCATATACTAAACTTCATTCGAATATTTTAAATGAATGGCTTTATATATTTTTACTATTGCTAAATGATAATGGGTTCATCTAAATGACCCCAAATAGCAAAGCTGATATTTTTTTAACCCTTTTAAAGAACTGTTGCTGTTGAGGGGGATTGTGAAACAAACTTCTTTAAGGACAGACTTTCATTGAAAGGACTGTACAGATAACAGAACATTTTCCTCCATCAAACTAATGTTTCTCTATCTCCTTCCTTCACAACTAGCTCCAAAAATGTAATGTAATAGAAAAGAATAGAGGCCTCCCCATTAAAGATAAATATTGTTACTACTATAAGAAGGTGTCTTTCCCCCTCATTCTTTAAAATCATTCTTTGAGCACATATCTTTATATTAGCTGATAAATCAATTATCAAAGCCACTAAATTTGTTGTTGGTAGTGACTGAAATAAATTAATAGTTAGCTCTAAGATTTGTGGCATATAGGAATAAAAACAATGGAAAAGGTATACAGTTTTATAAATCACAGTAGTTAGAGTAAAAAAATAAGAATACAAAAAGAAAACAAGTGTTAGACATTTATATACTTATTATCTCATCAAATTATCAAAATTTTACAAAGCAGGCACCATCAGTTCTACTTCTCAAATTAAAAAACCTAAATACAAAGAAATTAAGTGTTAATAGATAATTTAGTAGCATAGTTCAAACTACAATCACAATTTATTCACATCCAGTGGCTTTCTCTCTCTCACTTCTACTGTAAAATAGGATGAAGACAGGTGAATAAAAACAGAAACCATTTCTCTATATAGTAACTACACATTCCTTTCTCCTCAATTTTTCTACCTTTGTCCAAGAAGAAAACAAAATAATTTTCTCTTTCATTACAAAATATACATTCTTGACCCATACCTATATAACTTATATTCATAAATTTGAATATGAATTTCATATTTTTTCATTCAGAAATGAGGGACAGACCCCCACCCTCCAAAAAAGGATTTCCAAGGATGAAGTGATTTTGATTATTGTCTTTCAGATAAGACTATATAACCTACCCAGTTGGTTCTATGGAACATTGAAAATTTACTAATGTTTACAAAATTCATACTTGCACTAAAATGCCCTTTGAAACCCAGTCAAGGGAAATGAGGAATAAAGACTGTCCTTGTCTCAACTTTTTGATCAACCTAGATGACATTATATATTATTTAAATTGCTCCTTTTTCCAATTTCCTTGTTTGTTTGTTTGTTTTTATTCATTGCCTTCAGATAGCATGAGTATGAAATGCAAGCCATCTATTGATGTAAATATCTCCTTCTCTGGCTGTACAATGCTGAGATACTCAATGATGGTGGAGAAAATAGCAAATTAGTTCGATGCAAATTCTTGGTCTTTAATCTCAACTTGTGTTCGAGGTTACCTAGTAACATTTCTTTTTTTCCTTTCCTTATAAAAGCTATTTTGAGCCTCCTCTGCTCTCTTATTATCACAACCCATCTGTTTCTTCATTTAACTTATTCACCTCATACTGCGTGATTCTCATAGAGAGCCCCTCAAACTTTCTGGAATGTCACCTATACCACTCTCCTCCTCCTTTCCTTTTTGTCTGCAGGAAGCAATGGAAGAAATGACCAAGAGCTGGTCTAAGGAGTTGTTAACACACATACTCTCTTAATCTTGACATCTCAGCTGCCACATTAGAATTGCCACTTGAGATGTTTCCAGCTCACCCCAAGTGCTCTCTCTTGATCACTTGATCACTCTGTTTATCTTGTCTTGTAGCTTTATCCTTACACTCTCCACTACTTCTTTTCACATTAATGGAAAATTCTGTTTTTATGTTAAACACAAAAACAGAAAACATGATTTTACTTTGATATACAATTCTACAAACAGCCAACTTTATTTAAAGAGGTTTATTTAATTCTCATTTATTTCAGTGTCCATCACTCTCATTCACTCTTAAATTTACAATACCTTTCTTTCCACCTCACTGCTCCTTGAAATTATTATACTCAGTGATGGCTATATGGTTAATATATTCAATGGTCACACTAATATCTGTTACTTTCTAAAATATCCCTTCTCATTCTTTTTGTTCTTATGATATTATAATATTGACATTACATGTTTTCCTCCTATCTATATTCCATGGTTTATCTCTCTTTGTTTGTTTGATTTTGTTGGTGATGGGAGGGGAGTGATTTCATTAAAAAGTTCTTTAGATGTTGATAGTTGATAGCATTTTCCCCTCAGCCTTCCAAAAGCTCTTATTTTACATTCAGTTCTCTGTGTAATCTTATTCATATATGCTAATACATCACAAATTTCATCTCCAACCCAGATCACCTTTCTAAACAAATAAGCCTCTCATTTTAACACCCCCCAAGCTATTTCATTCAATATGTTCCATGGGATTCAGTTAACAAATTTACATTTCCAAACTTAAATTGCTAGAATCTCTTTTTTTAAATTAAAGTAAATGATATCACTATGTACCTTAATGTTCTAACCCAGAATAGTATTCCCTATGTTTCAAATGCACTTTTGTTTTCATGTTTACCTAGGATATTTCCTGTTCATCTCAGCCAGGTTATTATTATAAGCTTTATACTAAGAATTCTTCCAGGGCTCTACCTTTCTGAGCTCTTATAACAACCTATTCATAGCTCTGTTCATTCAGTGCTGTATACTTTCCAAAAGGCTGTAAGTTCAAATGACCCTCACCTTACCATGGGTAATGAGTAGACAAAGCCCCTGTGAATTGGAAATATATTTAGTACACTTTCCCTATTAAGCACCATAATTTATCATAGTTCACATGGCATTGCAAGAGAGTATCAGATCACATAGTGGTAGTCAAAGAAAAGATCAAAGTTCAAATTTTGAAGTATAGTTTTGGTCTATGAATGATATTGCTTTTGTGTCATACTACAGCTGGAAAATCATTAGACTAAATTGTTGTAAGCCATGGGCCATCTGTAATATGAAGGATGGGTTTTGTCTTCCCACTTACTTCAGTATTATTATTGACACTTAAAAGTGGTTATCGAATACTTTAAAAGACAATCAGAATTTTAAAAAATGAGGCAAAGGCAAAAGCTAGATGAAATCATCAAAGCAGTCTTAGTAGAAAAGAAAAATAGAGAACTGTTCAATCTATAGACACTGGAGGTTTTTCTTCCCATATCAGTAGTAACCGTTTTAATCACCTTTTACATCATTTTCAAACATAAGCTATTGACTACAAGATTCCTAGAAGACATAGATAAATTTTTAAAAAGAAAATAACATCCAAAAATGTTATCATTATTCTTTTTGTTATCAAATATTTTTTTATAATAAAAACTTAGGACAAGTAGAGCCAAGACTCCACATATTAAAGGTTATCTTTTCTCAAAAATTTTAAAAGACTCTATCTTTCTTATATATTTCATTCCCACAAATTTCTTACTATTATGTTTTCAAAATAATGCCTTAAATGGTTATTTTGGAGAATAAGTTAGAGAAATTAGTAAATTATTTTAAAAGGAAATGTCCCTGTGGTGTGTGTGTGTGTGTGTGTGTGTGTGTGTGTGTGTGTGTGTGTGTGTAAAAGAAATTTAAAATAAGATGTTTGGGGTAGACCAAGGTTTATCCTGTTTTGAAATTAGGTTGTGGAAAATTTTCTCCTCTCCCAAAACATTCATGATCATACAAGATTATGTATACATGACCCATATCTCCTTTTCCTCTACATAAACTTCATTCATTTTCTTGCAAAAAGCAATTATGTTACCCTTATCATTCTCTTTTTCAGACAGAATAGGATTAATTATGTTATGGCCTAGTCTCCATTTTGTTTATTATTTCGGTCTGGTTCTTGCAGAATCCTTCCTGTTTTTCCATGCCTTAAACCAAACAGAATGATATTTGGTATTTCCACAAAACAGAGAAGCCAAATAGTTATTTGATAATAATAAAAAGACATGCGGTGGATAAGCTCAGAACTTGCATCTTAACAAGGAAGTATGAATGCTTTCATGTTTTTTTGTATTCTCTATTAAGGACCACACAGAGGCAATTTCTCTTTTCCTCTTGTTAAGCCATGCCTGAAAATGAGAGTTTTCGGGGGTTAAAAAGCATTAACGAAGTACTCCTAGTATACAATTTGCAGCCCTTTATCACTGACTTTTCTTATTCACAGTCATAGTCCATACAAAGGCATTGAAGATTAATACTAAAGTATTTCTGTGAGCTGATTGACTTCTTCCTGACTCACTCTACAGGGTTGAGGTTGGTATTTTTCTTCCCCTTCCACCTACACCTACACCATAAAGACTAAAGGGTTTCTCATCGTTTCACCTCTAACACTTGACTGTTCACAGAATCACTTCACCCCCCCCACCCCAAACTGACGAAATTGTTTCCAATTAATTGGCATTCTGTTCCGTTCTTTCTTAAAAAACCTTTCTCTTCAGCTTTATAGTCAGCGCCCTCAGGGGAACACAATACCCTGGCTTTCTGTGAACCAGACACATTTATCTTTTTTTTTTTCTTGTCTATGACACAGAAAAGAAAGGAATCAGAAAGGCAGAAGATATGGCCAGAGGTTATTAAAGGCCATGTTGTAGTATCATGACCATCCTCTGGTCCACAAGTGCCTGAAGAAAACAGATACTATAGACATGAGAACACTGCACTTGATTAGTGGTGTCAGATAACCAAGAAAGGAGGAATGTAGAAGTTTATCCTTGTCCCTGTGTCTTCTTTTTCTCCTCTTTTCTTCTAATTCCTGCCCTAGTTTTCCACTGCTTTTGTAGCATCAGCCCAGCTGCTCAGGTGCCCATTGAGACCTATTTAACTAAAGCAACAATTTATATTTTGGACGTTTCTCCATCTTTCTTTATCTACGGTACTTGTACTTCCTGCCCAATGTCTTGAAATTAATCCCAGAAGATAGATCACATTGAAATAACTTTATTAGATGACAAAGACTGACTGACATTCTGCTTACTGAGTATGGAGAAAAGAGGCTTCCCATCTTCTTCACTACAAGATATAACACTTTGATACACTATGGAGGGAAAATTTCTAGGGATAGATTTGAGGCCTTCTCCAGTACCAGTTAAGACATATCCCATATATGGAAGCCAGAATTTCTCTAGCTTTTGATACGTACACTCCCTTTTCTTTCCTTTTTATTCATATCTATCGAATTCCCCCTGTCAGTGACAGAAAAAGACTTCTATCATTTATAAAATATTGCCTAGGGACATTTCTCTTCTTCCCCTTCACTAATAATGTGATTTTCCATGTTTGGCACATGCTTAAGTGTCTGGACAAAGAGGCCTATGTTATTAATTATGTATACATACTCAAGAGCCTCTGCAATAGGCTCCTTTTCCCAAAAGAACAAGTAAACCAGTAAAAGGATCACGTTGGTTAGCACTTAGGGGCAAATGGACATTTTGGGTTCTGCTTCACTTTCAATACCACCCTCCCAGCAACACCCAATTAGTGTGCAGTGCAAGGAAAGGCCAAATGCAGCTATGCCTCTTCAGACCTCTGCACAGCCCTTGTAGAGATCCACTCACCACCACACTAATCAAATCATTAGGCTGCACTCTGCAAGTTACATACATGCTAGGGTTGGCACTTTAAAATGTTAATGCCATGGATAAATCCAAACCCATTTGAAAACTGCTTGGATGTACAATTGAAAGCACTAAAGTTCAGTGCATGTTTAATTATTTCCCATAAACATAATTCTGAAAGCTTTCTTTGTTTATTTAAAAAGGAAGAAAATCTATTTTCTCTCTGCTGTTATTAACTCAAATAATGGATGGGGAAAATATTTTAATTTGCTATTTTATTATCTCACCTTGGATTTTTCTAGCTCAACATGCGGTTTATTTAGCACTAGTCACAGAAGTTTGAAAATGTAAGTCATGCAAATCATCCAAACAGGGTTTTTGAAGGAAAAAATATTTGATATCAATGTGCACAACAATTTCTCTTTATTGATGAGTTAAATAGGCTTATTTTATAGACTGCCACCCATTGCTTTTAAAATTATGTCTACTTTTATACTTGCTATGAGTCACTATTAGCTCTCCATCTCCCTTTCTGTCTCTAGGTCTCTTTTTCTCCCTCAGGCTCACACCTACACATTCATTCACAGTCCACAATGTTGGAAACGAAATGATCATTCTTTGCTGTTGCTGTGGCCAAGGCTTCTGATTCTTCTGAGTCATAAGGAAGCAGCTAGAGGTGCTACAACCCTTTCTGCCCATCTAATTACTGACCAAGCACTACACCAGAAAATGCAATAAATAATCACACAAAAACATCAGAAACTATCAATTATCTTCTGATAGAGCAAGCACATGTGCAGGATTATGGAGAAGGTTTCCTTTGGATTTTAACTGATATTTGTAATTAAATGATTGGGTTTTTTTTTTGAAAAGCCAGTCAATGGTTTGTACCTGAGATGTGCAGTGCACTTTGCAGCAGCATTTCCTAGCACCAAGAAAAATGGAATGATATATTGCTGCAGTAAAAATGAAAATGCTAATGCACATATGAGTAATGTTTTTCTCCTCTAACTCCAGCTCTGTGGAATCATTTACTGATGCATGCACTGATTTAACTCCAAATATTCTTTAAAATTAACAACTTATTTAACATTCCTGCAAAGATTATGGTCAGGAAAGCAAATGTTATTGTCTCCCTTGAAGAAATATCCCAGTAACCAATCTAATATCTTAGATTTGTAATCAAAATTAGAAATCAGGTATAAGCTTTTATTTGACAATAATTGACAAAACACACAAACTCTGTGGCTCAATTTTTCATCCCGATAAGCTCAGCATGTACATAAACACATATCCCCTGAGCTTCACTATTTGTTTAATGGATGAGATTCAAGCTTTTGGTTTAGTTGGAGGCTTTGTGTATTCAGCCTGGCATAAATTACTATAGTTTTAGAAAGAACAGTTGTTTTGGGGGCAGATATAATCTTTAATTGGTTTCTAGATTTTTACTTATTGTTTCCATAACTGTAATTCCTGGGATGATTAAAAAGTGGACTCTGAAGTGAGACATGAAGAGACCCCAGAGGAAAACAGTAGATTGAAAATACTGGATTGAAGACAGTGACACCAAATTCCCCTATAAGCCCTTTATCCTTCCTTCTACTTGCAAAGTAATAGAACACACTTTGCTGTGCTATCACTACTACTACACACCATATAAAACTGGCCAAAGGAAAAGTGGTCCACATCTTAATTATAGTTTTAAAAATCTAATCTGCATTATTTGATCAATAAATAGTTATTGACAAGAGTCTCAATTTTCAAAAGAAAACACAAACTCTAAACTGAATTTTCATACTGCCTTTTGCCCTTATGGCTTTGTCTTCTCAGATTACAAATACAGTCATACTCCCTGGAGCTGAAAAAAAAAATCAAACAGTTCATACTTGTGAGCAGTAAACACAAAGGGACCTAAGGATAAAGCAGTCCACAAACCCGAATCCATTGTTTTCTAATGTACCTAAAAGTTCAGTTTACTGTAACTAGATATGAAAGTATAAAGAGGTAGATAAAGCAGTTCATTATTCATCACTTAAGGCAGTCACAAAAGGGACACATTTTCATTAACAGTGGGTAGAATTATTAGAAAACCCGAGCCACTCAATCCATATTCAGTGCTTGTTCTGTTCTGCTCTGCTAAGTGAGTACTGTGGAGGTGGGAGATTGCTGTTAAATAAGATTCCAATTGAGAGCTTACTTTTCTGAGCCTAGACCAAGAACTCAAAACTTCAAAGGCAGTTAATTTTGATCATCTTTTTTAGAAATACTAAGTTTTGAGTTTATCTCAGAGTTTCCAGCTGTCTTTAAACTGTACCTCATCTAACAATAGTGTTTAATAATTTTGAACCAGTAAGTCATTCTGTTCCTTATATTATTACAGAATGTCTTGCCCCTTAGTGTGGTATTTGTGATATTTAATATTGATTATCAACTTGATAGAATGTGAAGTCACTTATGAAATAAGTCTTTGGGTGTATTCATGAGGGATTTTTGTATATTATATTTATTGATACAGGAAGACCCACATTAAATGTGAACAGCACAATACCATGCCTGCAGTCCCTAGACTAAATAAATGGAAAACAGTGAATTATGCATGAACATTTGTCTTGATCTGATTCTTCATCATGGACCAAATGGGTTCAGCTATTCATTTGTCTGTCACCATGACTTATCTGCTAGGATGGACTATATCTTAAATTGTGAGCCAACAACTTAGAGTGTGCTATGCAAGATGATAGTGGTGAGGGCATTGTTGGTCTTATTCATCTGTGAACACTATGAACTATAATAATACCTACCTGCAAGGAAGATATGCTCACATGTGCAGTCGTAGCATGACTGTAATGGGGTTAACCAACCACTCTGTGATTGGATTTGCACCTTGTTCCTTATTAGAAAACCCATACATTTTATTGTACAGTTGGTCCAATTTCCCATTCATGGGGAGGTCCCCTAAGTGGGAAGCTCTTTATGTTGTTTAGCTAAATTAACATAGCATCCAATTGGCTTCTTGAACTTTATATTTATACCAATAAACACATGGTACTCTCAGGCATAATCCGAAAATCCTCTTTGCTGTGAGCAGCAGTTAAAGAAGAGATCAAGGACCACCAAAGATGCTCAAAATAAGTGATGGTTGAGGGTTCACCCCTAAATAAGACAACTATACTATTATCTCTAAAGCTTAGGGGACATTGCAGAAAGAATGCGATGGCCAGAAGAAATGGGGAAAGGCTGTGAAAGGCCATCAACTAAACATGACATAGCCATTTTAATCATGAACTCAGAGCAACTGAGGTTACTGGCACCTGACCTTCATGGGACTAGCCTTGCCAACACAGTCAGTCATGGATAAAGGAGGGTCCACTGGCCCCTATCACTCCATGATGAACTAACTATTGGATACGGATAAATTCTGGGAGAGGGGAGCAATTTTCTTCTGTTGTGTACTTACAGGTGAGTTGATCAGGCTCCAATGGATAGTTGCAAGGTCATGGTCATGCATAGGACACTGGTCAAATCCAGTAACTCACTAATAAAACATAAGTAAGTGAATGCATAAAAGAGAATAATAGGGAAGAAGATGAATGGGAAAAGGAGGGATGGAAATGAGAGAGGGAGGAATGAGTGCAATCAGAATGCATTATACTCATGCATAAAATTATCAAAGAATAAAATTCAAATAGTACTACTTGAGGACCCAGCTATATCACTGCTGGGCATATACCCAAAATATGCTCCAACATGTAATAAGGACACATGTTTCACTATTTTCTTAGCAGCCATATTTATAATAGTCAGAAGCTGGAAAGAACCCTGATGCCCTTCAACAGAGGAATGGATACAGAAAACGCGGTACATTTACACTCAGCTATTAAAAAACAATGACTTCATGAAATTCTTAGGAATAGATGGAACTAGAAAATATCATCCTGAGTGAGGTAATCCAATCACAAAAGAATACATATGGTATGCACTCACTGATAAGTGAATATTAGCCCAAAAGCTTGGAATATCCAAAATACAATTCACAAACCTCATGAAGCTCAAGAAGAAGGAAGACCAAAATGTGGATACTTCGGTCCCTCTTAGAAGAACAAAATACTCATGTGAGGAAATACAGAGACAAAGTGTAGAGCAGAGACTGAAGGAAAGGCTATCCAGAGACTGCCCCAACTGAGGATCCATCCCATATACAGTCACCAAACCCAAATACTATTGTGGATGCCTGGAAGTGCATGCTGACAGGAGCCTGATATAGCTGTCTCCTGAGAGGCTTTGCTAGAGCCTGACAAATACAGAGATAGATGCTTGCAACCAACCATTGGACTGATCACGGGGTCCCTAATGGAGGAGTTGGAGAAAGGACTGAAAGAGCTGAATGGGTTTGCAACCCCATAGGAAGAACAACAATATCAACCAATCAGAGCCCCCAGAGCTCTCAGGAACTAAACAATGAAAGAGTACACATGGAGCAACCATGGCTCCAGCTGCATATATAGCAGAAGATGGCCTTGTTGAACATCAGTGGGAGTAGAGGCCCTTGGTCCTGTGAAGGCTCAATGACCCAGTGTAGGGAAATGCCAGGGCTGGGAGGAGGGAGTGGGTGGGTGCCCTCATAGAAGCAGGAGGGGGGAGGATGAGATAGGGGGTTTCAGGAAGGGAAACTGAGAAAATGGATAACATTTGAAATGTAAATAAAGAAAATTCACAATAAAAGAAAAGAAAAAAATTGTGGATGTAGAGAAATAGCTCAGCAGTACACTTGCAAGCTGTGTCTCAATAGCTTGTAGTTACTAATTGTACTAGTTGGTCCAATATACAATATATCTAATACCATCTTCTAGCCTCCAAAGGCATACATAAGATTACACACACACACACACACACACACACACACACACACACACACGAGAGAGAGAGAGAGAGAGAGAGAGAGAGAGAGAGAGAGAGAGAGAGAGAGAGAGAGAGACAGAGAGACAGAGAGAGACAGAGAGACAGAGACAGAGACAGAGGCAGAGAAAATACTAATACTAATACTAATACTAATAAATCTAAATGAATAAAAAATGAGCCAAAATAAATACAACCTTCCTTAAATCATTGTAGTCGGGTATTGTTACAATGAGAAACTAATATAGCATTATTGTTTTCCACCTATTCAACTTCTGTTTTCACATCTTTTCCTCATCTCCATAGTATTTCTACTTTAATATCTTCTCAATATATTGTCATTGGAGTGTCTTTGGAATTTATTTTACAAAGTCTAACAGTTTACAATGCATCATTTCCTTTTAGATAATTATTCTTAATATAATTTCTTCTAGATCTTTGGCAGCACCAGTTCCATGCAGGCAAGGTAACCTTAGCATTTTGAATTCAGAACTTACCTCAGTTTTTACTATTATGAGAAGGAATGATAGTTGTGGAGGAAATATCAATATAATGTTCCTTATCCTTTGTTCTTGGTAATTAGAATATTAACTCATCAGTTAATAAACTCTTACCTATGTTTCCTACAGACCATCATTATAGGAATCTTACAGTTATCCATTCATTTTTACAAAATAACATCTATCTCTTACTGTAGTTTTCTCCCTAGTCTTAAAATCTTACTATTATTTTAATATAGTTTACTATGTATAATTTCAAGCTATTATGGTTTACAACTTGATAGTTTTGTAACACCTTTACTTTCTTGCTCAATCTTCACAAATAACTTTAAAATAAGAATTATTTTAAAATAAAACAAAGATAAAATGCCCTAGTATTTACTAAACATTTTCTTTGGACAAGTTTTTACTGAACCACTCACTATAAAGAAGTTGATATATATTGAATAATATTTTAGTCACTTTTATAAAAGGGCAATATACTACATCCCCTGTATCATAACTCATAATCTCTTATATGGAACAGCAGCTGAGGTAAAATGAACTGCCTATATGCTTTTGTTATTCACCTATGCTTTTCCTCATATTTTTCCTTTCTTGGTGTGTTTTCAATCACTAATAATATTAATAATAACCATCCCCTAAATATATAGCATCCTACAGTTCAACTGATTTGGGTCAGCTGTCCTCAACAGTAAGGCAATTATACACTATTATAGCCTTTCCTGTGTGGTCTCCATGTCATATAGTTTGAAGGTTGAAGAGTTGGCAGGTCAGCCAGTATCCTAAAACACACAATCCTCTCTAAGGTTTATATAAAGTCCTAGAAGAGGGAGACTTAAGCAATAATCTGGTTCAAGAGGCAGTTATTTCCTTAATCTGATGACATATACTCCCTTGCATACCTCAATGACAACAAGACAAGTTCTTCATCATAGAATAGTTATAATTTTGTTACTTTTATAGTGCTTTGACAACCCTATGAAACTTTGTTGAGAACTAAAAGCATTCTAAAAAAAACTTAAAACAGTTACTCTGGTTTAAGTTCTAGTTTCTCTAAGTAATTTAAAGATTATGCCTAAAATGAGAACTGTCTACCCTGAAACCTACTAATAAGTGTTACTCATCAAACTAGCTGACATGATGGGCATCATAGTACCATCTACAAGAAATGTCAATGAATTGACCTTAAAGACTTGCTGAAATTAAAACTGTAATTAGGGCAAAACACTGTAGTGCATGCAATGTCAGTCTTGACTAAGTAAGACCTTGTCCAAAAGAATCAGAGCAACAACACAAAAATTAATTTAACTCAAACTCCAGTAAATGTCCTAATAATAATGGCATCTCTGTTAATATATGTTCACTGGTACAATAAATAATATTGGAGCAACCAAACACTTTCTGATTGGGTGTAAAGTCTGATCCACAAAATGAAACCCAGACCTGGTACTATTATCAGGTCCAAGAAATCGTGGGTAGTTAGACAAAGTCCCTAAGGGAGAACATACTACTGTTACTCTACTAAACAGACATAGTACAAAACCCACTCTTAGTGACTTATTCCTATATCCACAAATTAGTGCATCTCTCAACCCTCATCTGTAAAACGTCATCTTGCAGTAGATGGCAATTAATGAAGAGACCCACAAATGTTCAATGTTCAGACAATGGAGATGGCAGAACACTCAACCTAAAATGGAACATGTATATCACATATGATGAATATGATCAAAATACATTGCAAGAAATTCTCAAAGAAGTGATAAAATATAATATAAAAATAAACAAGTACACTAGAAAGTACCTTATCAGCTGGGTGTGGTGGCACATGCCTTTAATCCCAGCACCCGGGAGGCAGAGGCAGGTGGATTTCTGAGTTCGAGGCCAACCTCGTCTACAAAGTTAGTTCCAGGACGGCCAGAGCTATACAGAGAAACCCTATCTCGAAAAAAAAAAAAAAAGAAAAGAAAAAGAAAAAGAAAAAGAAAAAAAGAAAGTACCTTATCAAGTTCTACAAGGTAGACATTTAACATCTAACAAAAAATTCCAGAAATATTCAAGCTGTGGCAAATTTACACATGATAAAAGGGGCCAATTTTAAATCAGTTGAAATAGACACTTGTCTATTTGGTGTGGTTTCAAGAGGAATTGAAAAAGAATACAAATCATAAACTGCCTCCTTCACTAATGGTTGAAATTAATTTTATGGACTTACTTTTGCTAATATTTTATGTGGATGCTTGTTTTGCTTGCAGATATGTATGTATACCCTGCTCATGTCTAGTCCCTGAGAAGACCTATAGAGATCTTTAGATACCATGGGGGTAGAGTTACTGACATCTGGGACCCACCATATAGTACTGGAAACTAACCCTTGGTCTTCTGAGAAGGTAGCAAGTGTTCTTCTGAGTTAACTCTTCAGCCCTTTGTTGATTTCTTAATTCAAGGATTTCTAGGTTTGTGGGTTTAGCACTTTTTTTCTTTTCCAAATTGAAATATAATTATTTCTTAGGAGGTCTAATGACAAATCTTTCTGCAATCATCAGTTATGTATCCGGTAATAATGTATTTGCTATATTTGCAAGTTTGGTCTTAGTTAAAAGAGCTACAATCTATATTGTAAAGGGCCCATATGGCAAAACTGCCACATAAGAGGATATTAAAATAAAAGAGGCAGGAAGAGAACTTTCCTTCCTTCTTTCCTTGCTGGTAAACATGATGAGATCTGAGGTAAAATTCTTATAAAGGCAGAATAAAAGTGGAAGTAATAACGTGAATAAAGTGAAGAACTCTGGTACTGCAGATAGAATAGAATGTAGAGATAGAGCAAAGTAGAAAGACAGAGGGTTGACATGGCAAGATTGTGGTCCTTCATTTACCAGTTTTAATGTAAGGACTTTTAAGAGGGGAACGTGAGGAAGCTCAGGTTAAACTTTCCTGTTTAAGGATACTAGAGAGAATATGGAAATTTGTCAAAATTTTAAATTTTCTTCAGTTGAATATCTAGATATAAGAAAAGAAAAGAAAAACACACAGAAGCACCAGATTGCTAATAACAACATACTGTATGGCTCACATGAATGCCGTAATTCAAACAACAGTTTTTCACATGAAGACGGAGAGGTCATTCAGACTAAGAATTAAAATTGCTTCCAAACTGTCACACTTGAAGCAAACCTTTTAGAGCAAGTATGATTATAATCTATGTAATAGTGTTGGGAAAATAACTACCTCTATACCTCCAAAATGGAGAGTAGGAAATGGCCTGTGGTTTGCTTGATTATACTGTAACAACCTAATGGCAAAATCGGCCTTGAAAGTTGAGTTTCGCTGTTCTGAGTTATACTGATTTAGCAAAGGTTTTAAATGTAATGCTATAGTGAATTCTTTTAAGGATAAAAAGAACTTGCTAAGAGGCAGTGAAGAATTTGATGATAATTTAGGATAGTGATGGTCATTAAATATGGTCTTTAAAAACAGCATTAAGAATGAACTTCTGGGTAAGTTATGGCCTGGGAGCTGCCTCCATGTGACCCAGTTAAGAAGAGCCAGTACAAGAACAAATAAGCCACATTTTAGAGAAAGAAAGATAAAGAACTGAAATTTACAAAGGCGGGTATGGAACAACTGAAAAGGGTCCAGAAAAGAGCAGCTGATGTATTAAAAAGAAGCTAGGCTGCACATAGCTCCAGCAGCCCAGTTCCCTAATAGAAGAAGGGGAAGAACTTCCAAAAGGTGAGCCTCCTGAGAAAAGACTTTTAGCCTTGACTTCAGCACAAGCCTATACAAGTCTGAAATCCAGCTGCAGGTTTTGGTGAAGCTGATTCCCCCAGTGAATGCAGCAGTGGAGAAGAATCTCCTATGGATTTGACTCTGAGTGCAGCTGCCAGGCAACATCTTGAGAGTGATCTTTTTGTTTAAAACTAAGCTACTCTGGGGGCCAGAGAATAAGGAATAACCTTAAGTCAGAGAGCTTGAATTTAAATTACCATGCCCACTGACAGTTTTCATATTCCAAGACAATAGAAAAAAAGCTGCTACAACACTTGTTATTTTTAACCCTTGCACACCCCGATTTTTTTTTTCTTTTTGCTAGGATTTTAGCAGTATTTTTATTTTTAAAAAAGTTTAACATTAGAATTCAATTACATAATGTAATCCTTTCCTTTTCTCTCCAAACACATATATCCTTCCTCGTTCCCTTTCAAATCCATGGTCTCTTGTTTCATAAATTGTTGTTGGTGTTGGTGGTGGTGTGTGTGTATGTGTGTGTGTGTGTGTGTGTGTGTGTGTGTGTGTGTACCTATACATATATATTCCTAAACACATAAAGATAACCTGACATTTAATTTTTTATAGTTTAAAAAATTTGTTTTTGGCCTTTATTTTGTTTATGGCTTTTATTTATTGAGCAATAATTTTGCCTTTTCTTTCCCATTTTTTATTTGCTCTGTATTTTCCATTTCCCCTCTCACTACTATACTTTCAGTAGCACTTTGACTTTGTTTCTTTTATTAAAAAAAATGTAGCCAGGCGTGGTGGTGTACGCCTTCAATCCCAGTACTCGGGAGGCAGAGGCAGGTGGATTTCTGAGTTCGTCTACAAAGTGAGTTCCAGGACAGGCAGGGCTTTACAGAGAAACCATGTCTTGAAAAATAAAAAAAAAAAGCATATAAATTGGACATAGTACTACCTGAGGAGCCAGCAATACCTCTCCTGGGCATATACCCAGAAGATGTTCCAACTTGTAATAAGGACACATGCTCTACTATGTTCATAGCAGCCTTATTTATAATAGCCAGAAGCTGGAAAGAACACAGATGTTCCTCAACAGAGGAATGGATACAGAAAACGTGGTACATTTACACAATGGAGTACTAATAAGCAACTAAAAACAATGAATTTATGAAATTCCTTGGCAAATGGATGGATCTGGGGGATATCATCCTGAGTGAGGTAACCCAATCACAAAAGAAGTCACTTGATATGCACTCACTGTTAAGTAGATATTAGCCCAGAAACTTAGAATAACCAAGATACAATTTGCAAAACACATGAAACTCAAGAAGAAGGAAGACCAAAGTGTGGATACTTTGGTCCTTCTTAGAAGGAGGAACAAAATACTTATGGGAGGAAATACAGAGACAACGTGTAGAGCAGAGACTCAAGAAAAGGCCATCCAGAGACTCTCCCACCTGGGGATTCATTCCATATACAGTTACCAAACCCAGACACCATTGTGGATGCCAAGAGTGTATGCTGACAGGAGCCTGATATGGCTGTCTCCTGAGAGGCTCTGCCAGAGACTGACAAAAACAGAGGCAGATGTTAGCAGTCAACCATTGGAATGAGCACAGGGTTCCTAAGAGAGGAGTTAAGAAGGGATTGAAGGAGCTGAACGGGTTTGCAACCGTGTAGGAAGAACAACAATATCAACCACCCAGACCCCCCAGAACTCCCAGGAACTAAGCCATAAAGAAAGGGATACACATGGCTCCAGCAGCATTTATAGCAGAGGATGGCCTTGTCATGCATCAATGGAAGGAGAGGCCCTTGGTTCTATGACAGCTCAATAGACACCCCAGTATAAGGAGTCGAGGGTGAGGAGGCAGGAGTGGGTGAGTGGGTGGAGAAACACCCTCATAGAAGCAGGGTGGGGAAGGATGTGAAAGGGTGTTTCCAGGATGGGGGGAAACTGGGAAAGGGGATAATATTTGAAATGTAAATAAAGAAAATATCCAATAAAAAAACCAAGATGTATATATCACTTTTTCTTACATATTATATTAATTTCATTTTGCTTTGAACTTTCTCATAGTGATAATTTAAACATTATAAAGCCATTATAAACATCACGGGCCGGGTGATGGTGGCACAAGCCTCTAATCCCAGCACTTGGGAGGCAGAGGCAGGCAGATTTCTGAGTTCGAGGCCAGCCTGATCTACAAAATGAGTTCCAGGACAGCCAGAGATATACAGAGAAACCCTGTCCCGAAAAAATAAAAAATAATAAATAAATAAATAAAAAATAAACAGTATTACTTTGTTCATTATTATTGTTCAAGAATATTTTAGCAGGTAGTCAATTATTAAAAATCTATGTTTTTTTAGTTTTTTTATTAGATATTTTCTTCATTTACATTTTAAATGCTATCCTGAATGTCCCCTATACCCTCCCCCTGCCCTGTTCCCCAACCCACCCACTCCTGCTGCCTGGCCCTGGCCTTCCCCTGTATGGGGCATATAATCTTCCCAAGACCAAGGGCCTCTCCTCCCAATGATGGCTGACTAAGCCATCTTCTGCTACATATGCAGCTAGAGACACGAGCTCTGGGGGTACTGGTTAGTTCATATTGTTGTTCCTCCTATAGGGTTGCAGATCCCTTTAGCTCCTTGTGTAATTTTAAAAAAGAAAATAGACTAAATTACTATTATTTTGAATTGATAAAATACTATATGCCATTAGAAAAACTAAAGATGCTTTATTTTCAAGATGTTGAATAATTAAGGCATATATTTTAAAAAGAAATGTGGTAATTCTTACAAAGTGTTGGGCTAAAATAAATAGTACCAATATTTAAGCAACCAATTAAGAGAAATTGGCATATGAGATACAAACGGTTGATATAAAATAAAAGACAAGACTTCACTGTATCTGATTCCTCAAGAATCAGCTTCAAATAGAGCTGATGATTCTATGACTATGCTTGATTATAATTATAATTGGAACTGAGAAAGAACTATAACAACAAATCAATAAAGTCTGGCCAAGTGACAAAGAATTTGTCCACTAAGTAAAACCTCTATGCAAGAAATATTCAGTTGTGGCTACTAAATTCAGTAGGTCAATTTCAAATAACACTTTCACAGGCCAAAAGTATGTTTAAAAAATCATTTTTGCTAGTCATCACATCTACACATATATGATTGGTTTCCCATAGATTAAGAAGTATGCCTAAGGTCATAGAAACAGAGCCAGCACATGAAACCTGCACCTGACCATCAGTCTCCAAGTCTCTTTCACTTTGTTGTCCTACAGTTTTCTTGTAGTAAATATATTTTCAAAAGTTTCCCATAAAACAATTAGTATATACCTTTGGCAAAAAGAGTAATAAAATTATCAAGTATCAGTTTGAAAACTATAAAGTGTTCAGAAATCTGGATATCAATCATGTTCTAGCAATAATAGGTGGTATTTAAAGATACCACTTCATGTTATTAGGAGCTTGCTACTAAGGAAAAAAAAATCACTGTAATGATATTAGACAAGTGATTCCACATTTTAAAGAATTTATATCATATTTATATGAGGGATTTTGATTATTTTATGTTTTAATTTCCCTAAAAATAGCACAGACTATAAATTGATAGATTTCTCATTATGTTTAAATGAAAAGTAATGCACATTTTTTTAAAGATTTATTTATTATTACATGTAAGTACACTGTAACTGTCTTCAGACACACCAGAAGAGGATGTCAGATCTCATTACAGATGGTTGTGAGCCACCATGTAGTTGCTGGGATTAGAACTCAGGACCTCTGGAAGAGTAGTGAGTGCTCTTACCTGCTGAGCCCTCTCTCCAGCCCCCAGTAATGCACATTTTTAGGAAATATTGTATTCTTTAGTACTTATATTTGGGTCCTAATAGAGGTGAAGTCTTCCGTTCTCACCAAAAATTCAGGAAAAGCCAGTACCCAATAACTAATCTAAACTCAGGGCTAGAGACATGGCTTAGATGTTAAGAGCACTGACTGCTCTTCTAGAGGACCTGGGTTTAATTCACATCGCCTACATTTCAGCTAGTAACAATCTGTAACTCCAGTTCCAGAGAATTCTATCTCCTCTTCTGATGTCTGTGGGCACCAAGAACTTATATATGTATATAAAACACTTATACACATAAGAAAAATTTAAAAATCTATTCTTTATTGAAATTGATGACTTTAAATAAGTAACTTCACATCTGTAAGCTTTGCTTCTGCTTGCTACAAAATAGGAATCATAATGGTAAACAACAGCTATAGGTTACATGAAAATATATTGCATGTGATATATCATTTTTCTAAGTGTATATATTATTTATAAGAGGTAATATATTCATTGTGATGTTTTCATACCTGCACATAATCTAGTTAATACTCATCCCATTACCATTTCTTACCCCCTTGCTCATTTTATCATTTTCCCAATTCCTAATAGTCTCTTTAATTTTTAGCATTTAGTGTATGTGTGTGTGTGTGTGTGTGTGTGTTTATGTATTAGGTAAATATATATATATATATATATATCTGCTAGGTCCATTTGACAGAAAATATTATTTAATTATGAGATTTGTCTATTTTTTCCAAATGACATATTTATTAGAGAAAGTGGGGTGTTGAAATTACTGAGTATTTAACTTTATTACTAAGTTTTTATGAAGTTGGGTGCACTAGAGTTTTATGCAAATATGTTAAGCATTGTGGTAATTTCCTAATTAATTGATTTCTTGATAATAGTGACATGCCCTTTGTCTCTGATTAAATTTACTTGGAAATCATTTTCTCAGATATTTGCATGGCAATTTCTGCTTGTTTCTTGATCCCTTTTGCTTGCAATACTTTTTCTACTTCTCTCATTTAAAAGTAGAGCCTATCTTTAAAACTGATTTTCTCAAAAAGCGTTCATATTCCCTAGCTGTTAGGAAAATGTAAATCAAAACAGTTTTGAGAATTCATCCTTCTTCAGGCAGAATGGCAAAACAACTGACAACAAGTGCTAGAGAAGATGTGGGCAAAACTTTTGGTATGATTCAGAATGGTCCAGCCATTCTGAAAATCAGTATGGAGAGCACTCAAAAACCTAATATAACTATAACATATGATCCAGTTCCTCAGGATATCCCCAAAGAACTCAGCATCCTATTCTGCAGATATTTGCTCAGCAATGTTGTTGCTGCCTTATTCACAGTAGCCAGGAAATGTAAGCAATCTAAATGTCTTGTAATACATGAATAGATAATAAAAATTGTTACATATACAACATAGTACCCAAATTCCCCACCATGCCACAGGAACATGTGCTCCACAATGTTCATTGCAGCCTTATTTGTAATAGCCAGAAGCTAGAAACAACGTAGATGTCCCTCAACAGAGGAATGGATACAGAAAATGTAGTTCATTTATACAATGGAATACTACTCAGATATGAAGAATGAGGAAGGACATCACGAGTTTTGCAGGCAAATGGATGGAAGTAGAAAATAACATCCTGAGTGAGGTAACTCAGACTCAAAAGGACATGCATGGTATGTACTCACTGATAAGTGAATATTTCCCCAAAAGTACAGAATACATAGGATATAACCTACAGAACTTTAGAAGTTAAACCAGCAGAAAAGCCCAAATGAGGTTGCTTCAATCTCACTTGGAAGGGAGAAGAAAATAATCAAGGGAGGCAGAGGGAGGAAAGGACCTGGGTGGGAAAGGGGAGAGGAAGAGAAAGAGGAAACAGAATCAGGTATGGGGTGGGGAACAGGAGAGAAGCCCAGAGGGCCAGCAGAATGAATAGAAATATGCAGCCTCCAGAAGGACAGACCCTCTAGAATATACAGAGACCTGGGAAGTGAGAGACTCTCAGGACTCAATGGGAGGGACCTTAGATGAAATGCCCAACAGTGGGGAGAGGGAACTTGAAGACTGTACCTCCAGTAGAAAGACAGGGCATCAAGTGGAGGGATGGGGTTGCCATCCCACAGTCAAAAACTTTGATCCAGAATTGTCCCTGTCTAAAAGAACTGCAGGTACAAAAGTGGAGAAGAGACTCTGGGAAAGGAAGTCCAATGACTAGCCCAAATTTGGATCCATCTCAAAGGGAGGCACCAAGGCCTGACACTAGTATTGATGCTATGGTGTGCTTACAGTAGAAGCCTAGCATGGCTGTCCCCTGAGAGGCCCAACAAGCAGCTGACTGAGACAGAAACAGATACTTACACTCAACCATTGGACTGAAGTCGGTGACCTCTGTAGTTGAAGTAGGGAAAGGATGGAAGAAGCTTCAGAGGAGGGTGACTTCATAGGAAGACCAGCAGTCTCACCTAACCCAGACCCCTGGAAGTTTGCAGACACTGAGCCACCAACCAGGTCTGAAGCCAAGCTCCCACCCCCATTTCAAAAGGACTGCCTGATCTGGTCTCAGTGGGAGATGTACCTAATCCTTTTAATCCCTGAGAGACTTGAGGCTCCAGGGAGGGGAGAGGTCTGGTGTGTGTGTGTGTGTGTGTGTGTGTGTGTGTGTGTGTGTGTGTGTGCGCGCGCGTGTGTGTTCTCTGGAGACAAGAGGGAGGAGAAATGAGATGAGGAACTAGGGCAGGGGGTGGGGAATGGCTGGACTGTAAATAAATAAAATAATAATAATAATTTTAAAAAGAAAAATAATTTCATAAATCCTCAACACCAAAAAGAAACAAGAATTTTCTCCTCAAACTTTAGTT
Organism: Mus pahari; assembly: GCF_900095145.1. Taxonomy (NCBI): domain Eukaryota; kingdom Metazoa; phylum Chordata; class Mammalia; order Rodentia; family Muridae; genus Mus; species Mus pahari. The sequence goes on from NC_034613.1 coordinate 96,459,604, forward strand.
ATTGGTATTCTTTGAGTCTTATAGTTTGACAAAAAAGATAGTTGCAGAAACTTGTTCAGATGTCTTTGTGTAAAACAAATAAACCAAATAAAACTCTGATGTTCTGGTAAAGTTCATTTAACAGATAAGGCTCAGACAACATCTTATAATAATAAGCTTTGGTAGGCATACAGAATGGAGACAACTGCAGAGACCTTAACACCTCTAGAGAGTAAAATCTTACTCAATAGGACTACTAAAAGCAGCAGATCGAACACCAAACTTAATTTCCACAAATTAGAAGCCGGTCAAGAAAATGCCTCTGGGACCTTCTCAAGTTAAAATAAACAAGAGAGCGTACGTACCCTCTTCTTGTAGTGCTGTATTGCCTAGAAATTTGCTATAGTAACTGTTCTGACATGACTCATGACAAGTAACCTATATGAAGAAGCCCATACTGTATGATATAACTTCCTGCAATTTATCAAGGAAAATGTTCATACAAAGAGAGAGCACATCATTCAATCACGTGGGTGGGAACACCCATGCATTATACACAGGCTCACTAACGATTTTTGTAAAAATATCTGATTGATGTGGCAGCTTAGAAACCAATTGTATCCTTGTAGCTTCAAGTTGCAAAAATCAATTTTATACTGATTTAACAGATTGCTTTGGCGTGGGAGAAACAGAGCAATCAATGGTGATGTCAGCAGCCTCTTTGTCATGCAGGCCTAAAGGAGTTGGCTATAATCAGTCTGGAACAAGGAGCAGCCACTGCTGCCAATATTAGCAATGGATGTTCAGTTTCTCTGGTGCTGAAACAATCTCATATAAACAAAGGAAAAAAACCTTTGGGGTTTAAAATAAAACTAAAAATAAGGTATATATGCTGAAAACAGGAGAGATTTACAGCAAGAGTATGACATATGTCTATATTTTGCAAATATCATAGAAAACTGACTGAATTGTTATGGAATCCTCAAAGGGAAATGTCAGAGGTGATGGTAGAGTCTGAGAGGGAAATTGTGAAAAGAAAAAAATTTCAATAATTAATATTTGGAGGGGGCATGTGTATAATAATAATAACTAGAAAGGAAAGGAAGAAGGAGAAAAGTATTTTTACTCCACGTCCTTGGCAAAATTTACTCCCCGTATTTGTAACACATTAATAAATGGTGAAGAAAATAGAAGTATTTATCCATTCAGAAACTTGTCTATATTAAGATTACTTGGTATACACTATTTCTGAATGTTTTGTAGAAACAAGGAGTGCCCAATCTAATTGTTCAAGAATAACAGAACTGGCTAAAGCTTCCTTTCCTTCCACTTTCTTCCCGAAGCACAGCTTCCTATCACTGCATTGAATTTACAGAGGTTTTCTTCTGAGAATCCTAAGTCATGTTAGATTTGGGATCACATTTTTTTCACTTCTTACGATGTACCTACAGGAAAGCTGTAAATAGTGGAAGGAAAAAGACCTAATTATTTTTGTAAACATAGCAAGCTTATGCCACCCATGCAAGTAATCATAGGAACCTAATAAAAGATAGCCTGGAATTCAACTCATGTGCATATGGGGCATGTCATTGAGAATACACATATATTTTTAATAGATTTTTGTCCTCAGCTCATATTATCTTCTGCAGAGTATCCAATCAGAATAAGTAGCTCTCTGAAAAATAACTTACACAGAAACATTGCTTGTTGATGATGGTCAGTATCACTTTAATCTTATTTGACTCTAGGAACTTGGAAGATCACATGAGCTCCAAAACCCACTAATTTTAAGTTCTGTACAGAAATTCAAAGCCCAATGCAACTTTATCTTTTTATAAACAATTGAATGTCTATCACAAGGAAGACACTATCATGAACATATTAAAGATGCCAGCCATGCCTTCTTGTTTGAAGCAGTCCTTACTGTAATAGTAGGGCTGAGACATGCTGGCACACAAATAACAATGGAGCAAGAGACTGGAGACAGAGGGGAGGATATTAAAATACTATAGCAACCCTTTTATTTTTAAAAATCTAACTGAAACATGAACTAGCATGGCTAGCAATAGAATTAGAAAAGAATAAGCAAATATGAAAGCTGTTTCAAAAATAGACCTGGCAACTAATTTTACATGATAGATAATAAAAGAAAGTTAAAGCTGTCTTCCAAGTTCCCTGTTTGGTTAACGTGGAGAATGATATTGATAGAAATAAATAGTTCAAGAGGAGGGGTGGACTCATTAGAGGAATGGAGGAATTTGATTCAAAGTATGATCTACCAGAAATTATCTATGCATATATTCCTTCAAAGCAGTGGTCTTTAATTCTTTTATGTTAGCTATAAGCTTTGGGTGTGGGTTCTTTAAATTGGTATGCTGATTGTATTAATGTATTAATCTAATTATATATCAAAAACGAAAAGAGTGAGTTAAAAGTGACTAGAAGTGCCATGCTAGTTTCATTTTCACACTTCAATAGATTGTTGTTCATAACCCTTACAGTGTAGGAGACAACATGACTGTACAATCTCTTTCAAATTTGATATATAAGAAATATTGATTTTTTTCCTAACCCAAAATGATAATAAATTCAATCACAGGAATTAGAATACTTTGCTATATGATAAAATGTATGTATATTTGTGTATATTTGTATTAAAATGTCCAATATCACTTTAATAATGTCTTGATATTACTTTGAAAGATAATGAGAACTGATCAACTTGATTTGGTCCACATATACATCTTTCACTTATGAAATGATAAAAACTAAGATTCCTCTGAAAAAAGTTCAAAAAGTAGAACAGTAGGACATGAATCCCCACTGAACAATTTTGTTTCATTTTTATACCTTTTGTAAGAATGATTCAGGAATTTAGGCTATATCTTGACTCTCCTTTAACTATCACAACACAATCCACTAGATACTGTCTGTGTTTATAAAACACAAAGCTTAGCTTGTTAGTCTCCTGAATAATAAATGATTGGTCCAATGTAAATTGACTACTATGTGTTAGAACTCAGATTTTAACCCAAGTCTTGATATGAACTTCTCTTTTTATTACACCACAATTGACTTAAGTCCTTGGCTTTCTTTGTTTTTCAAAGTTGAATCAATGTTATCAATATGTGGTTTTTAAAATTTCACCTGGTCTCTAACACAAATGCCCAGGAAGGAAGATTACTCTTGAAAGGAAGAGACTACTGTTTCTTTTCTTCTCGACTATCTCTCCTCATTGAACAACATTATTATATCCTCTCAACACTCTATTTGTTGTGCTGACTTGCAGGTAAGTTTTTTATTTAAAATGTTTGATTCTGAAACAGGAGTTCCATCAATTCAAATGTGAATTCTGTTTCAGGATGGTTAGGGTAATAAAAGTACTCAGAGGGCTAGGGACTTGTGATTTAACTTTGCTAACTCCAGATGACAAACTGACAAGACAGAGACCATTTAAAAAGATAGCATGGGTTAAGAGGCACAAGTCAGGCCAAACTAACCCCAATTCCTTTTTGGAAGTGTAAATAATCTTAGAAGATCATATTAAGGCCTTATACCTATAATTGAACAAAATACAGTGCCCCTTTTTTTAAGAGAGATAAAATGTGGCTTGAAGAAATAGGATTTATAGTTAGGAGTCAAACCATTCTCACCTAATTGTTAATAATGGTGGACATTTATAAGGTCTTCTTTTTGTAAAAAAAAAAAAAATTCACATTATGGTCAATGTCACAACTGAAAACAGAAAAGTAGTCCTTTCGAAATTGTCAGATGACAAAACTGGAAAGGAAAGCAATCTGGTTTGATTCTGGTTTAAAAGGAAAGGCAAATCTAACCATATTTAAAAAGATTAAGAAACAAGACAAAAGATACTAATTTAGTTTCAAAAAAATTAACTACACAAGGGGAATTGTCTTGACAACAATATGCAACTATATCTATAAGACATCATTAAAAATATTCTTGCTGATCATGAGCATAGTGTGTCAACAGTGAAAACCCAAAAATGAGACCAGCATGTCAGGGGCGAGGGCCAGCTGAGAGGCTGTTTACCTGGAATACACAAAGCCTTATTTTTGATACACAGCACTACATGAAGCAGATGTGGTATTGCTTGCTCATCATTCCAGCAATGGAGAAGTAGAAACAGGAGAATCAAGAGTTCAAGGCCAGCCTGGCTACACAAAAATATTGTAACAAGCCAGAGCTATTTGAAATAGTGTCTCAAGAAAGGAAGAATAGAATAAACAAATAAATAAATCATAACCATCAAGCAAAACAAGAAGTCAAATCAATTTAAAACAAAGCTAATTTTATTCAAAACATTACAGCACTCAAAGCCAGCTGTAACACACTTTTCTGTATGTACTATACAAGATGGAATGGGGGATTTGATATTGGGCAAACTCACAGACTACTGGCAAACTTGTAAGTAAATAAAAGCATCCCATAATCAGCCACCAAACACAGACACTATTGCATACGCCAGCAAGACTTTGCTGAAAGGACCCCTGATATAGCTGTCTCTTGTGAGGCTATGCCAGTGCCTGGCAAATACAGAAGTGGATACTCACAGCCAGCTATTGGATGGAACACAGGGCCCCCAATAGAGGAGCTAGAGAAAGTACCCAAGGAGCTGAAGGGGGCTGCAACCCTGTAGGTGGAACAACAATATGAACTAACCAGTACCCCCAGAGCTTGTGTCTCTAGCTGCATATGTAGCAAAAGATGGCCTAGTCAGCCATCATTGGGAAGAGAGGCCCCTTGGTCTTGCAAACTTTATATGCCCCATACAGGGGAACACCAGGGCCAAGAAGTGGGAGTGGGTGGATAGGAGAGCAGGGGGAGAGAGTATAGGGGACTTTGGGGATAGCATTTGAAATGTAAATGAAGTAAATACCTAATAAAAATTGGAAAATAAAAAAATAAATAAAATCATAAAGGCTTCTTTGAGTAAGAAATTCAGGGTCATAAGAAGGGAAATGATATTGTCCACAGAACAAAGTTTTTAAAATCTACTTCTTAAATATGAGATTTCAAAGGTCTTAAGGTCTGCAACATATCGTCTATTTTTTTTTGTTTCAATGAAGCAACAATTAAATTATCAATGAATGAATTTACTGTTTTTGATAACTGAATAATGAGACAAATGAGATAATGTAATGAATTTTCTACAACATGTATGTCATTGGCTGATTGATTGCACATGATGTACCTTTGGCATTTTGGGGTACTCTGCTCTTACTCTTTCGTTAAGTTTTCTACAATAACAACATACCTCTGGAACAAGAACAAGTCAAAGCTAGAGAAGCTTCCAAATTGCTTTTACTTTTGACTCTGGGTCTCACAATGTAGCACAGTTTGGTATTAGACTCATGGCAATCTTTCTGCCTAGGCCTCTTGAGTGTTCATGTTACAAGTATTGTCATCATGCCTAGTTCAAAGGCAAGTCACAATTTATTTGATGTCAAATAAGTAACATTACTATTGTATTTGTGTGTTAATTAAGGGCCCCCTCACATGTATAGAGCAGGAGAATTCTGACTGTGTAGCATCTGCCTTCAGAAACCTATTTTCTGATTGGGTAACATCTGCCCTCAGACACCTACCTGTGTTCAATAACTTGCCAGACATCACAATCACTCTTAGAAGTTTGAAGAATTAAGAAAAATCATTCCATGTCTATACTATTTCAGAATTTGAATTTGGGCAACAACGAGGCAAATCAGGGAGTGAAAGTAATTACTTAGAGATAGGTCATCCTGACAGTGTACCCATGAAAGAACGGAAGAACAAAATTGTTCTTGGCTGCTTTGCCTTGAAGTGAAGGTGGGGGTGATGCATAAGGAGAATGGTATGTCATGTATCTGCACATATATGTCTCAGCTATTTAGAATTAGTAGATGAAATGTTTTCCTTACTCTCTATGCCCCAACAAAATGCCTAAAACTTCGGATCTAGAAAGAACAATAAGACTTGTCTTACACTAGCTAATTGACATGGGGAGAGAAAATATTCATTTTCCAGCTCACTTTAATCAGAGTAAGAACTTAAGAAAAAATGATTTGAAGAGAGGTTATCTGCTCAATCTCAGACACCAGATTTTTGAATGCCAATCCTGATATTGTCTATAAACATTAACCAGAGTACCAATGGCTGGCTGTAAAGAGAAGTGAGCCTCATGGTCCTCATTACGTATAAGGCTCACTGTTTATTGCCAAAGCTTTGCAGTTTGGGATAGGGTTGCTCAATGGTAGAGCAGTTGTCTGGTATGAAGTGGTCCAGAGTTTTATCCCAGCACTGATTAAAAACACAAAGTACTAATTCCATGCTGGTAAAAAGGATAAGAGGCTGGCTACTAGAGAAAAAAATTTGAATGCTGAAAAGTTGTTCGATTATACTGAGTCACATTAGCCATAGTCCCCAGGAACAATCAGTAACAAGGTAGTTTTTCACTCTGAGGTTTCCATGCCTGTTGTGAGAACACTTGAAAAGCTACTCACCACAGAGAAGCTGGCCCTTCACATTCATCCAGAGGCTGCCAGCCTGCTGCAGTTCAAGGGCACAGGACCAAGAAGCAGGAGTCCTAGTTTTGGAGTTCCACCTCTGCCACCTACTTGCTTTGTGACCTTGCAAGTTCCTTTACCTCTAACATCGGATTTAATCACAGACCTGAAAGCACTTTGCAAAGCACAGAGCACTGCAGAAGTGTGAGGGATGACTATCCGAACAGCTTTTATGCCAAGCCTTCTGCTATCACCCTAAAGGCCTCCTCAGCTTTGGCACAGATTTCTCAATTCCCTGGTTGCTCCCTCCAAGCCATATCTGGCTTGGAGGGAGCAACAGCCCTAACCTTCCTTTCTCTTGCCAGCTTCCTCCTTAATGGATGCAGCTGAATATAGTTATTCTTCATCAGCTCTGGACTATCCTGGAGAGGATCAGTTTTTCTCAGGAAAAGGAACTACCTTTTAACAAATACCAACAACTCTTCAGAAATAACCTATCAGTGATAGGTGTAAGAGAGGGAATAAAAAAATTGGAGCAATCTTCTGCTTCGGGGAAGAAATAATCGATTTGAGTGAGACTTGCTCAAGGAGCTCTGAATGCTCAGAACCAGAACCCATGCATGTACGCACACACATGCGTGAGTGCGTGCACGTGCACAAGCACACACACAGGCACCCACACGTGTATACACATACAAATCCTTAATGATTTCACAGTCCACATACTATAGCAACCAGAAATCTTACCTGAATGCTGCTTTCTGCTTCTAAGCCTGTGCTGGCCACTCTGACTGCCTTCTCTCTACCACCTGTGAAGATTCTAATTCAGTGCAGCCCATTTATACCCTTTTGGGAGTGGCAGGACTCCAGGAATCCCTGTCCTCACCAATCACAAGTGAGGACTCCTCAGTCTTTGGCCATGTCTAATTTAACCCTGTCTGTGTAGACATTATATCAGTGTTGTCAGCTTCCTAACTGGGAGGCCGACTTGGCCTCAAAATTAAGGAGCTGCTGTCTTCTGCCTGCTGTGGAGAAATTGGACCTGGTTTCCTTAGTTCTCCCAGACAATTTGGTGTGCCAGTGAGGCAGAAAGCATATTCTGGTGAGCAAGTCTTACTCATAAGCAGTTTGTGGATAATAGGAAGAGGAAATCAACTGCTGTGGCATAAAAGGGTCAAGACATAAAGAGTAAAGCTAAGGTCAGAGACTGGTTCACTTGTAAAAATGGAGAGAACAGGAAATAGATGAGTTAAAATAGGCAGTGGGCTTAATGCTTTCGGATCCAAGCTTGGCGCAAAAGTACATACCAAAGCAGGCTCCTAACATGCAAGCAGCACTTGGTAACTTGACATCCTAACTGGCATGGGCAGAAGTAGATTTCTGAAGATAACATAGAAGCAAAACTGAAGGCACAAATTGAGTGAAGGAGGTTGCTCTCAGCATGCTCTTAGCATCCTCCTTGCAATACATCCCCCAAAGTACCAGCAGCAGAGAAGCCATTGTATGTCTAAAATTCTTAGGCTGGAAAGTACAATTTTCAGCAGCTGGACTGATATGAAAACACAAAATTAAAGAAGGACATAAAAAGACATCATAATTGAAGTTGTAGTACGGAAATACAGAGGACAACATCAAGCCTAACTAAATCCTGAGTTGATGATGGAAGTGTCTCAGTTCACTGTCAGTCCTGGCGATAGGATTAGTGGACAAATAATTTCTCCTTTTTTTTTGTTTTATGTTCTCTACAGCTGTTTCATCTTTTAAAATTTAACCCAAGTTTAGACTTATTTGTTACAGAATGTACCTGAAGACCTGGATTTGCATGTCAAAAAGAAGTCTACTTTGCTTTTATTTTTTTTTACAGTACAGAAAGAGCAACACAAGGTTAGATAGAACTCATGGAAGAATAGCATTCTTGCTTTTATGCAGTGCTAAAACTGATTCCCACCAGCAGTATTTGGGATCATATGAGTGCTAAAGGAGTGGTTCTCAACCTTTCGGTTCAGACCCCTTTGAGGAGTCAACTGTTTCACAGGGTTTGCCTAAGTCCATCAGAAAACTCAGATATTTGCATTATTATTCATAATAGTAGCAAAATTAAAGGTATGAAGTAGCAACAAAAATAATTTTATGGTTGGAGTCAGCACAACACCAGGAGCTATATCAAAGTCTCCCAGGATTAGGAAGGTTGAGAACCAGTGGTCTAAGGCATGCTGCTCATTCATAAAAATAACTAGAGGCATCACTATTCACCATGAAAATGGAACAGATGAATGGCACTGACATAATAGGGCCCAGGTGGTAGCAAATATTGTGCCAAGGGCTGAAGGCGTGAAAGGGTGAGCAGATGTTGAGACTGTGTAGAAAATCACAGGGAAAAAAAAAACTAAATGTGTTCTCAAGCATCTCCATTTAAAATAATATTCACATAAAGGTTTTCTTGTAGGATGGCATGGTGCCTACTTAGCACAGAAAGTGGCAGATAGTAAACCCCCAGTAAATTGTTGCTAACTGAATGAATCATAAATTATACACTAAAAACCCCAGGCAAAACTTTCCAAGTCCTTTAATCACAGCTGGTAAAAGATACAAAGTTGTAGTAAAATTCTTCATATAGTAAATCAATTACTTTAAGAAGTAATTTTACCTTTCGGAAGTTTTATTGTCTCCTACCATGGTTTGAAGGACTGTTCTCTCCAAGTATTTTTGTAGGTGTAATGGATTAGACTATTTAAGACTCATGCAGAATCATAGGCACTGGGAAAGAGAAGTTAATCAACTGAAGGTAGAAAAAAATAAAAATTTCTGAAACTAAAAGAAACCTATCTTTCACCTTGGTAATGTAATAATAAAAGTTTGTATTTTAAAATAAGTGATAACGAAGAATAAAAGGTTCTTAGTATGGGCAAGACACAAGTGCAGTTCCCAGTAACATGATAAATGAATGGAAGACTAAATGAATGAGTGAATGAGTGAATGAATGAGATAGGTATTCTAATTTCTACTGTCAGCAATTTCTATTATTTTGTTCAACTTAAGTTGTATTTCAATCAATAGTATCCTAATATGTTACTATATCACATGGAAAGGAGACAGCAGGGTTTATGTGTAGTCCTAAATTAACGTATCGACTGGCTTTTGAGGTAAGCAAGGTCCAAGAAAATGGAAGTCTGAAATTTGGGGAAAAAATCATAGATAAAGCAGCTGAATTATTATTAATCTGAGGGTAGTAACTATTTGATTTTAGTCTGTTTCTAGGTTGTAGTTATACTGGCATGAATCACAACTAGAAGAAATTAAGTGGAGGACAAAGAGATGTCTCAAAAAAAAGAACTTGCCATCAAGCCGTATGAACAAAGTTAATTCCCTGGCACCCACAAATTGTTCTCTGACCTGTATACACAGAAGAAAGAAAGAAAGAAAGAAAAAAAGAAAGAAAGAAAGAAAGAAAGAAAGAAAGAAAGAAAGAAAGAAAGAAAAATGTAGAATTTTAAAAAAGAATCCTGTAAATGAGCTTGGCCAGTATTGGAGAGCCAGAGAAAAAAATGATAGATTCAATTCTATCTTTGTTCATTTGCTTCTTTCTCACGGGATTTCTCTCCTGAATCTTAGAATTAAATTTTGGGACCTGTCTTCTTGCTTACTTCTCCGAGTTTTCTGTCTTTTCCATTCTGAAGGTTCTCCACTGGGCTGTTTTTGTCCAACTCCCTAACAATTTTTACTTGTTCATTCCTCGGATCTCTGGAATATGTTAACATCATGGAACTATTGAAAATTATTGTCTCTAAAGTTATTTTAAACCTGAATATATTAGGATACCCATGGCTTATGGTTCATTTGTAACCCCACAGGTACCAAGTTGACAAGAAAAAATAAAGAGAAATGAAACCAACTTCTAAATATTGAGGGAAAAATATCCATCTACCTGTGTACTGTTTTTTCAAAATTTAAAGTTATTTTTACCTTATTCTAATGAAATTTGGAATTTGGTGATTTTTAAAAGTTTTTTTTTCAATTTTATGAAGGAATCTCTACTCTCAGATTCTACTACATATCAATCAAACATTATGCTTGTGTTGAAGAAAACTTGAAGTTCTTTTAAAGAGAGAAATATCATTAGAGCAGAAGATTAGCATAAATTCTAATCTCTGTATCATTATATTCTCTCGTAGCCTTGAATAAGTGGTTTGTCTTCCTTAGGTAAGAACAATAATTATTACTATAAAGACATATTATTTGCTATATGATAAAGGGAATAATTTAGGTGGTATAGACTACTCAATATTTATAAAATCATTACAAAGCAAAAGCTATTATAATCATCATATTATAGATTTAAAGTTTAAGATGTTGAAAAAGGAGACTGGAGAGATAGTTCAGTGATTAAGAGCACTGACTGCTCTTCCCGAGGTCCTGAGTTCAATTCCCAGTAACCATAGGGTGAATAACAACCCTCTGTAATGGGATCTGGTGCCCTCTTCTGGCACACAGGTGTATATGCAGATAAAGCACCCATTATACATAAAATTAAAAAAAAATCTTAAAAGATGTTTAAAAAAATTACTCAATGTTGAGAACTGAAGCAGTTATCAGCAAAGATTCAGATCTGTCTGACTCCACAGGCCAAACTTAACCACTACAAAATGATGTTGGTCTATAGCATTTTATTGAATCTTATTTTCTTTATTTATAAAAAGAGTTTGTTAGATGGATACCTAGAGTTTCTTTCATCTCTAAGAGATTAAGGGTCTAATACCAAGTAATACTCTGACCTTGGCTATTTGCTGAGAGGGCAATAAGAGAAAAATGCTGGGGACATATTCTTACTTTTCAATCACATGGAAATTGCCTTGTCAAATTATGGCTTTCCTAACGATTTGGGGAAGAAGAAAAAATGTGTAGCCTCAAAAAGGTTCTGAGTCACATGGACCAGGGTGGAGGGAAAGTCCAGTCTTTCAACTGGGAAAGTAAAGATATGAGAGAAGCACTCAGGTTTTCTGTTCGTGAATCTATGTTTGGTGGGAAGAAATAGACATTCTTTTCTAAAAATGGAAGAGAAAAATCCCTGCTCCTATTGGTAAGCAATAACAAAGAAGCAAAAAGCCTTTGAACGTCCTAAGAAGAATTCAGAAAGGCTTGTCTTTCAAGGAGGAAAGCCTTGGTATATTAATTTCAGTGTCATAAATAACGAATTACTACCAGGGAGTAATATTCTAGAAGAGAAGTACATGCCTCTGGTTGACATACCAAAAGGGCATGGAGCACTAGTGAGGCCAAGAGTTATTCCGGGAGTTATTCTCCCTTCACATTCTCTTCCTTTAAGATCTTGCCCACTATTGTAGCTTCAACTATCACATCTATGCGGATGACTCGCAAATCTATATCTGAAATCCTATCCTATCACACTAGCTCCAAATCTGTACCTCAGCTGCCCCTTGGACAATTCCACAGAGACGTTTTGACGCCGCTTCAAACCTCTGAAGTGCCAAACGTGATTCACTTATCTTTTGCTCAAAGCCAGTTCCTGATAGATTGAAGAAAACCCTTCATAATCTGTAAAGGCAAGTACAAATGTGAACTATTACGGTTTATGTTTGTCTGCTATGGTTTCTGGAAACAGGGTCTTTTTGTGTAGCCTAGGCTGGCTTGCAACTTTCACTCTCCTGTGACAATTTCCTGAATGATGGAGTGTGTACTGTGCTGTCAATGACAACACTGTTGTTCTAGGAATTTAAACATGAGACTCCAGAGTATTTGTCCAAAGGTAGGCCCTTAGCTAAATCTAATAGTCTTCCTTTACATTCTCAATATCATCAATCACTGCCAAACTGATAAATCTTCAATCTTTATTTCTCACCTTACTTCAAAGAATGTACATTTGTAAATCATTTGGCACATTTTGACCAAAAACTTTTAGGTGAAGCCAGGCATGATGGGATATATCTATGATCCCAGTACTTGGGATGTAAAGGTAGTGGGATCAGAAAGTCAAGACCATGAGACCCTGTCTCAAAAATATTAGATGTACTTTCAAGTACCAGCTATCTCTCCTTGGATGTTTTTCTGGCACATCTATCTCCAAATATCCTCAATTAAATGATTTTCCTTCCCTAAATCAGTTGTTTATGACTTCACAGTATTAATTATTAAACACTACAGTCTATTCAGTCACTTAAAAAAATCTAAGGATAAGTGTAGAAATGGAGCCCAGCGACAATAGGCACATGTATAATACCCTAGGGATTATTTTAGCAATAAAAAAATAGTAATGACAATAATGGTGATAATAATAATGACCTTCATCATTAATTCCAGAGGCAAATTGTCTCTGAATTTCTTCTCTTTCTTGGTACTTACATCTACTATCCTCTGAGCCACCAACCTTAAAACAAAACAGCTTTTGACTCCGATATAGCTAGACCTAAATTTGGTTTGACAACTTACTGTCTGATGTTGGACAATTTTTAAAACCTTTTTGAGCCATGATTTCTTCCTTTGTAAAACAGTGATGACATACTTATTTCATGAGGTTGCTTTCTGCAATAAATGGAATTATTGTGTATACAGTTCTGGTAACAAAGTAAGTCTCAAAAACGTATTCCCTCTGTTCAACTCACAATTCGATTACAAATAGCTTCTTTTCTCTATTTCATTTATCTCTGCCATGGTCTGTATTTCCTTTCCTCTATTGGTTTTATGTTTGGTGTGGACTCTTTTAAGTTCCTTAACATGTAAATCTAGGCTGTTGATTTGAGATATTTCTTCTTCTTCTTCTTTTTTTTTTTTTTTTGACAGAGCCTCATTCTGCTACCCAAGCTGGTATGCAACTCTGTAGTTCGTGACCCTCCCCAGTGTCTCACACTCCACTGGCTCTCTTTCTCCCTTTTGTAATATAGTAATTTACAAATATAAATTTTCCCTCTGGGTACTGTTGTCACTACATTTTACACATTTAAAATGGTGTTTTGCATTTTTTTATTCTCAAAGTATTTCTGAATTTCTCTAGTGGTTTATTCTTTGACCCATGAGTTGATTTTAAAATGTTTGCTTTGTAATAGCGAATTATTTCATGTCTATATATTTGTGAAAATTTAAATTTCTTAATTACCTTAAAAAGTATTTTTATGTGCATTGGCATTTTGCCTGCATGTATATCTGTGTGAGGGTGTCAGATCTTGGACTTACAGACACCTGTGAGCTGCCATGTGAGTGCTGGGAATTGAACCCAGGTCCTTCGGAAGGGCATTTAGTTCTCTTAACTGCCGAGTAATCCTTTAGCCCTAAATTTGTTATTTTTTAAAATTGACTTTTTCTCTTTAGTTTTAAGTCTGTTTTGACTAGTATTAGTATAACCTGCTGTTTTTATTGTTATTTGCAGGAATACACACACACACACACACACAAACACACGCACGCATATATATATATATATATATATATATATATATATATATATATATATTTCACTTTCAATCATCTTGTGTCTTTGTGTCTAAAATATGTATTTTAACTGTGTTAAAGAGGGCACACATGTAATCCTGGTACTCAGAAAAAAGAAGCAGGACAATTGCCATAAATTTTAGACTACCCTGTTATTCATAGTGAATTTCAGACGAGCCTGGGCTATAAAGTCTTGGCTCAAAAAAAAAAAAAAGTATCTCAGGCTGGAGAGATGGCTCAGCGGTTAAGAGCACTGACTATTCTTCTGAAGGTCCTGAGTTCAAATCCCAGCAACCACATGGTGGCTCACAACTATCCATAATGGGATCTGATGCCCGCTTCTGGAGTGTCTGAAGACAGCTACAATTTTCTTACATATAATAAATAAATGAATCTTTGGGCCGGAGCAAGTGAGGCCAGAGAGAGCAACCATTCATAATGAGATCTGACTCCCTCTTCTGGAGTGTCTGAAGACAGCTACAGTGTACTTATAATAAATAAATAAATAAATAAATAAATAAATAAATAAATAAATACATCTTTTAAAAAATGTAACTTGTAGGCAGCATATAGATGGAGCACACATTTTTGTCTTTATGCCAATATCTATTTTTCAGTTGCTTAATCCATTTGCAGGTAAATGTTTACAAATATTTAGGGACTTCTGCTGTTTTGCTACTTCAAAAAATATTCTTATATATTCTTTAAGAATTTCACACATGTATACAAAGTATTTTTATTGTATTTACTCCACAGTCTCCCTTCCAACTCTTTTTTAAAAAGATTTTATATTTATTTTATGTATGTGAGTACACCATCACTATCTTCACACACACCAGAAGAGGGCATCAGATCCCATTGCTGTGGTTGTAAGCCATCATGAGGCTGCTGGGAATTGAACTCAGGACCTCTGAAAGAGCAGTCAGTGCTCTTAATCGCTGAGCCATCTCTCCAGCCTCTCCCTTCCAATTCTTAAACACCTCCAGTCATAATTCTCTCCCAACTTCATACCCTCTTTTTTTTTTATAATCACCTAAGTCCAATTAGTGCTTCCTATATGTGTACAGGTTTAGGGCAATTCTAGAACATGGACAAACTATGGTGGAGCACATTCCTGAAGAAAACTAATTCTCCCTTCCCCTTTATTTATACCAGCTGTGTGTGTGTGTGTGTATGTGTGTATGTGTGTTCCTTCACTATTACAATTTTGCCTTTGATTAATATTTTCTAGTACATAATTTTGATTTCTTCTTCATTTTCTTTTCTGTATATGTTATAGTTATTTTAGTAGTTACCATGGGGATTATAGTTAACATACTAAATTTATAATAAACTAGCTTGAAATGATACCAAATTAACTTTGAACATTAGCCATGCTCTACTCCAGCTCCAACTCCTGTCCAGTTTTATCTCCATCCTTTTCCCTTTCGTGAATTTAATTTTTATATGTATTTAATCTTTTTATAGATACTCTTTAAAATTGATTGTGATTTCTACTTGCATTTGTCTTTCAAATCATATGTGAAACAAATACAAGACTTATAAATTAAATATAAGAATTCTAAAAATAAATATAATAAATCTAACTGTACAGTTAGACTTATCAGACATCTCTTTTTGTTTGAACAATTTTAAGTTGTATGTTGTTTCTTTTCACTTCAATCTAAAGCCTTCCTTTTGTCACTTCCTGTAAGGACTAGGTATGTAGCAAGCATTCACTATAGTTCTTTAGCTTTTACTTATCTTGGGATGCCTCAATACCTGTTTCACTTTTGAACAAAACAATTTCCAAGCATATTGTTTTCAGGTTTTCCAAGTGTATTATTTTCCGTTGAGGTATGAGTGAGCAACACCATTTCTAGGCATATAACTGAAGGAGTTGCAAATAAATGTTCTCAACAGAAATCTTCATAATGCTGGAGAAATAAATTTAGGAAAATAATATTTGAGTGGTAATAAGCTAGAAACAACAAGGATATCAATAAAATTCATAGAATTAAATTAACTAAATAGAAGAAAATTATATGATAATCACAGTGAGTGCAGAGAACAAAGACAAAGAAATGTCATTAAAGAGAAAATGATATAGGGGAAAACCAAAATGATCTAGTAATTATACTGTAAAAGAGGATAACATTTACAAATGGAATTAAACATTAGAAAATGAACAAGCAAAATTCCTAAACTAATGCAAGGAATTGATTTGCAAATCTAAGGCTGTACTTCAAGTAAATGTAGTATATGAATTGAAAAGGTCAGATCCTAATTACAGTACTACATTTAAAGAAGACAGCGAAAACCAGAAAATAGGTCATGTACACAAAAGAAAAACTGCCTGATATCAGATATGTTGCACCCTTTCAGATATAGCTAATATCAGAAGGCAAGAGGAAAGTATCTATAACATTATAAAGCACAAGATGCATCAAAAGTATTAGGAATATTGTTTGGTGATATAAATTTCAGTATTAGTAGTAGTCACCATGTGGTATGTACATGACTGTGATGTCTGTGTATAGGAATGTATGCAACCATGTGCATGGTTGGAGGTGAAAGGGCAACTTATGAAGGTAGTCTTTTTTTCCTTCCACTTTTATCTGGGCTTCAAGTATGGCACTCAGGGCACCAGATTTGTACAGCAAGTGCCCACAAAGACACATCACCACCAATTTCTTTCTTCCTTTCTTCTCGCTTCTGTTCTTCCTCCTTTCATTTCTTGTTTTGTTGTTTTCTAGTTTATTTGTTTGTTGTTTTTGCAACAGTCTTGCTATGTGACCCAGGCTAGCCTCAACATTGTTATCATCTTTCTCAGTATACTAACTATTGGGCTTATGAATCCAAGTCCCAAGACTTAACTTAATAGGCACTTTAAAGTCTAAAATAGCTCAGAATGCATAGCAACTATGAACCCTCCTTGAGGGAGAAAAATAATTACTGAATGATGTTATATGTCATTAAAATAGTTAATGATGAATGACTAACCAACAGAGAAGAATGTGTCAACTATAGAGAAAAGATTGGTAGTGAATATTCTACTTAAGCATAGCCTCAAGAATAAACTGTAGGGTTTATGGCTACACACAGGCTATAAATGTAACATAATGATAAAATTATAAATGATATATTGTAATAACTTATACATATATTATATATAACATGTGTAAGTGGGAAAATATCAAACAATCATAAAATGGTTGATGAAAATACAAGAAGTATACAAGTGTTATTTTTTTCATCTTTTATGTCAGGGCATTAAGATATATTACATGAAACTGAAGCATAAACTTAGTAATTCATGATTATGAAATTTATTTTTAATTCTACATTTTTACTTTGGTTATTCATAAAACATTCCCACCTTCCCAATTAATGTATGATTATTATGAAGGTTACCAGTCCCCATTTATAAAAGAAAGAAAGTGTATTTCGAAGACTAGAAATGAGAGCTACAGAGTTCTAATTAAATATCAGCCAGAAAGCAGGGCGTGGTGGTGCACGCCTTTAATCCCAGCACTCGGGAGGCAGAGGCAGGCAGATTTCTGAGTTCGAGGCCAGTCTGGGCTACAAAGTGAGTTCCAGGACAGCCAGGGCTATACAGAGAAACCCTGTCTCAAAACAAACAAACAAACAAACAAACAAAACAAAAAAGATCAGCCAGAATTGCCAAACTCTTATTACTATGCAGTAGTTCCTAAAATGTCATAGCCTCACCAGGACTTATAAAGCACAGGTAGATATTAAAGATTTTACTCCCCAGAGATTAGGTGCATTAACCAGATAAATAAATCACTTTAAAGTAGCACTGAAGTACATTAAGGTGAATTCAAGATTCTTTACTGTGTCCAAGTGTGGAAAGAATGTCATTTTAAGAAAATTGCTAAGAGTAGAGTGATTAAGGGGTAGTTATAGATAAACTCTAGGGCAGGGGTAAAACTTGGATGAGGGGAACTGACCAAAGGTACACAGACAAGATATGTCTTCACCGGGCAAAGTTCTTCTCTTTGGAAGTTTCCAGAGCAGTAAACTATGAGATAAGTCATGGTTCTACTGCAACTTTTCTAGCTACGTGACTGTGGACACATCATTTAATTTCTAAACTCTAGAGGCAGCTACTTTCTGAACACTGAATAGTTTTTACAACGCTAAGGTTCTGATACCCAGGATCCCTCTCTTCCAGGGCAGGCTGCATATAGAACAAAGCTTCCTAACCAGGATTATGATGCATAGAATTTTTATTCATGGTCTTCAGCAAGGCTCTGAAACTGGCAAGGCTTATGATTAAAATTCTTCCATTTACCCTGTTGCAGTTGGAACTCTTGTACTTTTTTAGTTGGGTGGACACTCCTCATCCTGCCGCTTGCTTCAATTCCTGCCCTAATCCTCCACCAGCTAATCTAAAGTCCTTCAAAGATTGGCTGATAACAGAGCAAATAGTGAAGGTGGAGCAGAGATTAGGGAAGCATTTATAGGGAGAAGTTTTAACCTAGTGGGATTACGTGGGCAAAGGGAATAGTCCAGTTTGCTGGACATGCAGGGTAGATTTCTGGGAGAAAAGATTAAGAGCAAATGTGGAGACTTTGTTCCACTGGGCTGATGCTTTTAAAATTAACTTGTTTGACAATGAAGAGGTTTAGAAAGGTTTGTCTAGGAGGGTGATATAAACAGAGTGAAGTGCTATACTCTAGGAGCTCTGGTTAAAATGTAAATCGTATTCCTGGAGAGGGCAATGTTTAGTTCAACACCTTAGAAAGTGTATTATCAAGGAGCAAGGTGCCTTAAGGTACCGGATCACAGGCATGGGGCAAGGTAATATTGATTATGAAGGAAAAAGGAGAAACTCTGCTCCTAGAGTGGAGGGACAAGAACCTCTTCTTTGGTGTTAGACTCATGTTTGAGAAAAAAATAAATAATGTATTATAGTTCCTTAGCTTCATCTTTCTCACAGCCGCCTTTGAAAAGTCTAAGATGAGACTATTGACTGCCTTGCCTAACATATATTTGGGACAATCAAATGAGGCAGCAGGTTTTATAGAATTTTGCAAGTGACAAACACTGGAATAGCATGTGATACAGCTTATTTTTCTAACTCAGTACCTAATAGAGAGTTGGACACTTACTGTATTTAGGATATTTTACAAGGATTATATACAAATTGAATATTTAATAAACAGCAAAGACCAAAATAAGAAAAACAGTCTATGGTGATTGTCAATCTAACTTAGATTTCAGGAGATATAAGGATGCTTAAGAGAGAAAACAATTACTTACCATTACTTTTGTAATAGCTGCTGAAAGATATACGAGTACATTGCTAATACCCAGCTTTTGCTTTAGCTTATCATTACTGACTAATTAAATCCAGGCTCTGAGTACTGCTCTGTGCTATTTAACTTTCAATAAGTGATCAAGTATGATAAATTATTAAAATAATTTATTGTCTTTAGTTTTTAAGATAAGAAGTGGTAAATATTTTGCTCAAAATATTTTATATCAGTAGTTATCAGTTTCATTACACCTGCTTATATTTTTCCTGAAGCGAAGTGATCATTTGATGATTTTATCTAAATTTAGTAAGGATAAAAGAAGGTGTAAAAATTTAAAATATTGTCTAATTTTCAGGCCGCAATCTAATAGGGCCCATGTTGGACATTGTGAAGTACCTTGACAGTGACTTGTGCTGCGCGGTCTTCGCAATGATTCTGGTTTTGTCTTCCTCCTGGTTGTCTGCTTCTTTAACTATAGCTCATTCTATTTGGCCACTCTTAACTTCACAAAATGCTCTCAAATTGATATAAATCAGTGAAATACATAGGAATAAATAAAGGAAGAAATAAAAGAAGAATAAGTAAAGGAAGAAATGAGACTAACCTACGGAACACTCAGTTCTCAGAAAAGCATTGTGAGGTTACAGACCTCGGTCCTAGGATTACTTAGATAGTTACTGCTTTCACAAAGTCACTTTCTGTCTCAGAGCCACAGTTTCTTTATATGCAAAATAAATTACTTTAGTAGATTATATAGAAGGCATCTATCTCCATCAGTTGAATTTCCATGTGTGAGACTGTTGATAAAATCTTGTCCATTATCCATAGTAAGTGATATCAAAAGGCATGCAAATATGTAGGTGCTGGTCCTCGTAATTTCATTACTTCATACAGAACTCTTGGCAAAATAATGTGGAAGTAAGGCCACTTGACTAAGTGTTCAGTTTGTAAGATTGAGACTTTTTGATAGTGCACTACACCTTTTGAAACACTTGGTATTTAAGTTTATCACAACCCACAAGGCAAGCCACACATGATGGCACACACTTATAATCTAAACACTGAGGATGCTGGGGCTGTAAGATTTTGAAATCTGTGTCAGTGTGGTTAAATGATGAGACACATAGGAGTCGATGGATGCTTTACTATAATGTCCTTTCCAGAACTTCATTGTAGACCTCTTGAATAAGAAACTGTTTGGAAGGTGGTGACTGGTTTTGTAAATTAACTAGCTCCTTAGCTCAATTCTAACATTACAACACAGTACTTGCTGCAAGAGTGTGGGTGAGGAGGTATTTTTCAGAGCACTTATTTGTTGAAAACAAAAGCCCTGTTTGAAGGACACCATATGCAAAAGAATATGTAAGTAATAGCAGGACGTAGTAGTATAGACCTATACTCCTAATACTTTTGAGGCAGTGGCAGAAGTACTTACACCAGTTCACTGCAGTCATATCACACTGTGACATATTGAGATTCCATTTTTAAATGAAAAAAAAAAGATAGCAAATATGGTAAGCTTGAAACAAGATAAAAGGTCACTTGAGAAATGGTCTGAGTGTATCTCAGTGTTAGAGTGCTTTCTCAGAATGTACAAGGTCCTCTGTCTGACTCCAGCATTGACGAGTAAAAAGAGAGAGAGAGAGAAGGAAATACAGAGGAGAGTCACATTTTAAATTTTAAACATAGAAAAATAATACTCTGTAGCTACATTTTCAAGACTCTCCCCACCCCATCTGTTGAGATTCCAAACTCTATGAATACTGAAATCTCCTATATAAAATTATTATATTTGCAAATAGCCTATATTTATCATCCTATATATTTTAAAATACCTCTAGATTACTTATAGCACCCAATACAATCTAAATTGTCTATAAATTGTTATTGTACTGTGCAGAAAACAATAACAAGAAAATAATTCAAACATGATCAGCACGGGTCTAATTAAAAATACTTTTCAGTGATCAATCAGTCTAATCCAGTGATATAGATCCCATAGATGAGGGAGTCTAACCATATCCATTACATTTTCCTAAAAGGCAGGATTGTGACTGCTTTACTGAGGTGTTGAAAATTTCCCTTTGAAAAGTAGGATTTCCTGACAGTTTTTCAAAGCCAACTTGACAGTGCTTTTCTGCACTTGAGGGTCCTGGTAGGAGAAAGAGTGGAAAAGCAGAAGAAAAGAAAAGAGTAAATGAGAGAGAGAGAGAGAGAGAGACAGAGACAGAGAGACAGAGACAGAGACAGAGACAGACAGAGACAGACAGAGAGACAGAGAGAGAGAAAGCAGAAAGGCAAAACTAAGTCGTATAAAATAAAATATTAGCGGCTATGAGTGATTAAATAACACTGGAAGGAGTTGACAAACAATAGGCAAATAGCTTTTTAGTTTATGTCATTTGTCATACAAAGAAAAAAAATTAGTTTGACTTGGTGTCTAACCTGCAACAGGATCCACTGGAGATCTTGGTGCTCATCCAAGTGACTCTCTTCATGAAGTGCTGAGCCCGTTTCAGGAAGGCTTTCGCTTTAGAATGCTTTCAAGGAGGTGGTGCTTTAAAAAAAAAAAAAAGGCATCCAAAGCCTTTTGCTTACAGCTATATACTAATTTACCAGACAGACAAATCCCTCTGGGTGACAGTGCTAGCCTGA
Source organism: Mus pahari (assembly GCF_900095145.1). Taxonomy (NCBI): domain Eukaryota; kingdom Metazoa; phylum Chordata; class Mammalia; order Rodentia; family Muridae; genus Mus; species Mus pahari. Next base: position 96,481,448 of record NC_034613.1, read on the forward strand.
GGTACAATGAAGAGCTCTATCTTGTGACTTTAGGACAAAGGGACATCCCACCCAGAATTATCCTCCTTACTAGGCTATCTAAAATTCCCAGCCTCGGTTAAAATGCAAATATCATTCCTGGAAGCAGTAACACATTAACCAGTTCACACCATTAACATTAAATAGTTTCACAGATGAGTTTTAGCAGGTTTTCTTGCAAGAAAAGTTCTGAAAGCATAGAATAAATGCCAGGGACTTTAGATTCTTATTTGGGAGGAAGAAAACAAGGAGAGGAAGATGATATTGAGAAATATGCTAGGGACGGAGCCTTTTCGTAGGAAGGCCTTGAGCTCTTGAGCCAGCCACTTGGGTTTCTGGAGAGTGTTCCGGAAAAAGGAACAATTAATGGAAGATGTTTGGGGACAGGAAGATGAGGTGGAAGGAGAAAAGTCTGTGAAAACCAATTTCTTTAATAACTCGGTATGAGTTCTCTAGAGTTCAGTATCTTTGTTGATAAAATAAGGGAGATTGATGAGATAATATCTGCACTCCTTTGCAGGGTTACATAGTAGGAGGGTTTTTTTTGTCGAAGAATTTTTTTTGCTCCCCAACAAAGAACATTTAACTTCTAAAAAAGTTGAATTCCTAGGACCTTGGCAGGTACCAAGCACTGCAATTAGAAACGGGAGAAAGGACTTGGTAACGACTTGGTGCCTGTTCTCTCTGCTGATCAAATTCCAATAAATCACCCATTGAGTTGGAATTAGTAAAGAAACTGTACTCTCACAGAGACTAGATACCTATACATAGAGACCAATAACTAGAAAGAACATGTAAAGTTTTTCAGTCTCAACTATTTTGTGGCAAATGAGCAGCAATAGCTCTATCTGAACCCGCAAAGAAAGGAAGAGCTCACAAATCTTCAGCCTGATATTTCGAAAATCCACTATAGTCAGAAAGAAATTTCTTTATATAACAGTGATCTCACAAGAAATAATGTCATAAAGTGTGTGTGTGCATGTTCATGTGTGTGTGTGTGTGTGTGTGTGTGTGTGTGTGTGTGTGTGTGTGTGTGCTTTTTCAGGAGCTTACATTCTAGGATTTTTTTTTGCTTCAAATTTTTTGCTCCCCAACAAGATACCTTTAGCAACTAGGAGAGTTGAATTCCTAGGACATTGGCAACTAACAGGCACTGTGATTTTTTTCCTCATCTATATAAAAGTTCTGATACCCATAGGATAATAAAGAATCTCTAATTCATATATGAGAAACAGTGTAACAACAAACTAGTTAAGGTAGATATTCTAGAAACCTCTACTGGCAGCAATGGGGTTAGCAAAACAGCAAGGGAATTATATGGAAAAGATATAGAAAGCATATCTACTTTTGAACAAAATTATGACTATCATTTTTCTTGAATGCTGCTAATATTCTCTCCTCCATCCTTTTTTTTTAAATCACAATACTAGAGATCAAACTTGGGGGCCTTGTACATGTTAGGCAAGCACTATAAGTTCTAGGCTATGTCCCCAGCCCTTAGTGGTGGCATTTCTACCTCTCTTCTGAACATTTAGTAAAGCATAGAGTGAAATGAAAGCTGTAAGTAAGAAAAAGAGGAAAAACTCTCTGTGCACCTCAACTACATAAGCCACTACTTGGGCAGGGGGTCTTACCAGGGTGCAATTCCCTCTGGCATTCTTGTACTCCATAAGACAGTTTTGCTTTTCTTTACATTAAATATCCAACTCCTAGATAGGTCTTTAAAATTAATTGTTCTTAGATAGATAGATAGATAGATAGATAGATAGAAAGGAATTATAAATATGTTTTATGTATAATTTATATATAATTCACATATATTTACATTTTATATATTATATATATATTATACATATTTATATATTATATATAAATATTTATATATACTTTATCTATTCTTATACATAAATTATTCAATTTTTTAAAGATTTATTTATTTATTTATTATATGTAAGTACACTGTAGCTGTCTCCAGATGCACCAGAAGAGGGCGTCAGATCTCATCACGGGTGGTGGTGAGCCACCATGTGATTGCTGGGAATTGAACTCAGGATCTTCGGAAGAGCAGTCAGTGCTCTTACCGGCTGAGCCATCTCTCCAGCCCGTAAGTATAACATTTTCTCATCTAATATTTTCCCAAAGGTTTGCTAGCATATTTACATCTGAGACATCAAAAACTGATGAATCTTGTTTCTAATTCCTCTAAGGAAAGCAATGGAGGGACCCATGGCTCCAGCTGCATATGTAGCAGAGGATGGCCTTGTCAAACATCAATGGAAGGAGAGGCCCTTGATCCTGTGAAGGCTCAATGCCTCAGTGTAGGGAAATGCCAGGGCGGTGAGTCAGGAGTGGGTGGGTGGGTGGGTGGCAGAGCACCCTCATAGAAGCAGGGGGAGGGGAGATGGGATAGGGGGGTTCCAGAGGGGAAACCCAGAAAGGAGATAACATTTAAAATGTGTGTGTGTGTGTGTGTGAGAGAGAGAGAGAGAGAGAGAGAGAGAGAGAGAGAGAAGAGTCAAGAGGGGGAGCTGGTGAGATGGCTCTGCAGTTAAGAGCACAGGCTGCTCTTCCAGATGTCTTATGTTCAATTTCCAGCAACCACATGGTGGCTCACAACTCTCTATAATGGGATCTGATGTCCTCTTCTGGCGTGCAAGTGTACACGTACAAAGACCATCCATATACGTAAAAAAAAAAAAAAAAAACAATTCTTAAAAAAAAAGAAAGTCAAGGGGGCTTACACTCAGCCATTTCATTTGTTTTCAAATTGCTTCCATTTAAATGGAACTCTAAACATAAGAAAACACACCAGTGATTTTCATTTTCCCCATCCCTTGCTATCATGTGTGAGTCACTGTTTAAATTGCTATTTTGCTAGGCAACCCAAGCCTGTCTGTGTCTTTCTCTTTGCTTCAGTCATTCCACCAAGGCGTGACTTCCCCTGAGATTTGGGAATTGCAGTTCCTGTTATAACTGACATAGTTGTCAGATGGATTTGTACAGCACAAGCTTTTCACTGTCCTGATTCAGGCCATAGTGACAATAAACCAGGCCGGCGGAATGTATATGTCAACAAATAAGCTTTGAGGCTATAAAAGAGTATCAATATCTGCTAACATGTCACTGCTTTCTCAAAATGAGGTTAGATTTTGTACCTGAACCAAGAACTGAACCCAATTCCCTAGTGTAGGGGAATTCGCGGGCGGTGAGGCGGGAATAGGTGGGTGGGTGGGGGAGCACCCTCATGGAAGCAGGGGGAGGGGGGATGGGATAGGGGGTTTCGGGAGGGGGGACAGCGGGAAACCAGGAAACCCCTGGTTTGAACATTTGAAATGTAAATACATAAAATATCCAGTTTAAAAAAAAAAAAGAACTGAGCAAAGCAATAAACCTTTTCCTTCTCCAAATTCATCTCTGATCTTGTCAGTGATCTGAAAGGAAGCCAACAACTGTAACTTCAAAATAAAATTAAACAACTTAAAAATCTACTTAAAAATCTTTTGCTTTTCAGAACTGTACCAAAAGAAAGAGGGACGTAGTCCTGGATGGTCCGAAACTGTGTAGTCAATTCTGGCTTTGAAACAAGTTCCAGAATTACAGGCGTGTACTTCTACCCTGCCATAAGATTGCATTGTTGTTTCCGCGGGGTTTTGTTTTCTTTGTTTTGTTTGTTGTTGAGACAGTTTTCAATCTGTAGCCCAGGCTGGATCTAAACACTTGTTAATCTTTTCTCCTCCTCCTGGGATTCCAAGTCCCGGGATTCGAAACCAAGAAATTCACACGGAGTCAGGAATGTGAATAAATGCCTGTAATTCCAACACGTGCTCCGTAGAGGCGGAAGGATCAATTCTAGTCCAGCATCTGTACTAGTGTACAGTGGCTGGTGTAGCCTCTGCTACATGATACCCTACATCAAAATCAGTAATAAAACAAATTTGGCATTTTATTCCAATTACACCAGCTTTCTGAGATCACAAGAAGACTGTATAGGGGGTGCTCTTTGCGCTCTCATTTTACCTGTATTATAATCAACCTACCAGCAAAGTAAAGTGTAAATAATTATAACAACAACAACAAGAAATAACAAGAAAAATATTACCTTTGTGAGGCTCTAAGATAAATGCTCTGCCTGCTCTCTCCCGAGCTTCACGGAGACCTCTGCGGCTACTGAGACCACAGCGACTTCTGAGTAAGGAAAACTCCCAAACCTTTCTTCCCATTAAGAAGATAAGGAAAGTGGAGCAGAGAGGTAGTGATGCAGGAAGTGATACAGGCCTGGAACGCAGGCCAGTGTAGCTCCAGGGTTAACACCTAATCAGCTGGTTAAACTGCCTTAACACCATGTAGCTCTTTGGTCCCCAGGCCCATCCTAGAGTAGTGAATAGCCTAAATTAGGAGCTTTCAAACCATTGTCTAAAACTCACTCACAGGAAAATCACCCAAGACATTTGTTTAAAATGTATGCCACAAGTGAGGGCATCCCACCAGTATACATTCAAATCCCACTAGTGAGCCTTGTTAGTTGGGTTTTTTAATACAACTGTTCTAAGTGACTTCTCCGTTTGAGAATCTTTGGTACAAACTATGTGCTCCGGTGTGCCTTGAGGGTACGTCAGCAAGTCCAGCTACCTATCTCCTGCCAGACTTCCCGGTGAGAAACACTGTTCCTTTAAATTACTGGCGTCTCAGGTCTGTCAGCCTGTATCCTCCAAGCAGATCGAATCTTATTCTATACGAAAAGTCCCATTATGTTTTTACCAAGCTACTGAAATTCTCATCATTTCTTTCCCCCTTGAGCTCTTTGTGGCTTTCAGATCAAGTGAAATGATGTTGTTCCCTGTTATTTTGTATTTCCTGTGAGTAACTTCTAAATACTAACAATCTGTTAAAAAAGAATCGAGTTTGTACCCTAGCGTTTAGAATTATTCCTGAAAACCATAACAGATTTGTAACAGCAGCTGTTTCAGAAGAACACAAAATTTCAATTTTATAAAGGCAGAAAAATATGATTTAGGCAGAGCTAAAGTTTACAAATGTTGATGGTACAGTTTTGTTAAATTGTCACATTGGTAATAGTTCACTCTCAAATAGAATACATCTACGACACTGCCTTATCTACCTCTCTTTCCTTCTACTTCTCTTTGTTCGGTGGCTTTTGCTTTGTGGCTTCTATGGGAGAATCAGCGTTAGAAAAGTCATCCGGGTTCTTTACTATTCCAATTAAACACACAGCTTCATCTATATATTCTGTATCCCCAGGTCTGGTTCTAACTAGAGCAATGAAGGCTGTATAGACGTACAGGATAGGAGAGAAACTATAGGATCCCTAGTACAGACTGCTCTTAGAGTCCACGTGTTTGATCCACCCGGAGGAGCCACGTGAAACTTCAGGGGTCCAGACTCGCACAGGTGACTTTCCAAGCCTCTGAGAGGCACCCAGGCAAGTTGCATATGTGGCTATTTTTATTATACTTGCTAAACCAAATAATTTATTACTACTGCTTATAAAGACTATATTTTAAGTTTCAAGCCCCTAAAATCTTGGTCTACCACATTGCAAAATTTCCTATTTTCTAAGTAATCCGGAACCTGTAAAATGCATTCCAAATAGACACACTTTTAAACTAAAGTAAAAACATTTCCCGCTAAGACTGAACGACCTTACTTACCTGAAGTGAGACTTCAAACTGCAGCTGTGAGGTCAGATCAGAATGTGCAGGAAAGAAGCACCCTCAGGCCGGACTCTCGCTCTGGAGGCTACTGAGCGTTTTCTGCCCTTTGGAGTCCCAGAGAGAAGTGGCTCAAGCAGAGAACGTCTGTTCACCGGTCTCCCAATTTATATGCTCACTCCCAACAAACAGGAGGGGTCATGACCTAGTCCCAAGCTCTGTTTTCTCTTAGGTCCTACTTATCAGTTCTCAATCAGGACCTGGGTTGAGATGAACGGGTTTGGTATCTTCCATGCAAGGCAGAAATGCACAGTAAAAAACACCAGTGATCCAATCTCATCTAGAAGCAACGCCAGCATTTTTTACTTCCTTGTTCTGAAAGCAGTGCCTCTAGACAAGTTTTAAATGCAAAGAACTTGATTCAGTACTCAATATGTGCAATGGCAAAGGAAATAATGCCTGCACATATGTCCCAGAGGAAAATTACTTGTAATAAACCAAAGTTTGGTCTTTTATTCTGTCAAGGATTCAGAGCTACCTGCTTCAGTAACAAAAAACATTTTTTTGTATACTACTGGGCACATGGCATTATGCTAGATGTGCTCATGATTTGATGTTGTTTAGGGAAAATTGGCCTCCTGCTTTTTGAGTAGAGAAACTCCAATTAGGAGTAAAAGCTTCACAAGGCTGTCCCTAGGTCAGTAAACAGAACTGAATAAAATCACAAGAGAAAAATGTCTCTTTATAACTTGGTTCAAACAAAATAAAGAACCACAGTGCTGAATTATAACTCACTGTGTATATAAAATAAAACTCCATGCACCACAGCTTCTCTATTTAACATTATCATCTGTAACATAAGTAATTTTCATTGTTTAAAATTTGAAAATTGTGTACATCAACTCAAAAATAATTTAAAAAAGTAAAAAAAGAATCATTTTCGTTTAAAGTGTAGCCAATAGTTTTATAAAACTATACTGAAAATAAATATATTACTAATTTGTAAAAAAAATCAAACCACATTTTATATAAATAAATCAATGAATAAGTAAGTAAATTAAAGCATGTATTAGCAGAAGTTCAGCTAGTAGGCATAAAAAGAGTATAAATAAAATTATTATTTTGAAACTATCACAATAATAACTATTTCATCCACATATGAAGAAACTAGTGGACTAAACCATTATGAAAATAGAATGTATAGGTTAAAGCATATGACTATAAAATCGTCATCAAGAGAAAAAATAATGACTTTAGAACAGATAAACCAAAGGATCAAAATTAACATCAATTGTAATAGGACATATAGAGATCATTTGTTTCATGATATAATAAACCTAAAATGAAGAAAGTTCTACAAAATAAATATCAAAACTCTTTAAAGGTGTCAAGGTCCTGAAAGTAAAAGGAATATCTTAACATCTTAACGCAACGCCACTTCACTTTAAAGGAAACCAAGGCAGTTTCCTTAAATTTACATATTAGATAAGAAAAAGTTCATTGCCAGGCTTGGTGGCACCAACCTTTAATCCTTGCACTTTAGAAAAAGAGGCAGGCAGATCCCTGCAAGTTTGAGGGCAGCCAGGGCTACATAGTGAGATTCTGTCCCCAAAAAATAGGGATAGCCATTGGTAGATTTTTACAAATGTCTCCAATGGGCTTGGAATAAATCGTTTAGATCAGATACTACCATGCTGTAGTTAGTTTCATGATTTTTAAAAATTGAAAGATGACAATGATTGGGGAAGTTGATGAAAAGTATTTAAGTATCTGTTCTACGAAGCTGTATACAGGGTATAGCTTAGTGGAACAATGATCCTGGGTCCAAAATAAAACAAAAACCTAAGCTGAGTATATCATCTCAGCATTTGTAGGAGGGATCATTATTGATTCAAGGTGACCCTTTGATATAAAAGGACTCTGCAACTATCCTGATCACCATTAGACTCTTTCTTTTTAAAATTATGTCATATACTTTTTATGATTTTTTCTGTCTGAAATTATAAAAGGCAAAATCAAGACCAAAAACATTTAAAAGTTGAATTGCTAATGAATGCAACACTTGTCTTTGTTTCCTTACTAACTTGCTCCAACATTTCAGATGGGATATTGCTTGGTAATATTGGCTTTGAAAAATTCAATGTGTGTTATGTTGAACAAAGCTCATCTGCTAGATATACCAAGGCACAGAAGACCTCCAAATGAAATTTTTTCTCAGATATCACTATAATTAAGAATAAAGACATACTCAACTAAGAAAAGACCTGTAATTACTGCTGTAATATATATATATATATATATATATATATATATATATATATATATATTCTGAGTGTTATAAACACTCCGAAAGAGTTGATTTCCAGCTTGAGTGTATCAGAAAAAAAAGGCCACTGACAGATTAAACTTTGGGTTAAGATTTGAGAGCTAGCAGGATACTGATGGGTATAGTTTGGGAGTAATGGTAGTAAAGGATATACAGGGCTAAGATAATGGCAATAAGAACCCTCAGAAAGAAAAGAAGTTTAAAGACCACCCTCCCTCAGTGGCTCAGCATAACATATTTGTACTTTTTGTTCTAACATACAAACTGCTATAATTTGATTATTATGCTTTTTGGGTACCGATGAAATTTTAGGCTCACATATAAACAGTTTGGGAGATATCTTAGAAATCTATCTAATGACTTCACCTTTCTGCTGAGCTAACTGTGGGGGCTCATCTAAGATCTTACAAAAGGAGTGGCAACAGAAAGTCTAGGACTCCAGGCCTGTCTCCAGGTTTATCACTCCATCTCCTCTGACGTTGTGAAACTTTCTTTAAACTTTGAGATCACTGGGATGCATTGATCCTCATGCTGGATTCTCCAGGTTCTTATCATCCCAGGATTAGGTCATCCTGCATCTGGCTCCCTTTCTTTGAGCCTCTCCTATCTTTGTGATAAAGTTTCACAGTGAATATAGGCATAAAGGAACAGTTTCAAGGTACTCTGTGACAGCCACCAAATAGCCAGATTTTAGCTAACTTTAACTTCTAGTCTCAGGTAAGCCCACTCATATCTTCACTTCTTCTGGTTGTAATTGGCTTATGAATCAATTTTTAGTCTAAAACAAAACAATCAACAGAAAAGTCAAATTATCCTGTCATTTGCATCTTTTCAGGTGAAGTCTTATTAGGCAACCTACACACCCCTCCCTCCAAATCATGTGGTTACTTTCCTTTTGGAAAGGATGACTTACAAATTCTAAAAACGCACTTGCTGAAATACTAATGTTTTCAGAAGTCATGAAGATAGTTCAGGACATGAGGGAGAAAGTTAGGTCAGAGGCTGGAAATGAATAATTTGTTCTCCTTACCCAAGCAACCATCTGTGTGCTCACTGAAGGCTTATCTCTAACAATTTGCTCCTTGCTGTAAAAGCAACCCTACCATCCCTCAATTCATCACTCTCATCTACGTGCATGTAGGTCAGACTTATGTGCCTGGCATAGAAAATTGCTGGGGAGAGGGAGTAGGGATTTAGAGATCTTCTCACCTCGATGCTCACTAGGCCTGCCAGGTCAAAGAGACACCTAGAGATTCTTCTGGAATTCTAAGCAGTTTGCCAGTAAATCTTGAGGTTCAGATTGCTGGAGAAATCATGCCTGTTGTTTTGAGAGACAAAGTTAAACCCATTTAAATTTGAACCCAAGCATCCAAGCTGGCCTTGAATAACAATGAGAAAAGCACAAAGCACTAGGAGATGATATGGACAGAAGCAAGACACTGTGGCCAGTTCAGCAAAAGTAACCCTGACGTTTCGTTTGTTAATGAGTAATTAAAGGAGGAAGAAAGCAGCTAGTTCTCTCACTCTTCGGTTTAGAAGCAGCTGCTCTTATGATCAGGATCACAACTTAGAATATGTGAAGGTCCTGACTTTTAGTCTGAGACACTCCTATCTATCGAATTAATCAAGATCATATTGTCTGTTGCCTTTCAGATTCCTATGTCCTACAGGCCAGTTCATCCTCATTGAACAGAAGATCTGAAGAGTGACCTGCCTGTCTTCATTTTTTCTTTGCCTATTTAGTACTGTTTGCTATTTCTTCCCCTCCCCCCCATCAAATGTGTATGACTACTGTCATATTTTGCCAGGACATTATACAAAGAACTTACTTAAATGTTTGAGACTGTCAATTAGATACTACATTCTCCATCACAGAAGTATCCATATTTTAATAAGACCCAGTGATCCTTTAGCGAAGGAGTTGAGGGCTCCAGAAGAGCGGAATAAAATACCACATTTTGAGTAGTGGTTCTCTTGAAACAATGTCTCACTGTATACCCAAGACTAGCCTTGAACTGGCAATCCTTCTGCCTCTTAACTTCTGGAATTACAGGTGTGTTCCACCATACTCAGTCAAGATACTTAAGAAAAAAAAAGTAGACAGTTTCTTATGTACTTCAGCCTGGTCTCAAGCTCATCTTAGCTAAGGTTGACATTGAACCCCTGATCCTACAGCTTCTACCTTCCAAGTGTTAGATTATAGGCATATGCCATGACATTTTAAGACACTTTTCATAGAGTTTCACATCACAGATTAAAACATATCCTGGCTACCTATCTTACCCTATGTGTAAAGATGTCCCAGAGCAGTAGAGAGCTGTGTGGATGGTGCTGTGATAGCAAAGTGTATTTATTGTATACTCCATGGAAATAACCTACATGAGTTAATAATACAGAGTACAAACAAATTAGGTTTCTAATATGGGTTCACTGAGAAGATGAACAGTTACTAATTGAACTTTTTCTTGAATAACCCATCTTCTCCATCCACCTACCCCTCTTGTTACTTCCCCTAGGACGGCTAAAATTGCCTCCAATATAACATTCATTATCTATCCTGCTCAAACCCACACCACTTTGGATGCTGCTAATTAACTCTCTTTATGGATGGACACCATCTGAGAATTATATAATGAGAACAACCACAAGGTATATGACTTTTAATCTTTAGCTTATATAGCTGCATTGTAGACATTTCTAGCCATTCTGAGGCAGAGAGCATCTTCATAATTTAGATGCTATTGGAAGAATAGGATTTTCTGTTTCATATCTTGGCTACAAAACAGCTTCTGAGATGGCAAATCAAAAATTGGAAGCCACTTCAAACAAATTAAACATCATCATAGTCAATATGTTTTTCCTTTCCTTTTACTGTTTCTATAATAGGTTCAAAGTCACAGAGTTGGGCTTCTCAGCCCCGGGGAAGCAAATTATCTCCAGGGACAGCATGACATTTTCCAAAAGGAAATTATCTTTAATTCTAAGCTGAAGGAAATAAATATTACACAGACAAGCATTTTTTAGGAAGCAGGTGGGGTCATGTGTGTATTAAAAATCAAGCAGATGACAAGGTTGTCTTGACTTTCCCCTCTATGAGAAATACATAAAGGGAAATATGTAGGTAGAGAGAAAGCTGACAATGGACTCCTCTCAACTAATTCTCCCAATGTAAGAGACTCAGGCAGGAGCTGAATTAAAAATATATATCTTACACAGTCATCTGAAGGTCAGTGCCCCAAGCAGAATCCTTTCTGGAGTAGAGAGTTCCAAAGGCAAATGCATTTGGGCTTAAGGCAGAGCAGAACATCCTCAGGACCTGAGTGGCAGGTATACATTTTGGGTGACAACATGGATAGAAATGCCTATCAAGTAGTTGTGTGTATAAAAAGAGGTCCTAAGAATGAGAGATGTGTGATCCACCCTTGAAATCAGAGCCTAAGGGGTTCCATTCTGCCATTTTGTGTGAGGGTATGAATTAAAATTAATATTTTTTTAAGAGACAAGAACAAGCACTGTAAAGTAATATGGTAGGGAAATCCAAATGACAGTTTAAATGTACTTATGAACAAAACTGTAACGTTAACTTGCCTGTCAGTTTAAGGTATTAAGGAAATGATTAGTATAGGTAAAAGATTAAAGTTGAGGTCTAGAAAATTCCTTTCTCTTACTAAAAGTTTCAGTACCTTCAATATTTTAATAAAATTGATTTGTTCTTTCTCTATGCTTGTCAGATCTAATAAAAAGGCAAATTTCAAATTTATGCTTGCCTAATTTCTTTCTTACCAATAAAGATATGTTTAAAAGAGGGTATAGCTCAGTTGGGGAAATCCTTGCCATGCAAGTATGAAAACTTCTATCAGGTTCCTAGAGTCTGTGTGTGTCTGGGGGAACAAAACAAAGCTTGGTATGGTAGCCTGAATACTGGAGAAAGAAAAGAAAACTGGAGGAAGATCCTGGGGCTTACTGGCCAGCCAGTCTGGCCTACTTAGTGAGTTCCAAGCCAGTGAGAAAACCTGTTTCACAAAACAAGATGAATGACAACAGAGGAACAATAGCTGAGGTTGTCCTCTAGTCTCTATACACAATCATACAACGCACACACACACACACACACACACACACACACACACACACACACACGAGAAAGAGACAGAGACCAAAAAAAACAAAAGAAGAAAAAAATTACCCCACCATCTAATGCTGCCATTATGTGTCACCTGTTAACTCTGGACAAGATGATATATATTCCACTGACTTATTATGAAGATTAGATGAGTCAATACACACAGAGGTTTAGAAGACTATCATAATGAATACTTAGTTCTTGCTATTTTATGATCATTAACTTATTATATGTAATATAATTTAATGCAAAACTAAAAAGCAATATGATTATAGAGAACTTTGTTCTGAAAAGTGAACTTTCTGAGACAGCTGTGGTGATGAACACCTGTAACCCCAGTACTAAAGAGGCAAAGGAAGGAAGATCCTGTTTCAAAATAATAAAAAATAGCTTGATAAATAATTCAATTTGACCTAACAGTTCTTTAAAAACACTCTTATATGCCAGGACAAATTTAGTATTTGGCAATATTTCTATTAAGTGGTCTTTGACTGTTTGGTGCTTGTTGATGAGACAGGATCTCATGTAGCCCACTCTATCTTTAAACTGCTGATATTCTTGACTCAAGTTCCTGGAATTCTACACATAAACCATCATACCTGCTAGATAAGATGCTTTGAAACATTACTCCAAGCACTAACACATTATTCATAGAGGCTATTTACAATTTTACAAATAACTACTTAGTAATATAACACATTAAACTTTATGGGACCACACAAAGCATTTACCAATATTAATTCAAATGAATTATGGCAAGATTGAGAAGATTTAAGACTTGTTTTATCATCCCTTTTCTAACAGTAAAAGATAATTTTCTCTTCTTCCATCCAGAACCTAATGTCTTTTAGACTTCCATGGCTAAACCTTTAGGATTGCTCTTAGTCAAGTATGATAATCACTGACCAGTTAATTAGACAAAAGTGATTTGCTGGTTTAGGATTCACTAGGTAGGCCAGCTTTAAAACTCACAGAGATCTGCCTCTCTCTGCCTTTTCTCAAATTCTGAAGACAAACATGAGAGCCATCACGGCCAGCTTAACCCAAAATTCTTAATATGTCACTAAGAAAGTAAACATTTGGCAATATGTTAGGTCTAGATATCAGTGGGTCCAACCTTTGCCTAAAAAGGAGTTGTACTGACTTCCACAAGAATGATATTTGGCTGCTTGGGCTCCATAGGTCACTGACAACGCATAGTTTTGAGAGGAACCTTCTTGTTTCTGATAGCCTCTATATAGTAAGCAGTACAGTCCAGTTTTCCATTTCAAGGTACATTTACAAAGCCATATTCTGTATAACTTACTGGAGTAGAGGAGGGAAGATTCAAATGGACAGAGGGAACCTTGAGTCAAGGTATCATAGCCATTCCAATGACTAGGAAAAAAATAACTTAGCACACCTTCAATGTAGTTCTAATGACTAGCCTGGTTTGGTAGTAGGGAATTTCTGACAAACATCACAAAATAGCGGTATGATGGTGGTAACCAGCTTGGCTTTGCAAAATCAAGTGATGTGCCTGAGATGCTGCTTCTAAGAGATACTATACATTGATGTTGGTAGGTAGAAGAGACAGCCAAGGAAAGAATTTGGTGAGAAGTTCAGTTTTAGTGAGTCCTTAAACCTGTAGGAATTATAATCTTAAATTGTTATCACTCACAATGGTACATAAATCTAGACCACTGTAAATAATCAGATGGATAGTGAAATAAACAGAAGAGAAAGAGAGGATACAAGAGGCAATGGAAGACAACTCATTTCCATGATAACCAGGGGTGAACTATAGCCAATTGAATATTCTAGCAAGTTTCACAGCACAATATTATTAAACTTATAAACCACACAATCTTAATAAGAAGACAGAAATTAAAATGGAGAAAACATTTCTCTTCACAAAGAGAGTAGTTATCAAGACAAACCTAGGGTTGTATAGGCAGTTGTTTGACACTTTTCCTTAACCGTAGATTATTTAAAAAAAAAATACTCCTATAAGTCGAAACATAAAGAATTGCAGCTTTGTGGGTGCTTTGCAGCTTCTCCACTTCAGCCATATCTAGAGTTTATTTTCAAAGAAAATGTGATTTTTGAAGCTCTTTTCAGAAATCAGACTAACTTTGTATTAAAGGTCAGGCTGAATGTCATTGTAAAAATTGTGCCTGACATTTTTCCACTTTGCTCAAATAGAAATTTTACACAGCCATGAAGTGAAAGTTCAGAAAGGTTCTTTGAGAGAACTCTAGATTTTTTTAATGGGCTTTCAAAACAAAATTATTATGCTTTAGATGTGCTATGTCCCAACAGGCTCATGTGTTTGGACACTTGTTCCCCAGTTGGTATTTCTGTTTTGAAAAATAGTTGAATCTTAGGTACTCAAGGCCTAGATGACAGATGTTCATCACAAGAGCTAGTTTTGAAGGTGCTATCCACCTTTGCTATTGTCATGAACTGTTTGCCCCTATGAACATGTGGTCCTAAACGTTTCTGCCACTATGAATGTAGCTGACATAGCCAGCATGTCTTTCCCAACATAATGAATAGATGAATATCCTCTGAAACTGTGAGCCAAAATAAATATTTTCTCCATTAAATTATTTATGTCAGCTATTCTGTCACAATGAAAATAATGCTAGCTAATACAAATGTGAATTCATTTGTATTTCTGTATTGCCCTTTAGAGAGAATTCAGACAAAACCACCAATTAACAAGGACTATATCATCCTTTTCATTTCACAAGTCAGGCTGTGCCTAATCACTGAGATGAATGGCACATAAAACTCTAAAAGACAAAACAGTGATCAATGGCTCACCGTAATCATGTTGGCCTTTCTAAAGGTTGTATGTAGATGGGGATATCAGATTGGCTCTTCTGACTAGGTTGATAGATCAGTTGAGTCATGCGGCCAAAATATTTAATAGATTATTTTCACCTCACTGAAAGAATTGATTGATAATTTTGGTGTCAGTAGATTCAGCTTCAGTATTTTCAGGGATTCTTCCTTGTGGGCATCTGTTAGACAAAATGTTTCATTATATTTAGAAGAAGTGGGTTTAAAGAACGTGTGGCATTATGTTATGCATGTACAAACACATACACACATAAGCACACATACATACATGCACACACATTTTTTTTGCTTGTTTTTTTGAGACAGAACCACAAAGCTAGCCTGGAAATCGGCATGCAGCCCAAGCAGCCCTCAAGCTTAGGACAGTTGTTCTGCCTCAGCTTTCCCAGTGTGAGCTAGTCTATCTCATTTGTATTATCATTTTTATATTCTTGTTTAAAACACAAAATAGATTATTTTTTGCCTAAAAAGTGAAAAAATATCAAAGTGGTATGTTCTAGTTATTTGAAAAAACTAGAAGGTTGTACTATCAAGGAGAATAACATATAACTATCTTTTCCTTCTACTTATGTACACAATCTAGTGTTATGGATTATAGAAATGTCTTTTAAAATAATGTGCTTGTCCATCCAGTCCAAAGAAATCAAATTATTCAGTGCAATTCCTACAAAAATCTCAAGGAGCGGTTTTACAGAAAAGGGAAATAGAAATTACAATCAGTCAGTATGGAATCTCAGGGAACACCAAATTGCAAAAAAATCCTGAAAAAAAAATGGAATCGAGGGATTCACACACACACACACACACACACACACACACACACACACACTAATAATTAAAACAATGTGTTATTCACACAGATTCAGATACACTGGCTTAGAGAACATAGTAAAGAACCCAGAAATAAATCTGTATATATGATCCTTACATCATCATTCTACAGTCATAACATGTATAATGTGCAAGACAACTGGTGCACTCATTTCTCAGTGGAAACTCATCTGACATTTGCTTCACAAAGACATTGTAAATGGGGAAAACTTCTGACCTGGTTGAAATGATCAACTACTTCCTCATAGTTTATCTGATTGTCCTAAATCAGATGGTCTCCTTCCTCTGAACACAGGAATATCACAGTAACACCATTCTTAAAGCACTAAGGTCATATTGCTGGGCTAAAGTTAATTCTACTTATATCCTGCTTTTAATCCTAAACTCTTTAAAAACATATTTCATTGAACTTTATATTTTCTTTGCACAGGAAGCTAATAAATATTTCTAGAATGTGTATATAAGTAGAAGGTACATTTAAAATTGAATAAAGAAGCTTTCTAATTCTTTGGCTCATCTATGAAATCAAACACTAACAAATATACATATATCCATAAACATGTTGTGAGGGTCAAACCAAAAGGGTCTGAGTTGATCAGCGACCTGGGAGGTGAGACATGCTCAGAATCAGAGGGAAGGACCTTAGATGAAATGCCCAACACTGAAGAGAGGGAACTTCTAGAGTCTACCTCCAGTAGAAGACAGAGCATCAAGTGGAAGGATAGGGTTGCCATCCCACACTCAAAAACTCTGACCCAAAATTGTTCCTGTCTGAAAGAACTGCAGGACCAAATTGGAGGAGAGACTGAGAGAAAGGAGGTCCAGTGACAGGCCCAACTTGAGTTCTATCTTATGGGAAGGTTCCAACACTATTACTGATGCTATGGTGTGCTTACAAACAGGAGCCTAGCATGGCTGTCCTCTGAGAGGCCCAACAAGCAGCTGAAGGAGACATAGGCAGATACTTACACTCAACCAACGGACAGAAGCTGGTGACCCCTGTGATTGAATTAGGGAAAACCTGGGAGTAGCTGAGGAGGAGGGTGACCCCATGGGAGGACCAGTAGTCTCAACTTACTAGGATCCCTGAGATCTCTCAGACACTGAGCCACCAGCCAGGCAGTATACATGAGCTGGTCTGAGGCCCCGACATATATTCAGCAGAGGACTGCCTGGTCTGGCCTCAGTGAGAGAAGAGGCACCTAACTCTTGAGAGACTTGAGGACCCAGGGAGTGGGGTGGTCTGGTAGGGTGGGTGAGGGTGGGGACATCCTTTTGGATATGGGGGTTGGGGACAAGGAGGAATGGGATAAGGAGCTGTAGGAGGATGGACTGGGAGGGGGATAAGGACTGGACTTTAAAAAAAGATTAAAGAATACTGATAATAATAAAATGAAAAAAAGAAATGTGAGCTACTATTAAATAAGTAGTATTTTAGTTAATGGACACTATGATTAATTAAAGATGAACCTGATAATTTCCCTAAACTCAATGAGTGTCTAACCTTTACAATACTTTATTGATATTGATTTCTTTAATTATATATATATATATATATATATATATATATATATATATATATATATATATGACTCTTCCACTACAATGAAATCTTTAAAAATATAAAGATGTCCATCATAGCCAGTGCTGTATCACCAGTAAATATTTGTCCAAAGGATAAAAAGAATGATTGGCAATATCTAGTGGAAAAATTGACAGTATTCAACAAATATTTTTTAATCTGCTGCTATGGGCAAGATACTGAAAAATACAGAAGTGAATAAGAAGACAGAGTATACAGAAAGGTGAGAGAAATTCTGTGGGAATCTGTAAGATTTCATGGAGTGAGTGTTTGCTTTGGTGCTTGAATTACAGGCTGAATTTGCACTATTAGAAACAACAAGAAAATCAAAATAGCCGCATGAGTAAAGGCACAAACTCTAGGAGGGTAGGTACACTTGGCAAATTCAGAGAGACCTCTATAACTTGGGCATATGATCCAGAGGAAGTAAAATGATTGAGAAACTACTGCTCAGGGATTTGGATGAGCCAAACGATAATTTGTCTGAATACAGAAGAGTTTTGCACGATATTTCAGGGAGTCCAGTGTTAGGCTTGATGACTTAGAAATTCACCCTCGACCCATTATTTTCTGACCTTTAATGCTGTTACCAGTTTCGTTACTTTAGTTTAAAATCCAATTATAAAAAAGGTAGGGTCCTAGAGGTGAGTTTTAATCAAAGATATTTTCTGACCCTGTCGAAAATAATCTTGGCATTTGGGGAGAAACTGTGCTTTTGCTAGCAAGAAAAAAATCTGAAGTAAAGTAGCAAGCAACAGATACAAGGACTGCTGACTACCCAGCAGACATTTGACGAGGCATTTGCTTATATTTTATCTTGTTTTACTGTCCATAGATCAGTACAAATGAAGCAATAACAAAATATGGCATAGAAAATGCAAATAAAATTTTGAGCCAATACCTTCTAAAAAATGAATGATCAGAAGGGAGATGTAAAAAGTAAATTGTCAAGGTCAGATTCACCGGGCTGTCCAATTTGAACAATAGGAGGAACATGCTATATTCTTACAGGGATGATTATATATGAACACAAGAACCGTTCTTTTATTTGGAAAATGTGAACAATGATGATTTTGCGTCTTCATGCTAGCCACCAGTTTGTTTTTGTACAAGCGGCCTGCAAACTGTTTCAGAGCAGAATTGTAGCTCTGCTTCACTATTACTGAAAATCAACATCTGAAACCAACAAAACAGATTGCTTTAAATGTCCTCTTCCCTGTACACATGCTCCTGCAGCACCGAGTGTGTGATATGTGCCATCATTATCCATCCAGTAACTCATCCATCTAGCCTGTGAGTAGATATAGTCAATAAACAAGCTCTACCCAGTATGAACTCATTTCCATATACTCTGCCAGGGACTAAGGTTATTGTGTTTTCTGTTATTAAAGTGATGTACATTGATTTCCAGCATATTTACAGGCAGTCTAGAATGGGTTTAGAAAACAAATCTATTTGCTTATATTGATAGCTACCTAAAATTTTGAACACTTATGATTTGCTTTTAATTGAGTGGTAATTCCTAGAGGCTAAATGCATTGCTTTAAAAAAAAATTCCAAATTAGTTTCATTGAAAAGATCTGATAATTAGACAAAAGATTTCTTTTTTTATAGGAAGTACAAGAATTTTCCGTTGGAAAGGATCTTGTAATCTGATCATTTACTGCTTTCCCTGGGCACCTAGGTGTTTCATTCAAACTGAACTAGAGTTTCTACCATAACAACATCCACCATTGTTATTATTCCTTAAAAACAATCCATACCCCATGTAAGCAACTAGGAATCCCTTTCCAGATCTACTGACCGCTTTTCATTCACAACTTCAGGGTTTACCCCTTTAGAAGATGTAACTAAAGCATTGAAAATTCAAACCTTAATATTTCTTTTTGATGGAAATAAATTCTCATAAACCTGTCATTTGTTATAAAGAATATTTTCCTATAAAACAATTCATTTTTTATATGAACTCTCCTTTTATTTTTTTGAGACAAGGTTTCTCTGTGTAGCCCTGGCTGTGCTGGAACTCACTCTGTAGACCAGATTAGCCTCGAATTCTCCTATTTTTATAGCAAGATGTTTTGTGGTATAGAGATAGTGAATACAGAAGTTCCGTTTGCTTGTGGCTTTTTAATTTTTTGTTTTGTTTCTTGCTGTTTTGATGTTTTGTCGCATCAGGGTCTCCTGTGGCCCAGGTGAGATCCATGTCCCTTGTGTTGCTAAGACTGTACTTGACCTCTGCCTTTTCTTGCCTTGACTTCTTAATTGCTGAGGTTACAGGAGTGTACATCTGCCCTCATGTTTTTTCTTATTTTTGAGGTTTGCCCTTCCTATCTCTGTTTTTCTCCAGACCAGCTAAATTTCAACTGGAAGAAGATAACGATAATCTTTTGGTCCAGTGATTTCAGCTGCTCTTCTAGGCTAGGCAAATTTTGTGTCTGATTTTGGAGCCACCTACCTAATTGTTGGAAAAGACCAGGACTGCTGTACATTGCGAAAGTGCCCATTAGGGAAGAAAAACTCTGAACAGAGATGACTTGAAGAGATTCCACAAACATGATGAAGAGTTTTTCTGTCACTAAGGTGAAAATGTGAATTAATAGGTAGAAGTTAAATGTGAATTAATAGGTAGAAGTTAAATGAAGTCAGTTTTTAAAAAAATATATTTAAGGGTCTTCCCAGTAGGATTGAGTTCTCGCTGACAGTGAAATTCCTATCACTGGATGAGCTCTGGTAGAAGTTTAAAGGTTATGTGTTCCTGGTGTCTGCAGAGATTTCTTTGCTCTTGTGAACGTTGACCTGAAACTATTTAGAGTGTCTTCTTCCTTGGAGAGTTTAAGACTCTATTCCAAATCCTCACTGGTGAATTTTGTCCTATAGCATCAGAAGTTATAGAGTAACATGGCACTTTGGCAAAAATAATTTTTTTTGAGTGACTATGGTATACAGGGTTCTTTACTCACTCTTTAAATATATGGACACTGCAATCTGTTATTAGATATGGTAATAAATTATATACTCCCAACTCCATAGGTACAATGTATGATGTATTTCCAAGATATTAGTGGTTTTTTTGTGATCCTATTTTGCTTCTGAGAAACATTAGAAAGCTCAAGAACTACTAATTGGAATTTTTTGGTTTGAAGTGTTTTGCATGTGAACCCAAGGTCCTTGAATTCTATCCTCACTATTTTCTCATCTGACTGAGAAAATGTCCTCTTGTGTTGTGCTGAATTTTTTTTTAGCAGTATTCATTTTTTTAAAAAAAATATTATTATTTTCTTTGTTTACATTTCGAATGTTATCCCCTTTCCTAGTTTCCCCTCCTAAAACCCCCATCCCCCTTCCCCTGCTCCCCACCCCACCCACTCCCATTTCTGATCCTGGCATTCCCCTATATTGGGGCAGAGAGCCTTCACAGGACCAAGGGCCTCTCCTCCCACTGATGACCGACTAGGCCATCCTCTGCTACATGTACAGCTGGAGCCACAAGTCCCACCATGTGTTTTCTTTGATTGGTGGTTTAGTTCCAAGGATCTCTGAGGGTACTGGTTAGTTAATATCGATGTTCCTTCTATGGGGCTTCAGTCCCCTTCAGCTCCCTGGCTATTTATCTGGCTCCTTCATTGGGGACCTTGTGCTCCGTCCAATGGATGACTGTGAGCATCCACTTCTGTATTTGCCGGGCACTGGCAGAGCCTTGCAGGAGACAGGAGCAGTATTCATTTCTAAAGTGCTTTTGTGTTACTTACTGTTAGTGTTCAAGTATTGTGCAGAGTCAACTATCCAAACTACCCCATGGCAGACATCCTCTTCACCACTTTGAGGTCATGAATGTAAAAGTGAAGGACAATAATTTTATTAACCAGACTTATAAAACTGGTTGGAGATCAGGCTTAGTCTAAGTGTTTAATAAGAATTTTCTGTCTGGTAAAGACCCAATCCACCATGTCAGTTTTCAACAGGATTCTTCATATAGGACATTCAAGTGATGTAGTTGGGAGGAGGCTAGCTGGAAGCCGAATGCCATGTATTTTGACCCAACTTTCTTTTCTTCCTTTTTTCTACCAATAATTTATTTTTTTAAATTCACTTTACACCCCGATCACAGACCACCCCACTTCTCTTCCCAGTCCCACTCTTATAAATCCCTCTCCCGACTGCCCCTCCCCTTCTCAGAGAAGGGGAGCCCCCCCCCAGTACCACATAAAGATGGGAACATCTAGTCCCAGCAGGACTAGGCACATCCTCTCTCACTGAGGCCCAACCGGACAGCCCAGAGAGGGGGAGGGGACCCAAGGACAGGCAACAAAGACAGGAGACAACTCCTGCTTCACTTTATTAGGAGACCCTCATGACCAAGCCACACATCTGCTACAAATATGTGTGAGACCTAGGCCCAGACCCAACATGCTCTCTGGTTGGTGATTCAGTCACAGTGAGTCCCCATGGGCCCAGGATAGGTGACCCTGTAGATTTTCTTGTGGTGTCCTTTACCCCTCTGGCTCCTTCACTTCTATCCCCTACTCTTCCAAGAGACTCCCAAGCTCTGCCTGATGTGTGGCTATGAGTCTCTACATCTGTTTCCATTCACTGCTGGATGAAGCCTCTCAGGAGACAGTTATGCTAGGTTGTTCCTGTCTGCAAGCATAGCAGAGTATTAGTAATAATGTCAAGGGCTGGCTCTCTCTCATGGGGTAGGTCTTGAGTTGGGCCAGTCATCTGTTGGCTGTTCCCTCAGTCACTGCTCCATCTTTATCCCTGCATGTCTTGTAGGCAAGACAAATTTTGAGTTGAAGGTTTTGTGAGTGGGTTGATGTGCCCTTCCCTCCTCTGGAAATCCTGCCTGGCTACAGGAGGTCAGTCCTTCTGATAGGAATCTGAGCTAGGGTCACCCCTACAGACTCCAGGCATCTTCACCTACCCCAGGGTTCCAGATAGTCATCAGAGATGCTCCCTGCTGATTTTTATTCTCATTCCCAACCCTATCCTGGAGGCTCCTAGCTCCTCACACCTGATCCTTATCCACATTCCTCTCCTCAACCCCCTCTCCTACCTACTTCTCTGTTCCTCTCCTCAACCCCCTCTCCTACCTACTTCTCTGTTCCTCTCTCCCCTCGCCTACCTAGTTCTCTGTTTTCATCTGCCTCAGATTTATTTTCCCCTTCTGAGTGAGATTCGGGCCACCTGACATTTTTAATGCTGCAACCCTTGAATACAGTTCCTCACAACTTCGTGATCACCAATCATAATTTTTAAAATTTATTTATTTTTACTTATATGAGTACAGTGTAGCTATCTTCAGACACACACCACAAGAGTGTATCAGATCCCATTACAGTTGTGAGCCACCATGTGGTTGCTGGGAAATGAACTCAGGACCTCTGGAAAAGCAGTCAGTGCTCTTAACCGCTGAGCCATCTCTCTAGCCCCGCACAATTATTTTCTTTTTTTTTTTTAAAGATAAATTATTTTTCTAAGTAGATATTTTCTTTATTTACATTTTAAATGTTATTCCCTTTCCTAGTTTCCCCTCGGAAAATCCCCTCTTCCCTCCCCTTCCCCCTCGCCCTGCTCACTAACCCACCCACTCCTGCTTTCCTGTCCTGGCATTCCCTTACACTGGGGCATAGAGCCTTCACAGGACCAAGGGCCTCTCCTCCCATTGCTGACCAACTAGACCATCCTCTGCTACATATGCAGCCAGAGCCATGAGTCCCTCCATGTGTTTTCTTTGATTGGTGGTTTAGTCCCAGGGAGCTCTGGGGGTACTGGTTAGTTCATATTATTGTTCCAAAATTAATTTCATTGCTATTCCATAGCTGTAATTTTGCTAGTGTCGACTCATAATGTGGTTATTTTTTTTAAACAGAGGTTTGTCAAAGGGGGCACTACCCACAGTTTGAGACCCACTGATCTGGGGGATGAGGCTATGGATCAGATTTAATTTTGGATCTTTAGCACCTACATAAAAAGCCAATAAACCAGATGCAGCCAGTGCCTGTGATCTCAGCTCTAAGGAGGCAGAGCTAGGTGGATCTCTGGAGCTCAATAGCCATTTAGCCTAGTGGAATTGATAAGCTCCTTGTTCAACGGAAGCTCCTAGCTCAAAAAATAGGGATAGTGGTTAACCTGAAATTGTCCTATAACCTCCACCTGTACACACATGTGCATGCATGCACGTACATGGGTGCGCGCATACACACACACACACACACACACACACAAATACATGCATATATGGCATAGGCATGCATACATACACAAGAATAAGATATAATTAGAGAAAAAGTCTTCGCATACTAATGTTTACTAATGGTTATTTCTTTATTTGCTTATTTGGTGGGGGAGGTCTGTTCATTGAGACAGTCTCACTTTTTTCTCCATTCTGGCCTCTAACTTGCATCAATCCCTCTGCCTCTATTGAGAGACAGGCTTTGACTATGTCTGACTTGTCAGTGACATTTTCATGCGTAATTTTCTCATCAAATAGCAACAGGTAACCCAATTATTGTCTTAGATACAGTACTTAGTAACACCTTTCTGTGGATTGTTATTAAGGGTGATATGTGTGTGCTATTTTACATTTTTCTCTCTAGGATGCTGAATAACAAATTCAGAAGTTATGGAAGTTTCTCTATAAATAATACTTTTAATTTATAATTTGCAAGTTTCGTCTACTACTACCTCCCTTTAACTCTCCATACTGCTGGTCTCCATCTCCCTCCTCACATCATATTTCCTAGGTACTGTTTCTCTTACTTTAGATTCTTTTGTCTTTTCTTTCATTTTGTTTTAGGGTATTTAGGGTTGAGCTCAAAGCCCTGTTTGTGTTTTGCAAGCACTCTCCCACGAAGCTACATCTCTAGCCTAAAGTGTTACATTTAATAGAATTGTAACGGCCCTTTCCACAGGGCTTGCATTTATTGTTATAAGATGTTGTAGATTTCGTGAGCACCAGGTGCTCCACTGTAATACAGAGTTCTTTCTTACCTTTTGAAAACACCAAACAGATATTGATTTATGAGTAACAATTCAGTCTGGGGTCGTTGCCATGGTGGTTGTGAGGGAGCCGTTTCTGCTAGAGGAACTAGAAATCTCAAGGGTATAAAAGACCTCAGTATTAAGAAGGAACTTAAAATTTATACTCTTCCTTATCAGCAGAGGCAAAAGCAATGGCTAATATATATAAATAAAGTTCTTAATATCATGATGAATTTGAAGTACAATAGCAATATGGACTTCACAGAAAAAAATGACTATATAGTCACTACTTGCAACTCCAATACAAAGTTTCTTTGAGGATGATAGGAGGAGAGCTTATATGAAAATTACTTGAGAAAGAACCATAGACAATCTAAAAATGTTAGTACCAGATAAGAAAGTCTGGTTGTGGACACCATTAAGAGAGTCCAACATACTCCCCAAATAACATAGGCTATTGTAATGGCTATTCCTGTTTTTCAACTTGACTATATCTGGAATAGCTACAATTCAGAAATGGAGGGCTCACGTATGATCCAGATCTTGAGGCTGGGAGACACAAGTTTCTGACCTGGACCTTGGCATGGAGATCTTGAGGCATAGTGGCTATGAAAAACTTAGGCTCAGGCAAGTACATGCCTGTAATTCCAGTAGAACTAAGACAAGGAGTTCAAGCTCAGCCTGAGACAAAACAAGTCCCAGATTCAGGCATGGTGGTACACACCTTTAATCTAGGGTACACCTTCTGCTGGAAGACTACATAAGGACATTGGAAGGAAGATTCACTCTTTTTTGCCTGCTTGCATTTACTTGTCAGCACATCTGTTGGAATCTAACTACTACAGAAGACCAGCTGAAACAACTAACCTTGTGGGACTGAGCAACTACTAGATCCTTGGACTTCCCATTCACAGCTGACCACTGTTGGGAGTTGGACTACAGACTATAAGTCATTGTAACAAATTCCCTTACTATATAGAGACTACCCATAAGTTCTGTGATCCTAGAGAACTCTGACTGATACAGAAGTTGGTACTGGGATTGGTTCTAAAGGATCAGAAGTGTAAGAATTAATCTTTTAAGAATCTGGAGTTGGTTTAATAATTCACCAGCACCTTCAAATGCTGAAACCTCTCCAGATATTCTTTGTCCTGGATGTTTGGAGAATATTGAAGGCCCATGGTGGAAAGTATATTTCAAACTTAAAGAAACTAATGCCTTTGATTATCTTGATCTTTCAATTGTAACTGAATTAGGTGACCCAGTGTAGCAAATTTTCTACAATTTGGGAGAAAAATCAGAAAATGATTTTGCTGGCTTGTTGCTTTTAGTATTTCTGGAAAAATTGATGAAGGAAAGGAATGAACTGTATGATACAATTGAACAACTCCAAATACAAATAAACAATCTAAAGGTTTCTAAATATGTCCTTGAAGAGGGTCTTCTCCCCAGCAGCTATAGAGCTTGAGTTGCAGAAAATCAAACTGAGGCCTTCATTATAAGGTTGACTGAATCTCAGGGAAAATTCAAGTCTCAGCAGTTAAAGTAAGGGCATAATTGGCAAAGAATGGGATCCTATAAATTGGGATGAGGATGTGTGGGAGGACACTGTTGAAGCTGAGAACTTTGAATCTTCAGGTTCTCAAGGGTTTACCTCACCTGAGGAAGTAGTACCCTCAGCACCACTCCTTGAAATAATGGCTCTTTCACATGAGAAAATTAATCCCTCAGAGTCTTATAAATAGCAGTGACTTTCTCTGAAGAAAATGCCAGAGGAGACAATACTGACATTCCTCAAGGCCCACTAATAGTTTCTTCTAGACCTGTAACCAGAAGCAAGGCAAAACAGGCTCCTAGAGAGGAAGTAGAAAGTGTAGTCCATGAGGAAATTTGCTACACTACTAAGGAGCTTAATGAGTTTGGTAATTCATTCAAGCAGAAATCTGGGGAATGTGTGGGAATGGATTTTAAGGGTGTGGGATAACAGTGGAAGGAACATAAAACTAGAGCAGGTTGAGTTTATTGACATGGGCCTTCTGAGTGGAGATTCTAGGTTTAACATGGAAGCTCACACAATTAAAAAAAAAAGCCTCAGAGGTTTGTTTGAGTAGTTAGCTGAAACATTTATCAAAAGATGGCCTACTGAAAAGGAGTTGGAGATGCCTGATATCCCTTGGCTTAGGGATTTTAAGGTTCAGGGAAAATGTAATGGCAGTTTGGATTCGTTGTGTAAAACCAAATCCTCCACAATGGGAAAGCCCAGAAAATATGCCTTTCATGAATCCTATAAGAAGCAAACTGGTGAGGGGGCACCAGCACATCTGAAGAGTTTTGTTCTTGGCCTTTATCTTCTGCCAGACCTTAGGGTTGGAGATGCTGCTGCTCAATTAGATGAATAAAACACAAGGATTTAATTGGGCCCCCAGGTAGTAAGAGCCAAGTGGTAGCATTGAATCACCAAAGACAAGGTGATTGTACTTATTATAATGGGGAGCTCAGATAAAACAACATTTATAATGACCTAGCCTGTAATGGTCAGCAAAGGAAAGGTGAAATTTGTAATGCCTCATATGGATCTTTGGTACTGGCTAATCAGTCATGGTGTTTCCAGGCATGAAATAGATGGGAAGCCTACTGCATATATGTTTGATCTGCATAAGCAGAAAAATTCTCACACAAATGAAAGAAAGGCTAGATTGGATCATGGCAAAAGGCAATCTTGACCACTATCTTAGGGTTTTACTGCTATGAACAGACACCATAACCATAGCAAGTCTTTTTTTTTGTGATTGAATTATTTTTATTTCATCTTAAATAATTTCTAGTTTGCAAAATCCATAATTTGTTTTAACAACACAGATAGATATAACTCTAGAGTTTTCTTTTATGCCTTTTATGTTTTGTTTTGTTTTTTTTTCCAGACAGGGTTTCTCTGTGTAGCCCTGGCTGTCCTGGAACTCACTCTGTAGACCAGGCTGGCCTCGAACTCAGAGATCCGCCTGACTCTGCCTCTTAAATGGTGGGATTAAAGGCATCCACCACTGTCTGGCTGCTTTTATGTATTTTTATAAATCCTTTCCTTTGCTTTTCTATTAGAAGTGAGGATTGATAAAAATCCACCTGGAGGTGGTGTTGCATGCCTTAGTCTGAAATTTTTGAGGACAGCCTGAGATCCAGACCTTGTCTCAAAACAAAAAAAAAAAAAAAAAAAAAAAAAAAAAGGAACTGATAAAACCTGCTTGTTAAAAATTCAACACTACTGTTTCTAAAGTGATACTATTGAAAAAAAATTTAAGATTCAATTTT